>NC_080187.1:227074672-227384499 GCF_030028045.1 Hippopotamus amphibius kiboko
AAAGACAAAAACCTAATATTAAATACCAAGGCAGTGCGTCATCTGGAGAATAGAGCAAGGAGTCTGAGCAGATCGTTAGTGTTGCTTATAAGTATGTTAAGATAAAATAAGCTTAAAATGACTGGAAGAAAGGGGAACAGAAGAGTGTAGTGTGGTTGGAAATATGCAAATAAAAAGAAAGGAATAGAAATGTATAAAAGATAGGGATGAAAGGAAAGTATGAGAGATATATTGTCTGTACTACCAAAAACTTAGCTAGATATAGAAGTATATAAAAAGGGAAAAAAAAAAAAGCATAAAAAATATCATTAAAAAATTATGTTATAAAACTTGTAGATCCGTTAGGGCTAAGATCGTATTTAATAAAGAAAAAAAAAAGAGAGAGAGAGAGAGAAAGAAAAAAAAAAAAAGGAAAAAGAAAAAAATCTAGGCCTGATCCCAGAATGGACCAGTTCAATAGGTATTGATACTAATATTTCTGTTTCCTTAGCGTCTCAGCTGTAAGTGTCCTTCTCCTCGCCTTGGGTTTTTTTGCATTATTCTGTGACCAGCAGAGGTTCCTTTATTGTTCGTCTGTAAACGTTGGTGTGTGGGGAGGGAGAGGGTACAATAGTGGCTCCTTCTCCTGGGAATGAGTGAGCAGTGGCGCCCTGTTGTTTCAGTCAGTCTTGGAGGTGCTTGTTGTAGAGGGACCCCCGGCAGCTCAGGCGTAAACAGAAAGTCTTAGAGTTGGGCCTCTCTTGTTTTTTTTTTTTTTTTTTTCTTTTTTTTTTTTTCTCTGCAGCCTCCAGGCTGCTGGCGTTCCAAGGGGTTTTAATCTAGCCCCTCCAGAGTGCCTGAGGGTGCTTGTTATCCCTGAGCACCCTAGGTGGCCCGCAGGGCGTCTCTCCACTGCCTGCTGCAGAGGCTCCAAAAGAGAGAGAGAGAGGCTATGCGCACGGCTCCTCCCCCCCCCGCCCGTGAGTCTGCAGCCTCCAGCTGCCACCATGGCTGGGCAGCTCTCAGGGGAAAGCACTCCTCGCCGTGGACCTCTTCCCTCCTGTCCTCTCGGTCCGTCACCTTACTGGCAACAATGTTTCTCACCCTGAGCCAGCTCTCCGGTTCCCACACTCCTGCTCCCGGACCCTCTGTTCAGCTGTGGATCGACATCTCGGTCCGGGAACGCTGAGCTGAGCTGCGGACCCTCCGTATGTTTCTCACTCCCTCGCGTCTGCCACAGCTCTGCCGCTTCACCCTCTTTGAGCCCTCGTAGATGCCTCCCTACCGGTTATGTCGGGCTCCCCGTGGTCCTTTCTGGTGTCCGAGGCCGTCTGCTGGTGTTCAGCTGGTTCTCTGTGGGAATTATTGCGTCCTTCAGTGCATTCCCAATGCATCTGTGGAGAGGGATGCATTGCACGTCCCTCTACTTCGCCGCCATCTTTTTTCTTCCCAAGCATCATTTTAGATTATTTGTATATATCAGTTAAAATTCCAACCTTCAAGGAGCTCACATTCTATTAGAGAGTGACCATGAACCATATATATAAGTAAAGTATATGGTACCTTGGAAGATTATAAATGCAATGAAAATAAAAACTGAAGAGGATTGAGATTGTAGGATAGTAAGAGGGGGGAATATCTGTATATTTTATCACATATTTTTCACCAGAAAACAGCTAATGCTTAGTAACCACTAGTGCAAACGTATTTGCTTCTCTTAAATATCTATGAGCTTTTATAGCACAAAATTGTCCATTTTTCTTGACATCCCTTAAATGTATTCATAATTGGAGTTAATAAAATATGCAGCTAAAACAAAAGAGGGAGAAACACACGTCATCTGAAATCTGATATTATCTATTTAGTTCCAAAGGGGATGTCACATCAATTATATCAATAAAGTTGTGTTCTGAAACTGTACACTAAGAACAGTATCTGTAATTACACTAGAAAAAGCATCTGCTGCCCAAGAACAGCTGTCAATCTGGTGCAGAACCAATTTATTTCAGTTGATGTCATCATTATGATAGGTCCAACAACGTTCCAACGTAGACGATCATGTTTATTTTGTAGGTCACTGTTCCTTTCATTGTACAATTACATTTTGTTTTATGTGTCTCTAATGACTCTATTGTTACCAAAAACTGGGTATGAGCAACATCAAGATGTCAGCCACTAACGCAATAATCAAAGCAATATGCATATTCTCAATCTCTCTGCAAAACTGCGTTTGTTTCTCATCTAGAACTCAATTCAAGAAACATTAACTGAATGCGACCCAATGCCAGGATTCTTGCAAGATACTGTAATGCAGATGATGAACAAATCATGTGCCCCATCCCCCTGGATGCACTTTTACAAAGTGCATAAATAGCTCTAAAGTTTGAGGAGGTCAGTCATTTAATACACGTATGAGATATTTTGAACTGTATTCTGATTTGGCCATTGTTGCTTAGCATTTTCTAGCTCTTGGAGATTATATCACACCAACATCTTGGACCTATATTTTGATTTGCTTATTTTTCCTATTTCAAAGCACACTTGCAAATTTGAAATTTCCAAAGTAAATCAGAACTGCAGGGGAGGTATGCTTGTATGCAGGGCAGGCAGGCAAGGCACATCTTTGAAAAGATATCCTTGACAGTACTGAAGAGTAAGGAAAAGAAAGAGGTTGGAAAAAGGAGTCTGTTCGTGGTCTGGCAAGAACCAGGGCATCTATCAAAGTAGAGGCTCTTAACCTTTACTGTCGGGGACCTCTTGTCAGAACAATGCTTTTAAATGCATGAAATAAAATAAATAGCATTACAAAGAAACAGCAATGAAATAGAAATATCACAGTTTTTATGGTCATACAGTAATATATGTGCTGCTTTATTAGCACATTAAATTACAAGAGGTAGCACTGTATCTAATAACACCAATAATTTCAAAGTAGTGTTGCGTGTAAATGATATTTTGAAATATCTGCAACAACACCCTATAAAAACACCTGTGATTTCTATTAATGACAAAGTTGCAGGTGCTGCTAATAGAGTGTTTGTGGCCATCACATATAATTGAAGGACATACAAAATTTCACAGGTTATATTTTACTGATCATAAAATACACTGCTCACCCTCCTACCCTCTGTCACTGGCCCATGGTACAGACCTAATTCTTACCAATGCTTGGCATCATTCAGCAATTTAATTTCCCAATGCCTCACAAAAGCAACACCTTATCAACCTCTCACATTTTGCACAGAAGCATAAAGTTCATTATGCCCTTCCAACTTCCCTGTCACCGGTACGGCTGGGCTCACGATAATGTGAACTTGGATAAATAGTTCTGTTCACCCAGTCTTGGGTCTGATAAATGCACCACCATTACCTGTCATTTTCAAAACCAACAAAAAGCCTACCATACTAAACGTTATTGCAGCCTGCCAGGAACACACAAAATACAGGACAGAGCGCCCAGACAACTCCATTAAGACATGCAATCAAGCTTAGGTGGTTTACAGTCAAGCCATTATCAAGGAATCAATTGGTTAATGACTGACAGCAACAAGAGAAATAAGTTGAGGAAGCTCCCCGAGTTCTGTTATTCCAGGAGTAGGCTGTCAAAGCTGGTGCTAAAAGAGAAAGAATCATGAAAACTGTGTCAACAAAGGTAGAACATCTATTGGGATGCAGGCAGAGGGCCTGGCTTCATCAGAGCTCAAATAAAAGCAAGGCGTGCCGTTTGATTCATGTGTTGGTGTGGAATCGCGTGCCATTCAATTTCTGGAGCAGTTTCATCTATGATACCTACAAGATAGATTTATAAAATGACAAAGCACAGCCATTCACTCACTGAAAAGAGAAGAAACAAACATATAAGGCACATTTGAGACATTCTCCATCCACTCGGGGGTGTTAGCAACATTCAAACCCTGTGAACACAGCAGCTTCAATGCCAACTGCTTAGCGGCTGTGCAGAACGTCGTACCCTTGAGGGCAGAAAAAAAACAACCAAAATTAGCAGGGGTCGTCTCTTTTAAGCTACTAGAGGGAAAAGCAATTTCCATAAAACTGAGGAAAGAAGTGGGAGAAAAGAGTATGAAAAAAGAGAGAGTTGCGCCCAAAACACTTACAGAAAGTGCCCTCAAGAAGGAGGGAAAGCATGGCTATATGATGTACCCAAGGGCATGGCATCCTTGGCCGGATGGTCCCAGATACTGCAAAGCTCCCCATATCCTATGTGTTCCTTACAAACAAAAAGCTATCAAACTTCAAAACCCCACTATGGGCTTGGAAAATATGAACATCATCTTCCCCCATTTTTTACTAACTCTAAATAAGTCTCCCAGATTCTGGTTCTACCTCATAAGGGAGGAAACTGACTGAAGTTTCTATGTAAAGAAAATAAATACATCAAATACTTCCTGTTCATCCAATTTTGATAGATACTTTTGCCAGGAATTTTTTGAAGTTCACTACACTGTCTGCCTTGTGAAACCGTTTGAACAATTTAGTCGGTCATTTCAATGAAAACAAATTTAGGAGTCACATGAAATGTGACAAGACTTGCATACTAGACTAGAGACTATGTATAGTAAAGAGACTTTGAATAAATCTCAAATAACACCCTCAAGTTTATTTTCTGATGATTTTTGATAAATAATATAAACAAAGATCTTCTGGCTATAAAATTATACCACTAGCTCATCTTTTATTTCAAATCTGTATGCTTCCTGTGGCTCTGCATATCCAATCCGTGAGCATCTTAGAGCTGCAGTAATTCCTTTCTAAGCCCAACTTCCCCTCAGACATGTGAATTTATTGTGTATCTCAAGATTTCTGAGTTGAAATTAATTTTTAATGTATGTGCAATTATGTGAACCATTAAGATTGCAAAGATATTATAAACAAAGGAAAACAAAAAGAATAATGACATTATGAGCTCATTAACCCCAACAGGGACCAATGAACTCTGTCTTATCTCCTAAGACAGAATCTCACAGAGCCCCTGTTCATGCTGGTTACTTAATAAACTGTGAAAGGAGACAGACACGAGCCAGAGCCTCCAGCTACTGCCGTCTTTGACTCGGCACCAGCATCCCGGGCCAGACAACAGCAGGATAATTGATATCTTCCAGGAATATCCAAGAAAGTCAGAGAGAGAGAAGCTAGCATAACCCAGAAATACTTTGTTTTTAAAGCCATCCAATGAGTAAAGAACAGACAAACTTCTAAATATAAATATGTGATATCATAAGTTAGGGAAAAAACTTGAGAAAATAGAAAATGCAAGATAATGATTTCATTTCAGAATACTAGCAAAGTCACTGCATAAAATGAATCAGAAATAAATATTAGTGGGAATTTTTTTTTTTTGGGGGGGAGCGTGTGGTAGATCCTCTTATGTTTTTTAAAATAATTATTCATCTCCGTGTAATAGACATATATTGCTACCCTGTGGATGTCAGCCTTAATTCTGTATCTTATTTGGCCAATGAAATGGAAGCAATGAGATGGACCCCTTCCAAAAAGAAGCTTCAAGAATCATGTTCTTTTGGGCCCCTGCCATGAGATCAGCATCCCAGATAGAGGCTGCGTCTTCAGTCTGGATCCCACAAGGAAGCTGGCACAGAGCAGAGTACAGTGATTCGGGATAAAAGGGTAGTAGGGGCAAGAAATACAAAGTAGTTTCTTTTTGTTTTTTTTTTTTAACAAACTTTTTTTTGAAACAAACTTTTTTGTAAGCCATCAAGACTTGGGGGTAGTTTGTTACTGTAGCATAACTTAGCCTAGCCTGACTGTTACAGAACTGATAAGATTCCACAGGCCAAGAGCAGGACCAGTGAGCACGTTGCAGTAAATACAAACCTACAGCAACTGCTCGTTACCTCTGGCCCAGAATCCGAGTACAGGCACACAGCTTTCATCTTGCAATCAAGAGAGAACTTCATGGGGATAACACCAGACCACTATTATAGGATACAGCCCAAAGTCAACGGTTTCTGCATTGTTTACCCTTTCTGGAGCATAAAACTGAAACTCTTTTTATTTCATGAGCTTTTGTGGCTTGAGGGAATTGACCACCTAGTACTTGGATTCTCCTGAAGGTAGTGCTAGTATTGATAAGAGTTTCCATTTTCTGTGTTAGCCAGAGATTAGGAGAAGGTGATGGGGGAAACGGTGAAGAGAGGAGGAAGCTGGTAAGAATCACCGTTCACAGACCCAGGCACAGGAAAAGGACAACTTTATTCTTGGAAACAGTTTACTTTGCCTCTGTACTGAACCTGTATTCCTGAGCTTCTCTATCATTGTGTCAAGCCACAGTTTTGGAATCTGAAATAGATGGGGGAAGGGGGTTACTGAGGAAAATAGGAGAGGAGGTCCCGTACCATCTCATCCGTCCACACAGACTGTCACTGAGATGTTTACCATTCTGAACCTTAAAGCTCCTTGCCGCCTGTACTACCAGATGCTCCTGTGGTACCCCTGGGGTAGTCCCTGCATAAGGCTGACTATAAACCTCTTTTCCCAGTTAGCTCTTACAGCAGTTTTAGCTCCAGGATCTTGCTGCCTCTCAACTGCACTGCCTGGGAAACGCCTCTCTGCTTAAATCACACTCACCTTTTCCTCAACTGGGGATCTCTGGCATAAGGGGATATCCTGCTACCTTTGTGCTTGGGAACAAAAATAAAATTTTATAACCAGGCAACTTCCATGTTCTCTTGGCTTAAGTTTTTCAAAATAAATGTCAGGAAGATTCATAATGAATTACTGCTTTTCAACCAGTCATACTTCTACTCCGAGACAACAGGAAGACAGCAGAGAACTTGATTGAATAGGGAAAAAGGCAAAGAGGGAAAGACAGGAAGGTAAATCTTTTTTAATTAATCTTTTGTTCCTCCTTCCTCAAAATTGCAAAACCATTGCGGTAGGCAGAGTTTTTAGACATGGCCTCTAAGATTCCACAGCCTAATTACTGGAGCCTGTGAATGTGATCAGGCACCTCTCCTGTGGGTAGGTTATATTACAGGCACAGTGTATCCTTAAAAAGATTACCTTTAGGGGTTTCCCTGGTGGCGCAGTGGTTAAGAACCCGCCTGCCAATGCAGGGGACATGGGTTCGAGCCCTGGTCCAGGAAGATCCCACATGCCGTGGAGCAACTAAGCCCATGCACCACAACTACTGAGTCTGCATGCTGCAACTACTGAAGCCCACACTCCTAGAGCCCACACTCCGCAACGAGAAGCCACCACACTGAGAAGCCCAAGAACTACAACGAAGAGTAGCCGCTGCTCACCATAACTAGAGGAAGCCCGCGTGCAGCAACAAAGACCCAATGCAGCCAAAAATAAGCAAAATAAAAAATAAATAACTTTAAAAAAAAAGAAATATTAAAAAAAAAGATTAAAAACCACACTCAAGAATGAAATAATGTCATTTGCAGCAACATGGATGGACCTAGAGATTGTCATACTGAGTGAAGTAAGTCAGAAAGATAAATATTGTATTATATCGTTTCAATGTGGAATCTTAAAAACTGGTACAAATAAACTTATTTACAAAACAGAGTCACAGGTGTAGAAAACAACTTTATGGTTACCAGGGGGAAAAGGGAGGGGAGGAATAAATTGGGAGATTGGAATTGACATACACACTACTATATATAAAAGAGATAACTAATAAGAACCTACAGTATAACACAGGGAACTCTTCTCAATACTCTGTAATGACCTATATGGGAAAAGAATCTAAAAAAGAGCGGATATATGTATAAATGATTCGTTTTGCTGTACAGCAGAAACTAACAGATTTTAAATCAACTATGTGCCCATAAAAATAATTTTTTTAAAAAACACACATTCAAGTGGTTCTGATCTAATTACTTCAGCCTTTAAAAGCAAAGAAATGTCTCTTGCTGGTGGCAAAGAGGAAGGTAGACGAGGGAGTCAGAAGATATTGAAAGTATGAGAAGGATTTGAAGCGCAGGTGCTGCTTTAAAGATGGAGCCACCTCAAGGAGCGGAGGGTGTGCCCCTGGCCGATAGCCCGGAAGGAAACGGGGACCTCAGACCCACAACCACAAGTAACTGGATGCTGTCAACAACTTGAATGAACTTGAAAGCAGATTCTTCCCTAGAACTTTCAGAGAAGAAGTCAGTCCAGCTCAGTCAACATCTTGATTCTGACCTTGTTAGCAGAGGGCCATGTGAACCCACCTAAACTCCTGGCACACGGAAATTGGAACTACTATTTTTGTGTGGCTTTAATCAGATCCGGTAATTTGTTGCACAGCAATAGAAAACTAAGACAATCCTATTCCTCATACTTCACTCCCACAAAATAAGGGTCACAAAGGCCCTAAAGCAATATTAATGATTCTTCAAGGACCATTTCTCTCGGTCAAATTCTTTAGTTAACTAATAGCAGTTGCCTTCCTGACCCTTCTTAGAGCATTAAAATAGCGCTTAATACACCTATATGGTGATTGTGTTTTTTCCTTTTTAAACTTTCCATACATGCTCAGGTTCATTTTATATCCTTGCTTGGACAGAAAAAAAAAATTTTTTTAGGTTAACCATATGAAATTACTAATCTCATCCATGACAGATTCTCTCCATCTAAGAATGTGGTTCCCCATAAGAGTTAATAGAATTAGGATTACAAAAAATTAACTTTTACCAATGAGTACCTCTAGGCAAGATGCACTATGGTCTAAATTGCCCCTGATTTTGAGAATTCACGTTTAAAAATCAGTTATTTCCTCCATAGCTTAATTCTATAAATCAAAAATATCAAAAACTGTACACTTCAACTCTGAATATAAATAAGGTCATCTGATCTCACTTCGTATGTTCATTTCCTTTGTTTTTGTTAAATAGACCTGAAAAGATAAACATTTTTTTATTTCAAAACACTTGAAAAAGTAAAAGCTTATTACTGTTGTTGTTCCTGATTTTTAGCCAACAAAAGGTAGAAAGGGCAAAATAGCTATTTCCATCTTAAGTCACCATTACACACTTAGGGTTCTTAAGCACCCCATCAGACAGGATTTTCAGCTTTCATCTCCTAAAGAGGACAAGCCTTTGGAAGGAAGTACCTCATTCAAAGAAGTCTGAAAAGCTCCAAAACTTGTATTCTATTACATCGTATCAAAGCCCTAATGTGCTGTAAAAATGCTTTTTGATTCTTGAAATGTTGCTTCTATGTAATTCTGAGTCCCTCCTGTCAGTTTGTCAGCAATAAAATCATCAGTGGTTTGTGTTCACTGATGTCTTGATCTTTAAAAAATGTCTTCAAGACACAAAGCTCAGCCAGTACATCTCTTAATAATTTGACACCTTGGCACTAGCCAACATGCTCGGAAGGCAGTTGTAACTGTCCTTGCTGGATGGCTGGAAATGGGTTGGTTAATATACAAGAAAGCGCTGTAGAGTAGGTTCTTGAATATTTAGGGTGAACAAGGTAGATGCTTTTCCCTTACCAGATTACCAAAGCGTCTGAAAAATCACTGCCCTTTCCCCTCTCTCCTACAAAAGTGTTCATGGCCAAAATATTTACAGGCTGAGACTTTTGGGAATTGCAATTCCTGGAAGCAGGAGTCTGGAAAAGAGGATGAGACAGGAAAGGAGGGGGAGCAAGTAATGGGGAGAGGGTTACACAGTTAGTCTCAGCTTTCCACCAGATGCAGCTGAGTGCTCAGTCTCATGAGATGTCTTCAGGAAGGAAGTATGAACCGCTGTTTCTCCTAGTCGACAGGCATGTGGAAGGGACAAGAATTTACCTGCAGACTTGTTTGCCCCATGGAACACCAGGTCCCCGACACGTTCAGGTTGCAACACAGCAGCCAGTCTGGCAAAGCTTAGAAACCCAGATCCCAAGACAGCTGCCAACAGCAGCACCTGCAAGTATGCAGAGTCAAGTCAGGGGTCAGGTGCGAATTCAGGCACCCCTACCTTCCCATCAGCAGCTACTTGGGCTCAGCAGGTCCCATGGCATCTTGTCCCTCAACAGTAACAGCAAAAGCTCCAGGAAAGAGGTGAGAAGCTCTTAGCATGATGCTTGAGGAAAGATGATGCCAAGTCATGCCTGTGAGAAACGTGAAGACTTGAGAACAGCTGCCCCAATAGAAGGCAACAACAGCATTCAACGGGCCTTCCCTCTAATGAATATTGAAACCACCCCTTTAAGGTCTGTAAGAACGCAGTTGGTTCCAGGCAATATTCCTAGAGATTATTCCACAATATCAAGCAGAAAATCTTGGCTGAGCAAAGCCAGGGATCTGCTTAAACTGGCCCCAAAGAGTGTCCCCGTTGCGACATCCAAAGGCGTCTTCATTCTCTTCTGAGAAAAGAAAAGGATCTAATTTCTCCCCTCAAGGGGAAATCACTCCTTCCAAGAGGTGGCTAATATCAGTTGCCAGAAATGACTTAAAGATGGTTAGGAAACTAAGTTCTAGGGAATTCCCTGGCAGTTCAGTGGTTAGGACCCCATGCTTTCACTGCCGAGAGCACAGGTTCAATTCCTGGTAAGGAAACTAAGTTCCTGCAAGCCATGCAGTGCAGTCAGAAGAAAAAAAAAAAAAAAGGAAATTAAGTTCTAGTGTCTTAGTAAAGCTAGTCATCATGTTATAACTGAAACATTTCTTCTCTTCTCCACTTCCCATTCTATAGTTCTCTTGCCTTCAGCCAACACATCTTCAACAACACTTCTGGGTTGTTTGTCTGGTGAGGTAATCTAGACCTCTAACACCAAGGGGTCTGAGCCTTCAGTTGCCTCGTCCTGTCAGACCGTAATTGTTTCAACTGTCCATTTAGAGTTATTGCTGGGCATGGAAGCACCAAGAAACATAGCCATGATTACAAGTATTTTTCTTCCTGTCTCTATTATATGTCAAAAGGAATACACACACACACATACACAGGAGAGGTGGAAAGCCACTGAAAAGACAAATTTAAACATTTACCATTTTGCATAATGCCCACCATCATAACCACCAATAGCACTCACAGACGACAACAACAAAACTGCATTGCCAAAATCAATAAATCCTCAAATATCCAACAGAGACGCTCCACGGAATACAAAACTCAAACACAAAAATATACAATTGCTTAACCGTAAGCAAATTTGGTGTAATATGTGGTATAGCCTATTTACAGAAGGAAAGATATTATTTGGGATAGTCACATTTTTTATAGTAGTTTACTTATGAGATTTATAAATACTACACTAGAGCATCATTGTGACACTATCTATTGAAATCTTATTAGAGAATTAGGATGTAAGTGAAATAATGACATGCTAATATCTTCATGTTTATTCAAAAAAAATCTTTTGGATTTAATCCAAGATATATCTTCTATTAAAACAAATTCTGTAGCAAGGCAATGATTCAGCTTAGCACACCTGAACACAGGAAATAATGACTACGGTTCTGTAGAAATCCAGAATATTTCCATGTAAACCATTATGGACAGCGAGAATGTACTTTTGTTTTTGTTTGTTTGTATTTCATTAAGTAGCAAAGTAAAATTACAGCCTTAGTAATAAACTTAAGTTTCTAAAACACACAATAGCTCCTTTGGAAATAGCTGAATGGGCTTTGATTCCCTGATTGGTACAGAATGTGTAAAAAGAAAGGATGCACATTGGGTAGAAGAGAAATAAAAGCATATTTCAGCAAACTAAGATAAATTGCTCAGAAAGAGTTAAGAATCATTATACTAGTAGCTAGAGCCCCTAATTAGAATTCTAATCCAAAACCAACGTCTGCTTTTCTTCATTAACACAGAGATGCAAATGCTTCAATCTTTTATTCCAACAAACTTCCATCCAACTGTTCAATGTTTTACGTGGAACAATTTTCCAATCCACTATGGTGCTGGTTTGTTTCCTTGTTTTACCATTTTATTTATCAACTTCAAGTTTACACAAAACATCTAGAAAACTCAAAATCATTTAAGAAAAATAATCTCAAAGGTAACCATTACCAAACACAACCTGCTGCAGCTTCTCCCAGATGCACACATTTTATCTGTGATGAGAGTACATGATAGGCCATTAGAGAAGAAGAAAAAAAATAACTGGAACAGTTAAAACAATTATACAGTGTAATGGTTTCATCACCGTCATTTCACTGGCTCACATCTGCGACTGTACTGAATCTGCTGCTACTTAAATAGGAACATCATAGGAAATAAAACATCTGGACCAAAATCATGGCTGAGGTACTCATCACAAACATTATCTATCCCTCAGACTTTCTTAGCACTTGATAAGGCTTCATGAAGGGATATTTTCCTTTCTTAAAAAAAAATTCTGAAACAAGGAGTTTATCCCCATAAATATCTAGTTACCCATCTCCTATAATGGGATATAATAACATAGATAAAAGTTTCAAATTAGTTCTGTTAAAATATTTTTCCTCTGATAATTTAGAAAACGAATCTTATTTAACATCCACCTCTGGGGACAACATCTGAGCTTTTTTTTCATATTTGTAATTCCTTTAGTTCTAATCACAGTAATTTTTAAGAAGGTTCTTCCCGGGTAATTTTTTGGCAGCCTGGTGACACAAATATCTTCGAGCATCCTCCTTAAGAGTTTTGAAATCCTCTTTACCCAGCACCAGCCATACAGAACGTTGCTGAGGTCTATATTAATGTTGAAGAATAAAACATACACACATAAAAAAAAGACTAATTGTTCAGTGTAAGGAAAACAAAAAAGCACAGTTCCTTATTTTGTACTGAGAGGATTCAAGAATGGAGAAGAGCTTAAGACATGTCATGGTGGGGAGGGGTGCTACAGAATTCCTCCCTCTCAAGCCAGTCATTCGATACAATTATGAAATGTCAAAGTCCTCAAAAAAAAAAAAAATGGTCTACTTCTTCCCCTGCCTCCTCCATTCATACAAAGGGACGATTTTACATTTGCCTTCAACTGTGGTCAGTTACCTTCAATCAGATTTTTCAAGGTATGGGTTTCATCTACATTACTTTAGCTAAATGTAAGATTTTATCTATTCACCAAAAACCAGGGGATGCCTAAATCCTGGTGTTGCTCTCAATGTACCACTAAACACAAGTCTGCCCTGCATGTTACATAAACAAAGAACCAACACATGTAAAGTTTTGTTGTTGTGTCTTCCTACTTGAAACAGAAAGAGTTCATAGGTGAATACAGTAAAGTGCTTAAAGTTGCAGAGTTTATACTCTACCTGACAAGAGGACTGATTCATAAATAAAAAATTAAGTTGCAATGTGATCCATGAGAAAAGGAAGTTTTTTGTGTGTGCTATTTTTTAAAGATTTATGATTTACATTGAATCCCAATAATAATTACACACTCATTTATATTGTTTACAATCACTAAAAAATAAAGCATTTAGAAGGAATGGGCAAACAATATGTTTGTTACCCTTTGAGATGCTACCTTTGCTTTCTACCCCCAGTGTTAAAGATATTTTTGTTTTATTTTGTTTCCCCTGGAAATATAACATTCAAATACCTCATTTGAGTATAGATCAAACAAAATCAAATTTTCAAGACGAAAGCTGTCAAGGTACCAGTGTACAACTGGATAAATATATAACAATGTACAGGGGAAGCATAGTAACTCCAGCAGAACTTGAGCCTTTTCTGAGAGTAAAGAATATCTACACATAATATTGACAAAACAATAAAAATTTATAAGAAATATTGAGGCATGAAAACGTGACCCCAAATAAGAGGAAAAATAGTCAATAGAGGTATACTCAGAGAAAACTCAGATACTGAAATTGGCAGACAACTTTTAACATAAGCATAATGAATGTGCTAAATATGTCAATGTGGATAAGAAAAGCAACATGAGTGAACAGAGGGGGAATTTCAGCAGGAAAACGGAAACTGTAAGGATGACCAAAAAGAAATTCTAGAACTGAAAAATATGTTAGAAATAAATCATTAGATAAGTTTAAGAGCAAAAGAAAGGGTCAGTGAATTCAAATACAGGTTAATAGAAAGCATTCAAACAGCAGTACAAAGATAAAGGATAGGAAAAAGCCGAACGAAACTTCTGATGTTGGTAGGATACTATCAAATCATGTTATTTACAGGTAATTGGAGTCACAAAATGACAAAAAAAAAAAAAAAGAGAGAAGAAATAATAGCGATCTTACACAAACTCTTTCATAAATAGAGGAGGAAATAATTTCCAATTTATTTTACAAAGCCAGCATAACTCTGATACCAAAATTTGATAAAGATATTACAAGAAAATAAAATAACAGAGCAATATGCTTCTGATCAAAGCTGGGAAAGTCCTTTAAAAATGTTAGCAAATCAAACCCAACAATGTGTAAAAGAAATACGAAATGGATAATAAGCAGAAAAAAAATTTTCATCATGTGACTACCACAATAGAGGCATAAAAACATTTGACAAAATTTAACACCCATTTGATAATTTTTTAAAAATAAACACACTTAGCAAACCAGGAATTGAAACCTCCTTAACCTGATAAATGGCACCTAGAAATAACATCATATGCTTAATGCTGAAAGACTAAATGATTTTTCCCTAAGGTCAGAAACAAGGCAAAAATGTCCACTCTCGTCACTTCTAGTCAACACTGTACTAGATGTTCCAGCCAGTAAACAAGGCAAGAAAATGAAGTCAAAAGTATGAGATAGGAAAGGAAAAGGTAAGAAAAACTTTTATTCATAGATGACATGATTGTATACTTAGAAAATCCTAAGTCCTTTTTAAAGCTACTAGAATAATGAATTTAACATGTTCTCAAATGTCTGTTGTATTTCCATATATTAGCAATAAACAATACAAAAATAAAATTTTTAAAACAATACAATTTACAATATCACCAGAAAATGTCATATATCTAGGGGAAAAAAATCTAACAAGAGATATGAAAGACTTCTAGTCAAAAGCTAATTTGAAATGTATCATAAACATAAACATAAAAATAAAAGCCATAGTTTTCTAGAAACAAATAAGAATATTTGTGTGACCTTGGTGAAGACAAAGATATCGTAGGCAGAATAACATAAAAACCACTAATCATAAAATTAGAATTTTAATAATTAGACCATAAAAACTGGAAAATTCTGCTTATCAAAAAAACTATTAACAAAATAAAAAAGCAAACTATAGACAGGAGAAAATACTATATATATTACACATTATATATATTTAAAATATATTTTAAAGATATACTTTTTCAACCCTGTGATTCAATAATAAAAAAAGACCAAAAACATAATTAAAATGGGTAAAATATTTGAACACTTCAGAAAAGAAGATAAAGGAATGGCCAATAAACACGTGAAAAGGCATTCAACAGCATTAGGTCAAGAAAACGCAATTTAAGGCCACGATGTGATACCATGTTCACCTGCTAGAATGGCTAAACAAGTAGACAACACTAAACGCTGGCAAGAATATGAAGCAATAAGATAGGAGTGTGAAATAGCACAACCACTTGGGAAACAACATGTGACCCAGCAATATCAATTCTAGACGTTTACCCCCAAAATGTTTAAAGTATGCCCACAAAACAAACAAAAACCTGTGACAGAATGATGATAAAAGTCTCATTCATAATAGCTCCAAACTAGAAACAACCCAACGGCTTATCAACAGTAGCATAGATTAACGAATTGTGATATAGCCACACAATGGAATACTACTCAGCAACGAAAAGGAATAAACCATCAATAAAGGCAACAACATGAATGCATCTTAAAACATCAGACAAAAGAATCTGGATCCAAATGAGCACATGTTACATTATTTCATTCGTATACAGTCCAAGAACAGGCTAAACTAATCTGTGGGGACTGAAATCGGACACGACTTTTTCTGGGGGTTGGGAATTGACTGGAAAGGATTACAAAGCAACTTTATGGGAAGATGGATTGTTCTATACCTTAATTTGAGTGGATGTTACATAGGCAGAGAGAATTGTCAAGATGCATCAAACTATACCCTTAAGATCTGTGAATTTTATTAATGTAAATGATGTCTCCATAAGAGTAAAAAAGATGAGAAATGTATAACAAAACAGTGTTAGCAAAGACCACTGTACCTGAGTCTGTACCAGATCCAGAGCAAGAATCCACATGCAAGGCTTAACAAAGGGCTGCCATATGCAAAACACTCATGAGAGGTAAAAGGTAAAATAGTTGCTGAGCTTAAAAAACTTGGCCTCTCGAGAGGGGGCAGAGCCTGCGAGACAGAGACTCGGGCAGAAGTGAAGAGGGCGGCAGTGGCGGCTTCTGGCCATTGACACAAGGTCCGGGCTCACAGCCCTCCCACCTCCCCAGTCCCGACCCTGTCCACAGCTGGAACCACACTGGCCCCGCAGTCCGTCCAAGACTAAAAAAATTAAATGGAAAACTTAAATTATAACGGAAGTTCACAATTAGCACCATGCTATCTTTATATTTCTATGAAAGAGGCTTTTCAATTAAAAATATCACCAATTGAAGATGTAGAGAACAAACTTATGGTTACCAAGGGGGGAGAGAGGCGCTGAGATGAATTGGGAGATTGGGATTGACATATATACTCTACTTTGTATAAAATAGATAACTAACGAGAACCTACTGTACAGCACAGGGAACCCCACTCAGTGCTCTTTGGGGACCTAAATGAGAAGGAAATCTAAAAAAGAGGGGATGTGTGTATATGTATAACTGACTCATTTTCCTGTACGGCAGAAACGAACACAACATTGTAAAGCAACTATACGCCAATAAAAAAAAATGTTTTAATAAAAAAAAAAAAATTAAACACATCACCAGTTGAGCACCAGTTGTCTGATTCCATGAAGCAGAATCAGTCCAGAGGAGGCCAAAGCCAGGTAAACACTGAGTCACATCCCTCATGAGGGAGCCAGTCCAGCAAAAACAGCTTGAGTTTACCATGTTGGGTGACGTGTCCAGGTTTCTCCCGTGTGTGGGAGAGAAATTAGAGGTCTTCTGAGTCGGATGAGACCAGAGAAGCTCCAAGAAAGGAGAGGATCGCTCATCAAAAAGCTGCTGCCTCATGGTGAGCTGGGGTCTGCTTTGGCAGGGCCAGCGTGCACCCCTGATGCAACTCAACTTCCACACATCCAGAGGCGCGAGCCCCCAGCTGCCTCTGACGACTCCTTACGCGCCCCGCCTTGCCGTTTGCAATTCCAAGAGCTGTCTGGTCCTTGCCGCTCTTCTCCTCCTTTTTCTTGCCCCCAACAGGCTGTTTTCTCACGGTTCTTCCTGACTCCAAACCTTCCTTATGACTTTCTGGATTCTTCTGGCGTTCTCCAACCTTGCCTGTGACCTGTCTAAAGTGCTGTCAGCTCCCCCGCAGAGAGGGGGCTTTTCCACGCAGGTGTTGTGGTCCTGCCACTCTTGACCATGCCTCTGCCTCCCCGACCTGCGAGTAGGTCGTCTGCTCTAGTCTGCCCTCAGCAGGGCCTGCCTCCCTTAATAGTAAAGGCTCTATATTTTCCGTATGTTGTTAAAAATCACATTTTTAGGGCCTTAACTGAGTCTGCCATGACCGTTTACCAGAGAAATCTACTCCCGCATTTATCATTCACCAGCACTGATAAATTAAACATTCACAGTCTTGTGCTATCTTTATCCTTTCTTTCCTTCAGTTTCTGTTTTCAAACCGAAATCTCCTTATTTACCATCTTCAGTGAGGGCCGAAATGGCCCTTGTAGGGATTACGGCGGTGAGACTCTCAGGAGAAATCTTAGCAGGTGATGTGTCTTCCAATGCTGGAGATAAGCTCTGGCCATCGCAGCAGCCTCCTGAGAAGAGCTTTCACCCAGCCCGGACCTCAGATCAGCCTGGGACCACACCCAGGATGCCCTAACTGAACAGGAGCAAAGGGTTATTATTCTGCAGGCTCAGTGACAGCCCTAGGCTGTGTGTACTCTACAAAATTAAGCTTGCCCCTGATAAGTAGATGCCTTTCTGTATGTTCTCAAGCAGACTGAAAGGTACCAGGTCTTTCTGAGAGCCCTTTGCACTGGTATGTGCAGTGGCCTGGCCCCAGCAGGAATGCAGGATTCACCCTGTGCCTCAGCAATGACCAATACGATTCTTTGGCCGTCCTGTTTCACATAATGAGAACTTCCTGTTGCCAGCTTTATTTCTTGACACAGTTTATCTCCCTTCCAGCTTAAAAAGGGGCATCAAGTCTTCCAATTATATCATTAAAGGAAAAAAAAAAATAGAACTAAAAGGAAGAGGAAAGGTTAACTAAAAGGGAAGGTTAAAAAACAAAGACTTCTAACACAAGTGGCCTTAAAAAAGGGATGGTAGGCCACGTAGCAAGACATACTTTTATCAGCCTATTAATGAAGTTGGTTTGAATCTAAGCCTACAAGCTCAAGTATGCAAGAGTGATAACTTTATTTTTAAATAATTTAATGGAATTTCTCTTTCCAAAAAGAAGGCAGAAAGTTAATCTTGATCAATGTGGGGTCCTACCCTCTCCTCCAGGTTTATAGCAAGGTTCCCAGAGGTGTTCAGGATATTCAGACACTGAGTATGGCCCACCTGGTCTTGAGTCCGTCTGGATCTTATCCAAGGTCTATCTGCTGAGGCCTCCATTTCAGGTCTCGCCCATCTTCCTGTGGATCTTCACCTCATCCTAACAGGAATATTTCCAGTCCTGTGGCTTCCGCTACTAAATGTGAGCCAGCTATTGGGACATGAATAACACTGCTGTTTCCCAGCCAGGCTGGAGAACAGGCCTCCGGCGGAGTCTGTCTAATAGAGCCAAGAAGACATTCTCTACCGGGGACCTTGGCCTCCCCAGAACCCTCCCCCATAAGTAGCACACAGGACACCTGTGCCCTCTGACCCACAGCTCCTTTGGCATTCCTCACCTGTTATGCCATTTTGCTTAAAGCAGACACCGACAGAGAGGTGGAGGAAGACAGAAAGATGAAGGAGAAAAGCCTGAACAGCTTCTAGGTCTTACTGTCACAGTGAGCCAGACTCCAGAACATATGCTAACATAGCAATTGTCTCATTTACAAACTGCACTCCATAAGAAAGATTTAGGAAAACTCTCCTAACCAGAATAAAAGTTTATGTCGGTCAATTGGCTTTATAATTATATACCCAAGAATCACTTAAACACAACATGAGTCGGACCATTTTCTGATTAAAAACTTTTGAATTTCTAGTTAAATACTGAGGACGTATCTTCGGAGAAAGACCCTGTCGTCTATCCAGCGCCACTACTGTGGCTGCAGACCAGCTCATTGTGGGTAGAGCTCCTGAGGGCTCAGTTAGAAGCCTTTTTTTATTTTCTATACAAATGTTCAAGGCCTACATTTGCACAGAGTTAATGTGCTTTTTTATGGGGATGAGCCCATTTTGTATGCCGGGGAGTCCTCTGTGGATTTTGTGCAGGGTACTTTTTGAGAATGCATTTAACATAATGAAGGATGGATTGCTGGATATTAAAGTATGGAGGTTAGTACAAAATATTTGAAATGTGTTTCATCTAGACATATTAAACTGAGAAACATTTTATCTTGCTCCTTGAAAACTGAAATCCATGCAATTCGGGCGGAGTATATATTTATCTAAATGAGAGAGAGAGAAAAAGGGAAAGAGAGGGAGAGAGAGAGAGAGTGAGACCCAAATACTTGATTAGTTCTTTTATAAAAGAGTCGCTGTTTGTAAAATTCAATTATAAATAATGAAGTTATACTGAGCGTGGAAAAAGAAATACTAAAGTTGCCAGAATTCTACAACTGCTGTGGAAACCTCTTGGTGAAAGATATTTAAAATTAACCAGAAAGCATCACAAGCAGCAATAACACAAAGGAAATTAGCATGGATTCTTTCCCAAAAGGAACAGAGGGAAAGAACTGGGGAGTATAAGCACGGCTGCCACGAGGGAGCTAGAACTGCTTCCAGGAGCTTTATTAATGGTAAGGAATAATGCATGCATCCAGTCAACATACATTGAGTCCCCATCCACATAAAGCAGTCAAGTCACTATAAGAACTCCAGGACGCATAAGACACAGTCCCGATTCTAAGATTATGAAAAATGGGCAATAACCATAAAGAATTGCCAAAGACTTTTCTCAGCTTGTGTTTCTTGTTTCCTAGCTCCAGTTTCCCATACGAGAAACTCTCTGAGGAGTGGTGCCTCGATATTCAAAACGGGGTGGGGGGGTCAACAGCCTCCGACTCACCTGGAAATCTGTGAGAAATGCAGTCTCAGGCCCCAACCCAGACTTAGGCGATCCAGACCACACGTTAACAAGACCCCCAGGTGTCCTGTATGCACGGGAGAGTCTGAGCGGCACTGGTCTCATGCTGTTTGCCGGCATCTTTAATTCTGCCGAAGCTCTATTTCAAAGCAATTAATGTCCAAATTATAAATAATATCCCTTTAAAAAAAAAACGCTTTGATTAGGCTCTTCCTTGCTCAGAATCGTCCAGTAGTTTCCCAACATTCTCACTTTGGCCCTCGTGGCATTCCACAATCTGACCCCTACTTATCTCTGCTTCTGACGGATGACACATGTACACACACACATACACACACACCCCCAGGAATCTGGCTTCACCATCCCCAGAGGCTCCTTGCATTCCTTTTCACCTGGCATCTTTGTTCATTAGATCACCTCTGCCTCAAACAATGCTTCTCAATTTTAGCTGCCGCTTAGAAACCCTTGGGAAGGACTGAAAACCCCTGGTACTCAGGGCATCACCCCAGACCGAGGTGATCACAGTTGCTGGAGGTGCAGCCCACAGCCCACGCATCAGTATTTCTACAGCTGCCCCGAGTGATTCCAAAATGCAACCAAGGTTGTGAACCACAGGAAAATCGTCCCTCCTCCCCATTCCTGTTCTGAAATCGTACCCATCCTTCAACATGCGCAGCCCCTGGTCACCCAGCCCATTGCTGGGATCTCCTCCTCACAATTCACCGACGCCTTTTTCTCAGGACTTTTTCTTTGTAAATTGCAACATAGCAAGTACCGCACAGGTGCTTACACATAGAAGATGTTGTTGTTGTTGTTGTTGTTGCTGTTTAAATAACAGGTTGTTCAAACTAAATCTGCCACTGAATACTGGAGAACAACTGGAGGCAAAATGTGACTGTCATCTCCCACTAATGATAAACTTGCGTGATACAACAGAGCAGAGCAGGGAGCAGGGCACGAAAGGAACACAGAGGAATATGACGGTGGAGGAGGGGTAAGGGAGCAAGAGGAGACAGGAGGCAGGGGGGCTCCTTCCAGAGTCACATCCCCCTCCTACTAGTTCAGGTGATGGCAGTGTCACCACACAGCCTAGTTGCCAAAGACAAGAACACCTCTGTCCTTTACTCTTATTTTATTATTTGTCTTGCTCCACTATGGAAGGTGAAGGAGGGCAGGGAATAGTGTCTGCTTTACTCACTGATGGAATTCCCCATTGTCTGGAGGAGTGTGTAGCACAGAAAAGGTGAGATGGTTAATTTTATTTGTCCACTTGGCTGGGCCATGGGTGCCCAGATATTTGCTGAAACATGACTCTGATGTGTGTGTGTCTTTGAGAATATTTCTGGATGATGTTACCATTTGAATGAGTAGACTGAGTAAAGCCCAGTGCCTTCCGCAATGTGAGTGGCCTGAATAGAATCAAAAGGCTGACTAAGGAACAGCTTGCTCCATATGCCTGACAGTCTCTAAGCTGAGCACCGGCCACCTCCTGCTTTCAGACTCTGACGTGAACTAGAACTCACGCCATCAGCTCTCCTGGATCCCAGGCCTTCAGACTCAGCCTGAAAATACACCACGGGCTCTCCTGGGTCTCCAACTTTCCAACTTCAGATCTTGGGACTTCTCAGCTTCCATAATCATGTAAGCCAATTCCTTATAATAAATCTCTTTATGTGTTACTTATATACATATATAAATATGTAAATATATGCAGTATTTACATATCTACACACACACCTAGACACACATTCTTTGGCTATGTTTCTCTGAAAAATCCTAATTCACATTTTGGTACTGAGAGTGATTCTAGAAGAACAGAATGTTAAAGCTGAGTTTTCTGACTTGGTCATAGGGTTTCTGGAAATGACTCTGATCTGATTAGATGTAAAGATGGTAATGTCTGCATTTCCAGTAGTAAAGACAGCACTGATAGTCTATGGTGTCAAGTGTTTTATAGAAATACAAAAAAATCTGCATTGGATACTCTTAATCCACCACTTAAAAGAAGCAAGGGGTAGGTGATTGTATATTATACTTTTGGACATTTGGGGAAAACTAACAAAAAGGACGTTAACCGCTTGGTCCTAATGTCACTGGACAAAATAGTGAAAGAAAAAAAGGAGCTCAGGGATTCTAATTCCCAGCTCAAGGTCTGCATAAATGACTTAAGAGCGTCTATGTATGCCCTGAAGGAGAGTCTAATCTCCTGTAGCCACAGGGCTGGAAATGCTGGAATCAGATGCAGAACCTCATCCCACAAGGGGATGAATTACACTGCAAGTTCACTTCCCAGCCTCACGAGGTGTCTCCTCTTAAAGGGCATTGGTTGAGAAAGCATGGGATCCCGTAAGTTAGGATGGGGACATACGGGAAGACCCTGATGAAGCTGGACACTGAGCGCCAAATTCTGATGCGTCTTCCTTGCCAGTGGAAGATGCATCCTCACCCCGAGCAGAAGCGGCCTCCCCACACCCAGTACTAGTGGCCCTTTCGCTAACGTCTTTGCACACCAGTCAGAGGGAGTTAACCCTGCACTGACTGAGGAAACTGTAACGGCCTCCTCTGAGGCAGCTGCCTCACACAGCAGTGCTGACTCTCCTCCGGACGCACCCCCACCATGATCTTTGCCTCTAGACCTAGAACTAGACTCAAGTCCCAGCATGTCCCTAAAAGTAAGGTACAGGGGCTTCCCTGGTGGCGCAGTGATTAAGAATCCGCCTGCCAACGCAGGAGACACAGGTTCGAGCCCTGGGCTGGGAAGATCCCACTTGCCGTGGAGCAACTAAGCCCTTCGCCACAACTACTGAGCCTGCACTCTAGAGTCCCCGAGCCACAACTACTGAGCCCATGCACCACAACTACTGAAGCCCGCAGGCCTAGAGCCTGTGCCCTACAACAAGAGAAGCCATCACGATGAGAAACCCACGCACCATAGCAAAGAGTAGCCCCCGCTCGCCACAACTAGAGAAAGCCCAAGCACAGCAATGAAGACCCGATGCAGCCAAAAGTAAAATTAAAGAAATAAATAATAAATATTTGAAAACAAAAATAAATAAAAGTCAGGTCCACTGTGTGACCCATGAGGAGATGAGTGACACTCTAAGAGGACTCCTTGAGTTTTCTAACTAATACAGACAGAAATGTAGGGAACACATGGGAATGGATACAGAGGTTGTGAGATAACGGTGGAAAGAGTATAAAGTGGATCAGGCTGAATGTATTGAAATGGGTTCTGCAGTTAATGTTGCAGTTTGAGGAGTTAGGAAAAGCTCTAACATTTTGTTTGGTTGGTTGGTTGGTTGGTTGAAAGATGGCCCACAGTCAGCAGAGTAGAAATACCAGAACCTGCCGTAGTTTTATGCAGAGGAAGAGATTCAAAGGCTTAGGGCAAATCTGTTATTTAAGGCCTACTTATCCCGTTTGGAGGGTCCAGAAGACATCTCTCTCACCACTTCTATGGGAAATACATTTGCGATCAGAGCCATGGCATCCTTGAAGAGTTCTGTGATTACCTTCCACTATAGGCCAGACCTTACGATGGGAACTACAGTCACCAAAGGGGGACGCATACGTGCAACGGGAGTAGTGAGACCCTGGTGTGGCAGGGGCGGGTGGCAGCACTCAGTCACCAAAGGCAAGGTGCACGCGGTTACTGTGATGAACAGCAGGGTCAGAGCAGCAATAATAGTATGACTTGAGCAGATCTACGGCACTGGCTGGTGGACCATGAAGTGAAAGAGACAGGAAGCCCACTAAATTTTCACTCAATCTGTATAATCAGAAAAATACTAGGCCATGTGAACAAATGTCTTACGTGAATCATATAAACGCAGAGTCATTGTCCCTTAATCAATTCCCAAACTTGAGCCAATGTGAAGACCCAGAATCCCTTGAATGAAAGGGAGGCTGGTACCCTGGTATGCAACTATGGATCTAGTAAATGCTTTCTCCTCTGTACCTGTTACTAAAGACCACCAGAAGCAGCTTGCTCTTAGCTAGAGAGACCGGAAATATACCTGATGGTCCGATGTCAGGGGTGTATCAACTTTCCAGCCCTATGACATGATTCAGTTTGCAGGGATCCTTCCACGTGACATCACAGTGGTTCATTAAATCAATGACATTATGCTGATTTGACCTAGTGAACAAGAAGTAGCAACTACCCTAGACTTATTGGTAAGACGTAGGTGTGCCAGAGAGTGGGAAATAAATCCAACAGAAGTTCAGGGCCTTCCACCTCAGTGAGGTTTCCAGCGGTACAGCAATGTGGGGCGTGTTGAGACACCCCTTCTAGGATGATAAGTTGTTGCATCTGGCCCCTCCTACAACCAAGAAAGAGGCACTATGCCTAGTGGACCTCTCTGGACTTTGAAGGCCGCATGTCCTTCACTTGGGTGTGTTACTCTGGCCCATGCACAAGTCACCCAAAAAACTGCTAGTTTCAAGTGAGGCCTAGAAACAGAGAAGGCTCTACAACATCCCGTAACTTAGATAATATCATATTACTCAAGTGACACATATTACTTAAGTTGTGGGAAATCAAGAAGATCAGTAAACATCACTCTAGGACTTTAATTCCTCTTCTGGGGAAGGGGGTAGTTTGTGTTCAGTTGTCTGCAGGTGGTTATACCATGTTGGGCAGAATTATGATCTTGTTAATTGTCTCTATTTGGAGATTAAGTATGATTTAAGGAGAGGCACATGGGTGTCATGTTGGCAAGGGGTGGACTTTTGGTGGTTAATTTCATGTGTCAAGTTAATGGAGTCATAGGTGCCCAGATACTTGGTTAAACATTATTCTAGATGCATTTATGAAGGCGTTTCTGGATGAGATTAACATTTGAATCAGCAGACTGAGTAAAGACTTCCCTTCCCAGCGTGAGCGGCCCTCATCCCATCTTTTGAACACCTAAATAGAACAGAAAGAGTAAGGATGATTGGCTCTTTCTGCCTGACTCTCTTCAAGCTGGGTATTCCTCCTCTCCTGCCTTTGGACTTGGACTGAAGTTCTGAGAAGCTGGAGAGCTGAAGGTATAAGTTCCGATCTAAATCCAAGTCTCCTGCTTGCCAGCTGTAGATCTTAGGACTTCTCAGCTTCTATAATCACATTAGCCAATTCTTTGTAATAAATCTCTCTGTACATAAATGTATATCCTATTAGTTCTGTTTCACTGGAGAACACTGTCTAATACGGAAGGTGTTCAGTAAAAAATTGTTGAGTGAATGAGCAGCTCCTCACTGTGACTTAGTTCAAGCTTCCACTGTCTCTCACATGAGCGGTTTTATATTTCTTCTTGGCTTTTGTAAACACACACACACACTATTTATGCTTTGAAGAATTTATAAACACCAAATATGACCACTGTGAGCGCAATTTCTCTCCAGCTTTAAAATAAATGCTCATTAACTGTCCCCACAGAATCAAGTTCAGGTTCATAAACATATTACATAAAACCTTACATAACCTAACCTTGAGATGTACTCAGCCTCATCTTTAAGTACTTTTCACCCTGCCCTTTACATTTCAACACCAACAAGTTGCTTTATTGTCACTTTCTCTAATGCTCAAGGGCCGTGATCATCTCTGCCCTGACATAAAATGTCCTGGCTACTTAGAATGACTTCCTGCCCCTTATCTACCCAGAAAATTTCATTGTTCAAAACAAAGTTCAGTGACAACCCCTCCAAAAGCTTTTGTTTATCTTCCAAGAGGTTAACCACTATTTTCTTGATACTGACCCTGTAGATTTAGCATACTTCTACATTTTCCTTAATTCTACTTCTTTATACTTTCATTGGTCATGTGAGTTAGAATCCTTTAGGCTACAAAAACCAGAATGGCATTACTGTCTTAAACCAATCACAATTCATCACCTGGAGTTGGCAAATTGAACAAAACTGGGATTCTATGAACTGAAGAAGGAAGAGTGACTATAGGATAAGAAACCAGCACGTTGGTCTCAATGTCTTTTTCTCCATTGAAAGGTGGTTGGTTTGAAGGCAAAGTCCATATCATTTCACCTTCTGGCCAAAGTCCATAGAACAATGTCTATTATTGAATGTATGGAATTGAATTCTGAAGCTTACCTAGAAAAAAACCCTAATTAAACAATTACATAAGCGGCTTGAGAAAAGGCCTTTAATTTCCCTTTGTCTTGGATTCCCCATCAGTAGAGGTATTACCTGTAGACAAAGAATGTCACCTGCCATTTTAGTAAACAAGGGATGTTGCAGCCACCAAGCCATAAGCCACCGCAGCTGCCCCCAATGGTGCACCCTCAGGGGGTTTCAGGATGGAGAATAACAGGAGACTGGCACTAGAGGGTTAAGATGCCTGTCAAAAGAATGATTTCAATAAGCCCATACTCTTGCATCTCCCCATATACAGAAAAGCACTAAAATCATTAACTTGCCATGTCTGTTTTTGTGATTAGTAGTAATCTTCTGATATTTGACTACATGTGTTTCCTCCTTCTGCAAAACCTCCTACATATCCTGGCTCCTCCCTTACCTGTCTGAAACAGTCCCTCAGAGCTTTCTGAGACACTGTATGCCAGGCTATAGTCCTCAGTAAGTCTGCCAAACAAAACATAATTCTCAGCTTTTAGGCTGTACTTTTTTTTTTCAGTCAACATACCTCTTCACTCCCTAAAATTCTTTTGAAAAGCATTTAATTTAAATCTAGTCATTTTTATGATACGAGAGAAAACAAAGCATGACGATATACATCAAAAATCTAAACCACTCTTTTTTAGCAACAAGAAGGAATTATCATATGATTAATACGAATTATCATATGATTAATGCCAGTATTTACGGTGTGGCAGACAAACTCTACTGCCCTATTCCTCTGCTAGGGCAGCCATAACTAAGTACCACAGGTTCCGTGGCTCACAGTTCCAGAGGCTAGAAGTCCAACATGAAGGGATTGGCAGAGTTGGTTCTTTTGAAGTCTACAAGGGAAGGATCTTTTCCAGGCCTCTTCGCTCAGTTTGTAGATAACCACGTTCTCCCCATCTCTCTTCACATGGTCCTCCCTCTGTGCACGTCTCATGTCTGAATTCCCCCCTTTTCACATGGATACCAGTCATACTGGATTAGAGCCCACCTTAATGACCTCATTTCAGCTTCATTATCTCTGTAAACACTCTCTCTTCAACTAAGGTCACATTCTGCCGTGCTGGGGTGTTAAAACTTCAACAAATGAATCTTGGTGGGGGAGCAAATCAACCCCAACAGATGCATTATCTCATTTTATCTTCAAAATAATGCTCTGAGGCAAACACTCTTATTATCCTCATGTCATAGAGAAGGACATCGTAAATTGACGGGGTCAAGTACGTTTTTCCAAGGATGCACAGGGACTGGTGGAGCAGACTCGTTTTATCTCATTCGTGGACCAAATATAATTTAAGGTGGCAGGATTATTTAGAAAGTATATACACTAATTTTGAACTATTTGCTAACAGAACCTAAAATATTACTTTTAGTTGCATGTTGGAGGCAAATGGCATTATACTCAGGAAGGATAAAACTAGAGTTGGTAGTTTCCCTGGTATTCACTGAGTCCAACTCATTCGTTTCACACATGTGGAAACCAAGGCCCAGATGTGTAGACTTACTTACCTAAGGTCACATAGCATGTTCAAGGCAAGACCTAACCATGATCCAGGCCTCTCAGGCTAGCACACTTTCTGCATTATTCCTCCAACTCATAAAACATGAAGCAGGACAGTCTTAAGCCTCACTGGACTGAGAACGCAGGTACTCGGGGGCCTGTGTAAAATGTGCTACTAATGCATACATTGCCCTGATGAATTATATTGTTGTCTATCCAGCAAATATTTTTGAGAAACTCCCATCGACCGAAGAGAAAGCACACATCATGGTTAAGAGCATGGGCCTTGGGACCATAGCACTCAGATCCTGACTCTGTCCCTTACTAAGCGATCTTAGGAGATGGACTACATTTCCTATCACTCTGACTCCTCATCGTGCAGTGGAGGTTATGACAGCTCTTGACTCACATGGTAACAATGAGAATTAAATGAGTGAATTCACACACAGGACTTAGTAAGGTGGCTGGCGTAGAGCAACAATCAGCAAATGTCAAAAACAAATACAGGGGCAGACAAACCAGTACGTAGACGTTGCACTAGAGATATAACCATAACGTTATAGGCACGTATAGGATGCCGTTGCAGTCCTTTAGCCCGAATAAAATCTAGTATATCATATCACATGCTGCATTACTTTGGTGGGACATTAGAAACGTATCTCTGGCTAAAATTTTGCCTTTTTCAGTTCATTCTTCTGAGCTGGTCAGGGGAGGCTGCCCAAAGCAGTTGTAACTTGAGTTGTGTCTATAAATGAGGTAGACAAAGAAAACAGAGGAGCACTTCAGGTAGAGGAGAGAAGGAGACAGCATCAAGGGTAGGCAAGCATTTCACTAAGGTTGGATTTTAAGGACTCTTGCGGGTAGGAGGTGGGGGGGAAGAGTAGCAGGAGACAAGGATGAGGAAGCAAACCAGACCTGAATAACGGAAGGCTGTGCCAAGATATCGGGGATTTAGCTTGATGAAAAGGGAACGCCTATATAAGATTCTGAACAGGAAAATAAAGTGATCACACTGTGATCTCACATCCGTTAGCCTCACTTACCACTTCCCCTTGGCCTCACTGCCATGCCCCCAAGCAAAATAACCCAGTCAGGCAAGATATTTCAGATATTAGATATTGAAAGGCTTTGTCCTTTCCAGTTCCAAAATTTCCTCTACTCTGTAACAAATCTCTGTAGATCTCAATACAAAGAAACTTCAGATTCATTTGGAGATAATGCAAGTGGAATGGTTAATGGTACATTCTGCGACAATCTATTACCGGGACAGCTTAATGTAGTAAAGAAAACCCATTTTAATATCAGACACCCAAATTGAAAATTCCTATCCTTATTATAAAGCATGGCCTGATCAGTATACAGCACTGTTACAGATCATCTTCAACAGCTCTAGCCTGCTGCTTTCGAAAATGAAATGGTACCCACAAAGCTTGTACAAAACAGTAACGAGTAACAGGATAAAACTTTACATACTTAATAAAATGCTGTTTTGCAACAGGATTTGCAAAACCAAGATTAGCTTTTCGAGGTATGAGAAGTCAAGGATTAGTGTGCCTTCAAACTTAAACTAGTTCTCCTATTGCATGACCGATAGCCCATCCATTAGCTTTCGTGTAGCTCCGTATCTTTGAAAGGAGGATTTGTCTGAATATGAGATGTGTCCCTGCTGGGGAGAAAAAAAAAAAGCCAACTGCAGTTACCACTATAGTACATTGGCAGTTTGATTCTTTGAGGGTTTTTTTTTTAATCTTTTTAATATATATTCTGAAACATTGATTTAGCAGCAACTTCTCTAATTCATTTCAGCACCACTGGAACAGCACTGAACGTACCTGTTTTTCTCAGTGCAACAATTTCAATTATACATGTAGGTCATAAGTTCTCACAGTTAAAACTACATGTAAACTGAGACCAGCTCTGCTTTCTAAATTGCTTTCTTAATTAATATTTTACAGACGGTGACTAGGATATCAATACACAAAATTATACTCTGTAAATTTAACTTGGTGAAGTATTAGAAAAGGCAACCACCCATATTCCCAAATCAAAAACCAGTAAGAGGATGAAATGAGTAATCCAGGCAAAACTTTAGAGAAAACTCAAATGAGTTAAATTTTAATATTATAGCAAAAAAAATATATATATATAGCAAAGACAGAGACTAACAGTTTTCCAATCCTATCAGCATTTCTCTTGGTTGCAAAGATAGGGCAACTATGTAAAAGTTACATTCAAATAGCTAAAATGAAAAATCCTTGAGGGAAGATAAAATAGTCTATCTATACACATCCCAGCACAGAACCTACAATTGTACAGATGCTCAGAAAATATGTGCCAAGTTGTTGACAACAGAATGACTATAGAACCCAACCAATCATCTACATTTCGCAATGTCTTTTCTTCTCCATGGATAACAACACCTAGAGGAACCACTGAAATGTTTTTTTTAATTGAAGAACAGTGGATTTATAGTATTGTGTTAGCTTCAGCTGTACAGCAAAGTGATTTGGATACATATTTTTTTCTTTTTCAGATTCTTTTTCCTTATAGGTTATTACAAGATATTGAATATAGTTTCCTGTACTAGCCAGTAAATCCTTGCTTTGGAATATTTTTTACAACAGGTACCACTTACCTCCCTCCCCATGGAGCTTCTGATATACTTACTGGATTTATTACCCACCATGATAAAACCTTATAATTTCAGACCAGAAGCTCCAAATCCACTATCTTCTATGTGTCTCTCACTGATATTTTTTACCTTATTGGATTATATTGCCCCAAATGGCAGAGGCCATGTTTTCATACACATCTTTTTTAATCACCTGCATAGTGGCTAACACAGTGATTTAAACATATTAAGCAAGGCAAGGAAATGTTGGACAAAAGAAATAAAGCGTGTTGGACAAATGAAATAAAGCAACTCACGGAAACAATCTGTCATCCGTTCCTCCTCCCCCCATACTTCAAGCGCAGCATTTTATACATAAGGAGAGTGAGGCTTGGAGAAAGTAACTTAATTGTTCAGGGAGACACAGTCGATTACTGGCAAAGTTTCCAAACGAGGATGCCTTCCTTGTGCTGCTATTTCTGGATGAGAAAATTGTGAAAGAAATACACTGAGAGAAAAGCTTATTGATACTGAAAGTTGTAAGTAATGTACTACAAGGGAAAAGTCAAGCCATTACAAATGTAGCAACAACATTGTAATTTGCTCAAGGCATAGAAATAGACAACCTGCTATAGCCCGGAATGCCAGGCCCTAGTTTCAATTTCCTACACAGTTAACATTTTCAGACTGCTCATTATATGCCAGGCCCTGTGGTGCAAAATAAGCGCTTTACATAGATTATTTCATTTACTTTTCAAAGCAATGCTCCAAAAAAGGACATCATTATCTACACTTTTCTGGATGAAAAAAAACAAAGGCTCTGAATGGTGGTATGACTCACTCAAGATCACAAAGCTAAGATGTGGTAGATCCGGAGTCAAACCCAGGTGTGTCAGCTCCAAAGACCATTCTCTTCCCACTATACATTTTTCCTTCTTGCCGATAAAAATCAATGAGAAATTTTCCAATGCCATTTGAAATGTGCTGCTGAATATGAAACTTCTGTCACTGAAATGATACACTGCCTTTTTCACATTAGTGCTCCTCCTATAGCTTCTTCTGCATCAGAAAGAGGAGGCCAGAAACAGCATTCCCCAAATCCCCTTCCTTACCTGATTCTGGGCTACAGCTGCCAGTGTGGAGCCCTTGGTGTGGAGGGTAGGAAAAGAAAGGAAGTCGTTGTCGCCCGGAAGCAGCTACAGGCAGACCTGTGTGGATACACCAGCAGTTTCCAGGCTGCGGAAGACAACTAAGGCAGTGGCCATAGGTCCCTGGAGACTACTTGCATCAGTGCTAGAGGCTGAGATGGTGGCAAGAGCTTTCTAGAGTCCTTGAGATTCACAGAAGCTTCCAGGGGACACCTGGAAAGCCATTACTAGCTATATCCTTGTTGGTAGCTTCCTGGACTGTGTCTCTCCAGCCTTTCCAACTTCGGTAAGCCTGCAATGCCCTGGATAAAAGTCTCCATACCTGGAATACATGAATGGTTTCCATTTTCCTGGTTGAACCCTGGCTAATGCAAATGCCTAGCTCAATTTCAAAATTCTAAATCAAAATCAAATAAAACATAATAAAAGTACAATCTGTTGATCAAAACGCTAACCTTTCCCATTCATCTCACCCACAATAAAGCATCAAACATTTTGCATGTAAGACTTTTCTCTCTCTTTGGAAATTTCAGTTGCTCTTTGTGGATCTTAATAGGCGTTGGTAAATCCATCTGTGGATTCTCTCTGCTTTCGGTTTCTTTAGATGAAGACAATCGTCTATCTGTTTTGCTGTCTCAGGGTATTTATTTTCCTTGAATCAGGGTCTGTACAAGAAGCATTTGTTAACATGTCTACTCTTATTACCATTTTATAATTTCCTCTGGCTGGTGACATAAAAACCACAATGCCACAGAATAATGGATTTTAAAATATATACATATATACTTTTGTGTATCTATATATTTTAATTGCTAAGAGTGTCCCCCAGGGAAGACATCTGTTATGCCAATATAAAACATTTTAAATGAACACAGTCTGGCTGTTTTAATTCAAAACTTAAAGCTGCCAAAATTGTAGTTTGATGGTGAAATGCCTCTGAATTCTTAATTATTCCTATTTTCTTCCAAGGCCACTAGATGGTGGCTCTGCGATGGAAACTCTCACAGTCATGGAAACTTTCTCCATCTCTATTACAGCATTATTGGAGCATACACTGTGAAGCAAAAATCTATTTCTAAAAGAAATAAAGACATAGTAAAAAGAGCTAAGGAAAAGCTAGAGAGAACAAGTTATTTGGAAACTTCTATTGCTTTCACTGACATATGCCTTCAGGATCCTGGGCTAATCTATATATCACCTCCCCACAGTATACCAAACCTTTTTGGATGTGCAAAACTAAACATGCACATGGAGGTACTTTTCCAGTAAAGGATGAAACAGTGTCAGTCTCATAGACAGCATGTGAAGTTACTAGATGCTGAAGTTGAAGGAGATAAAATGAAAAGTCTATTGTGATTTTTAGAATTTGAATGATTCATGGTGCCATGAAGCAAGATAGAAAACAAAGGAGGAGAAGCTGGGGAGAGAAAAAAAGCGGAGCGAAATATTTGATATGGTGCATCAAAGGGGCCAGTGGGTCTCATTCAGGGTTTGGCAGGAATGATGCCAGAGAAAGGTAAGTAAAAGCCCAAACATGAAGGAATTAATAAACCTCATTAAGGAGTTTAAATTTTATTCTATGAATACCAGGGAGCCATTGGAGGTTTTTAAGAAGAGTAACCTGATCCAACCTGAATTTTAGACAGTTCATGTTGATGCCACTAAGGGAGATACAATGAAGAGAAAGAAGAGAGAAGACTTAGTCATCTACTTCACCGTTTCTTTAAAGTCTTATTCATTGATGCATTTTCTTTTGCCCAGCCCTTACACTGTTAGTTTATGTAGGACTCTTGTCTCAGAGCCCTTTTCTTGAAGATGGTTTTCACTGCTTCTAAGAGTTTGTACAATTCAGATTTTGATAGCTAATATGAAAAATAGCTAAGGTAGTTGAGGAAGGGTAGGAGATGATTTAACACCTGTTTCTGTAAGGTAAATGAGGTCCATATCTCTAGGACCTGTAGGAAACAGATGGCTCATTCAGCATGGTTTAACTGAAGGAATTTCAAATGAAGGGACTATTCACAGAGGCATGGGCATGGTTAAGGGAACCAAAAAGAGGATGGTGAACCAACCACGGGCTAGCAACACCAAGAAGAGATAAACCTTATTATCATGGCCCATTGAAAACTGGAGCCATGGAAGAGGGGCCACCTAGCAAAAGCTATAGCCACAAAGGAGTACAGCCACTGCCGGGACTGCTGCCAGGAATGGAGGGATTGAGGGCAAGAGAGGTCCTCACCGCTCTTCTCCTGTCCTCTGAGCTCTGACCAGTGCCTCTGATTGATCAAAGAGTACGCTGATACAGGCCATAGAGGGCAGCCTTCCAGAGCACGGAGCAGGGCAGGAACAAGTGGAGAATAGATCTAGATCAGATGGGAAATAACCAGCACCAAGTGTATGTACTACAGGTACTTTGGTGAATGATGTCAGTATAACACATAAGTCACATTGAAGAGACAGTGTTTCCCAACACATTTATGTTTTGAACCATCCATTATGAGAAGCTACATATACAGGAAATCTGGAATGAAGAAACCCATAGACACAAGAGAAATCAGTCAATAAGAATGAAATTATATGAGATGAGTACTCGCCACAACACCAATACGTAAGGGATGGGCACAAGGAATGCGTCATGAAGACTTGGGAGAAACAGAGATCAAGGGATCCAAACCCAAAGAAGAAAGGGGTTTTAAAGATGGAGTGAGCAACAGCAAGGTAGCCTCAGGCCTGGGTAGCTTCAACTTTCTTAGTTTCAGTTTTCTGAAGAATCCCAAGTTTCCTGACAAGTAACCATCTGAAATCTTAGTGAGGGCACGGACATGGGTTCTCAGCTACTATGGAGAGCACATCACTTAGAAGGGGATAGCCACCTCTCTAAGCAGCTTCATTTTCTTCTGCTTATTGTCAAGGACACATTGACTTTCGTTAAGACTCTGAATCAGCAAAATTGTTTAATTGCAATCTACTGCAAGTTATGATGACATCATAGGCTAGAGTGATACTCAAGAATCTAGTGTATGTATGTTCTCGGGATATATTTCACCAAGTGTCAAGGGTTTACTACACCACAGAGGTAACAAGTACCATGAATATTACAGCACTATCCACTGTATTTGGCAATTAGAAATCATTGGAGACTTTGATAGAGAAATACCCTGAAATACTGGAGTGAAGGCCAATGGGAGGTGGGTTGAGGAGATGAGGAGCGGAAGCCAGAATGTAGATGGTTCTGAAATGAATGGGAGGTGACAAAGTCAGGAAGAGAATGTGATGTATCCTCCCAAACAGTTAGAATATGAAGAGGAGTAACTTGGCTGTCTTTTCTGGATACAGAGGGTTTCATCAGAGTCTTATTAATGAGGAAAGAAAATGCGTAGGACAGAAGCATCTTACTAGAGATATCTCCCTCATAAGACTTAGAGACCTCAACAGAGAACTGGAAAACTGAGATGTGACATGGAGTAAAAGATGTGAGGTGCCAGTAGTGCCTGTGCTTAGATGTCATCTCCATGTGAATCTGAACCCTAACTGCTTTTCTTAACTGTTGCATCACCAGACGCTAGTGCAGCACCTGTAGAACAGGTACTTTGTTCTTTTGCTAAATGTGAGGGAGGAAAGTGGGATGACCTGAGGTAGAGTCCAGCACGTTCCATGAAGCGGATTGGCTCATCGCAGAGAAGGAGCTGAAACCCAGGTAGCCACAGCTGTTCAGATTTGGTCAGTTTTATGATCCATTCACCTTGACTGAGAGCATCAGGAAGACTTAGCATCGCTGGGGTCCTCTAAAAGTGTTCATTTTCTCTACATTACTGTAATAGTTGTGTAACCAAGCAGGACCCTGTGGGGCTTTCCTGGGACAGACCCCTCCCCAGCATCCTCTGCTGAGCTCCTCTCTGAAGTACCTAGATAATACTATCTCGTGCATATTTTCTGAGTTTTTCAGATGCTAAAACCATCACCAAATGGAAGAAATGAACTACTTGATAATCATATACATATAGCCCCCAGGCCCTCTGGCACCTAAGGATGATATGTTAACCACCCTGTTACCTCCACATCAACCAATCAGAGAATTGTGCACGAGCTCATCACATACGCTGTGACCTCCCCCTCCCTCACCCGGCCTTTTTTTTTTTTTTTAACTCTTTACTGGAATATATTTGCTTTACACTCTTGTACCTGTCTCTGAGGTACACCAAAGGGAATCAGCTGCATCTACACACATACCCCATATCCCCTCCCTCCCGCGACTTCCCCCCACCCTCCCCATCCTGGCCCTCCAAGGCATCTCCCATGAAGTTGATCTCCTTTTGTTATACAGCAACTTCCCACTAGCTATCTGTTTTACAGCTAGTAGTGTAAATACGTCTATGGTACTCTCTCACCTCGTCCCAACTTCCCCTTTGCCCCCCACCCCAGCCCCGTGTCCTCAAGTCCATTCTCTACTTCTGTATCTCCACTCTTGCCTGTCGCTGGTTTCATCAGTACCATTTCTTCAGATTCCATATATATGAGTTAGCATGCAGTATTTGTTTTTCTCTTTCTGGCTTACTTCACTCTGTATGACAGACTCTAGCTCTATCCACCTCATTACATGTAGTTCAATTTCATTCCTTTTTATGGCTGAGTAATATTCCATTGTATATATATGCCACATCTTCTTTATCCATTCATCTGTTGATGGGCATCTAGGTTGTTTACATGTCCTGGCTATTGTAAATAGTGCTGCAATGAACATTATGCTACATGTTTCTTTTTGGATCATGGTTTTCTCTGGGTCTATGCTCAGTAGTGGGATTACTGGGTCATATGGTAGTTCTATTTTTAGTTTTATAAGGAACCTCCAAACTGTTTTCCATAGTGGCTAAACCAGCTTACAATCCCACCAACAGTGCAGGAGAGTTCCCTTTTCTCCACACCCTCTCCAACATTGGTTGTTTCCAGATTTTGTGATGATGGCCATTCTGACTGGTGTGAGGTGATACCTCATTGTGGCTTTGACTTGCATTTCTCTGATGATTAGTGATGTTGAGCATCTTTTCATGTGTTTGTTGGCCTTCTGTATGTCTTCTTTGGAGAAATGTCTATTTAGGTCTTCTGCCCATTTGTGGATTGGGTTATTTGCTTTTATGGTATTAAGCTGTATGAGCTGTTTGTATATTTTGGAGATTAATCTTTTGTCCGTTGCTTCATTGGCAAGTATTTTCTCCCATTCTGAGGGTTGTCTTCTTGTCTTCTTTATGGATTCTTTCGCTGTGCAAAAGCTTTTAAGTCTCATTAGGTCCCATTTGTTTATTCTTGATTTTATTTCCATGATTCTAGGAGGTGGGTCAAAAAGGATCTTGCTTTGATGGATGTCATAGAGTGTTCTGCCTATGTTTTCCTCTAGGAGTTTTATAGTGTCTGGCCTTACATGTAGGTCTTTAATCCATTTGGAGTTTATTTTTGTGTATGGTGTTAGGAAGTGTTCTAGTTTCATTCTTCTACATGTAGCTGTCCAATTTTCCCAGCACCACTTATTGAAGAGGCTGTCTTTTTTCCATTGTATATTCTTGCCTCCTTTGTCAAAGATAAGCTGTCCATATGTGCTTGGGTTTATCTCTGAGTTCTCTATGTTGTTCCATTGATCTTCCTTTCTATTTTTGTGCCAGTACCATACTGTCTTCATCACTGTGGCCTTGTAGTATAGTTTGAAGTCAGGAAGCCTAATTCCACCAACTCCATCTTCCCTTCTCAAGATTGTTTTGGTTATTCGGGGTCTTTTGCATTTCCATACAAATCGTAAGATTTCTTGCTCTAGTTCTGTGAAAAATGCCATTGGTAATTTGATCGGGATTGCATTGAATCTGTAAATTGCTTTGGGTAAGATAGTCATTTTCACAGTACTGATTCTTCCAATCCAAGAATATGGTATGTCCCTCCATCTGTTTGTATCATCTTTGATAGCTTTCATCAGTGTCTTATAGTTTTCTGCATACAGGTCTTTTGCCTCCTTAGATTTATTCCTAGGTATTTTATTCTTTTGGTTGCAATGGTGAATGGGAGAGTTTCCTTCATTTCTCTTTCTGCTCTTCCATTGTTAGTGTATAGGAATGCAAGAGATTTCTGTGCATTAATTTTGTATCCTGCTACTTTTCTAAATTCATCGATGAGTGCTAGCAGTTTTCTGGTAGAGTCTTTAGGGTTTTCTATATATAACATCATGTCATCTGCAAAGAGTGACAATTTTACTTCTTCTTTTCCAATTTGGATTCCTTTTATTTCTTTTTCTTCCCTGATTGCTGGGGCTAACACTTCCAAAACTATGTTGAATAATAATGGTGAGAGTGGACACCCCTGTCTTTTTCCTGACCTCAGAGTGAATGCTTTCAGTTTTTCCCCATTTAGGATGATGTTGGCTCTTGGTTTGTCATATATGGCTTTTATTATGTTGAGGTAGTTTCCTTCTATGCCCATTTTCTGGAGAGCTTTTATCATAAATGGATGTTGAGTTTTGTCAAAAGCTTTTTCTGTGTCTATTGAGATTATCATATGGTTTTTATCTTTCAATTTGTTAATATGGTGTATCACATTGATTGATTTGCATATATTGAAGAATCCTTGCATTCCAGGGTTAAACCCCACTTGATCATGGTGTATGATCTTTCAAATGTGCTGTTGGATTCTGTTAGCTAGTATTTTGTTGAGGATTTTTGCATCTATATTCATCAGGGATATTGGCCTGTAATTTTCTTTTTTTATGACATCTTTGCCTGGTTTTGGTATCAGGGTGATGGTGGCCTTGTAGAATGAGTTTGGGAATGTTCCTCCTTCTGCTATAATTTGGAAGAGTTTGAGAAGAATAGGTGTTAGCTCTTCTCTAAATGTTTGATAGAATTCGCCCATGAAGCCATCTGGCCCTGGGCTTTTGTTTGTTGGGAGATTTTTAATCACAGTTTCAACTTCCGTACTTGTGATTGGTCTGTTCATATGTTCTATTTCTTCCTGGTTCAGTTTTGGAAGATTGTACTTTTCTAAGAATTTATCTATTTCTTCCAAGTTATCCAATTTATTGGCATACAGTTGCTTGTAGTAGTCTCTCACGATCTTTTGTATTTCTGCAGTGTCCGTTGTTACTTCTCCTTTTTCATTTCTAATTCTGTTGATTTGCATCTTCTCCCTTTTTTTCCTGGTAAGTTTGGCTAATGGTTTATCAATTTTATTTATCTTCTCAAAGAACCAGCTTTTAGTTTTATTGATATTTGCTATTGTTTCCTTCATTTCTTTTTCATTTATTTCTGATCTGATCTTTATTTCTTTCCTTCCTTCTGCTCACTTTGGGGTTTTTTTGTTCTTCTTTCTCTAGTTGTTTTATGTGTAAGGTTAGGTTGTTTATTTGAGATTTTTCTTGTTTCTTGAGGTAGGACTGTATCACTATAAACTTCCCTCTTAGGACTGTTTTTCTGTGTCCCATAGGTTTTGGGTTGTTGTGTTTTCATTGTCATTTGTTTCTAGCTATCTTTTGATTTCCTCTTTGATTTCTTCAGTGATTTCTTGGTTGTTTAATAGCATATTGTTTAGTCTCCATGTGGTTGTATTTTTTATTGATTTTTTCCTGTAATTGATATCTAGTCTCATGGCATTGTAGCCAGAGAAAATGCTTGATATGATTTCAATTTTTTTGAATTTACCAAGGCTTGATTTGTGACCCAAGATGTGATCTATCCTGGAGAATGTTCTGTGTGCACTTGAGAAGAAAGTGTATTCTGTCGTTTTTGAATGGAATGTCCTATAAATATCAATTAAGTCAAGATGGTCTAATGTGTCATTTAAAGCTTGTGTGTTCTTATTTATTTTCTGTTTGGATGATCTGTCCATTGTTGTAAGTGGGGTGTTCAAGTCTCCTACTATTATTGTGTTACTGTCAATGTCTGCTTTTATGGCTATTAGCATTTGCCTTATGTATTGAGGTGCTCCTATATTGGGGGCATAGATATTTACAATTGTTATATCTTCTTCTTGGAATGATCCCTTGATCATTAGGTAGTCACCTTCCTTGTCTCTTGTAATAGTCTTTAAAGTCTAATTTGTCTGATATGAGTATTGCTACTCCAGCTTTCTTTTGACTTCCATTTGCATGGAATATATTTTTCCATCCCTTTACTTTCAGTCTATATGTGTCCCTTGGTCTGAAGTGGGTTTCTTGTAGACAGCATATATAAGGGTCTTGTTTTTGTATCCATTCAGCCAGTCTGTGTCTTTTGGTTGGAGCATTTAATACATTTACATTTAAGGTAATTATTGACATGTATGTTCCTATGACCATCTTCTTAATTGTTCTGGGTTTGTTTTTGTAGGTCTTTTCTTTCTCTTGTGTTTCCTGCTTAGAAAAGTTCCTTTAGCACTTGTTGTAAGGCTGGTTTGGTGGTGCTGAATTCTCTTAACTTTGGCTTGTCTGTAAAGCTTTCGATTTCTCCGTCGAATCTGAATGAGATTCTTGCTGGGTAGAGTATTCTTGGCTGTAGGTTTTTCTCTCTCAGGACTTTCAATATATCCTGCCACTCCCTTCTGGCCTGCAGAGTTTCTGTAGAAAGATCAGCTGTTATCCTTTTGGGTTTTCCCTTATATGTTGTTTGTTGCTTTTCTCTTGCTGCTTTTAATATTTTTTCTTTGTGTTTAATTGTCATTAGTTTGATTAATATGTGCCTCGGTGTATTTCCCCTTGGGTTTATTCTGTATGGGACTCTCTGTGCTTCTTGGACTTGATTAATTATTTCCTTTCCCATGCTGGGGAAGTTTTCCACTATAACCTCTTCAAATATTTTCTCAGACCCTTTCTTTTTTTCTTCTTCTGGGATGCCTATGATTCGAATGTTGGTGCACTTAATGTTATCACCAAGGACTCTGAGACTGTTTTCCATTCTTTTTATTCTTTTTTCTTTTTCATGTTCTGTGGCAGTTATTTCCCCCATTCTATCTTCTAACTCACTTATTTATTCTTCTGCCTCAGTTATTCTGCTGTTTATACCATCTAGAGTATTTTTAATTTCAGTTATTTTGTTATCTACTACTGTTTGTTTGCTCTTTAGTTCTTCTGATTCCTTTTTAACTGTTTCTTGTAGATTTTGGATCATCTCTACTACCATAACTCTGAATTCTTTTTCAGGCAATTTTCCTATTTCTTCTTCATTTATTTGGTCTTGTGTATTTTTACCTTGTTCCTTCATCTGTGGCATATTTTTTTGTCATCTCATTTTCCCCCCACTTTGGATGAGCGGGATTGTGTTCCTGCTGGGTCTTGGTGTTAAGTTGAGAACCTTTAGGAGACCTCATGGTAAAGGATATTTCCTGGGAATGGGGTTTCCCTGTTAGTCCAATGTTTTGGCCTCAGAGCTCCCACCTCAGGAATGCCGGCCTGACACTGGGCTTGTGTATTAAGATCCCACAAGCTGTGTGGAGCAGGGAAAATGAAAAAGAAAAAAAGAAAAAAAAAGAAAAAAGGTAGGAGAACAGGAGAACAATAGCAAGCTAAAAAATACCTGGCCTTTAAAAATGCTTTGCTGAAACCCTTGGGAAGTTCGGGGTTTGGGAGCACAAGCCACCCACTCTCTTTGCTTGGCCATTTCTCTGCTTAATCCTCTGATGCTTCAGTATTATTTGGCCTCACCATGACTTGTATTCAGTTACAGTTCTAGTAGTAGGTCATGGAATAACAGTAAACTAGAAAATAGGAAACCTGGGTCTTAGTCCTAATTTTTCACTAACTGGCTGCATGGCCTTGGACAATTTATTTAAATAATATTTCTCGAGTATCTACTGCAAGTCAGATACCATATGAAACTCTGGGTTTGGAACAATGAACAAGAGAATCACTGTGGAACTCATGTAAGAGACAAATAAGTAAACAGCCACGATAATGTGCTTTAACAACCGAGTGGTAAATGTAGCACCTCCTTTCAACCAAGGTGTTGTATTACCCCTGTGGCATAAAGGAAGGCTTCACAGAGGAGGTGATGATTAATCTGAGACGTTAAAGACAAGTGAGATCCAGGCACTCCCTTCTCCTCTCTGAACCATGGTTTCCATAAGAATAAAATAAAGCAGGTTGTTAAACGACCCCTCCAATTTCTTTTGGCTGTGATAGTGTGTGATTCAATTTTTCTATGATAGAACAGAGCTGGGAAAAACCCTTGAAATACTGTCCATAAAAAAAGATAAATGCTGTGCTTAAATTGCAGGGGGGGAAATGAGGAAAAGAAATGGCAGTGCTCAAAAAACAAGAGAGAGACAGAAAGAGCAAGAAACAGAGAGAGAGAAAGCACCAAGAAAGAGCACATTTTTAGGGCATTAAAGGATTTCTGTTTATTTTTTAACACAATACACCAAAAAATAAATACAATTATCCCAATTTCTGCCCACAGTTTTCAGCATTGTGCAGCCTTTATTTAATGATACATCAAAACACATTCTCTGCCAATCCCTCCGTTGCTAAGGAACAGGCAGTCAAGAGCCTAAGCTCAGAGACTCCAAAGCCATCATTAAAAGGCTTTGTGCATTGCTCTCAGTAAAATGCTAATTTTGTAAGCCTGACTGATACCCTCCTGTTAGCAAGTTCCAGGAACGGGAACCCAGATGCCGCTAATTTGGCTAGTTCCCCTTTATTGGGTTCAGTGTGGCTTATGTCAAAATAAATAAATAAAATGCTGTGAGCCAGTGACTAGGAGCATCTTATTCTGAAAAGCTGGTTCTTCGTCAACACAATCCACGTTCTTGTCAACCCAGGATGAGAAAATGATTGACCTGCTGCCTATACTCAGTTTTCAGCCACCCAAGTCAGACTATTTCTAACTATATAACTGCTCCCTATCTTCTTCAGTCACCATTTGGTTTCATCATCCTAGACTTGTGCTTGAAGGGAAAAGGGAGAGGGAACACTTCCTTAGGTGGCATGTGCACATTGAACAGGTGCCCCTCCACTGTGTGAGGAACACCAACAGCCTCTGGGAGACCCCCCAGCTCTGTGACTGTTAGAACCCTGAGCTCCCAACCACTCTGCCCCCTGACTCACACCCACAGTTCCCACCATCACCACTTATGACTCTCCTTGACTTTACCTTGGATCAAGGCTGCTTCCCCACATTTCTGGTCACTGTCGAATTACAATGTCTCACTGCCACCCCAAGAGTCACCTCTTCCAGCCACCATCTCCTCCACTGCAGTCCCATTGCTACAACCTGGCCCTGTGCTAGCTGTGCAGCTTATCTCTGCTGGTCCTGTGCTGGCCACTGGGAGAACGCTCCCCCTCCCACAGAGAGGTCCTCAGCTTTTTCCATTTCCTGGAGGTCACCATCTGCTTCTTTCTACCTTTCTCTCTTAAAACAGAAACTTTGGGGAGATGAGACTGCCTTCTCTTTCACTGGAGGGAACACGTCCTCCATCCATTGTGCTCAGAAACCCAGCATCCCTCTTCTCCCCCTGGGTAGGGATAATTCTGTTTATGTTCCCAGGCAGCCTCATGCTTGTTCCTCGTGGAGTCCTTTGTGGCAGTGGCTGGGAGAATGCTTCTCACAAACCTCTACCGATAGGGAACATGATTGGCCTAGAGCTCCAGCTGCTACACTTTAAAATCCACCACTGTGTCTACAGCAAAGCCACGCTTTATGGGCTGCTCCCAGAGGATGGCTGACAACAGGTATTAAGGCAGACCCACTCCTGGGAGACACAGGGCTTCTCTACCAGGCAACCTTGGTTCCAGAATTTCCCCAAAGGCCTTGTCAAGCAGTCCTTAGATCACATCACTGTCTGCAATGCCACCACCCAACTCTCCTTCCCACGGTCCATCATAGCCTGTCAGCTTCTTGCCTCCTGGTTTCCTCCCCATTTTGTCTCACTGGTGGTTCCTCTTACATAACCCTGTACCACTGCATCCTCTCTTGGAGTCTGCTCCTTAAAGGACAAGAACTAACACACTTCTTCACCCGCTTTCCTTCTCTGGGTCTGCAGACGCATAGCCTCCTGCTTAGGACCTTTGCTGTGTCTGCTCGCTGACATTTTCACCTGTGAATGATTTGGGGCAGCTTTGCCTTGTGATGCTCGAGTGTCTGTACGTGGCTACAGTGTGACGTAGCTGGCCCCTAGTAAGGTGTCTCCTAGCATTCTATTAACTGCAGACTCGGGGCTGCAACACAACCAGAAGGCTTGGCTGTCCCAGGAGCGCTCACTTCTCCAAAGATACGCCCCAAGCAGCATAGAGCCTGATGGCCCCTGGGAATAAGGCAGCGAGAGCCCAAGCAAGCTTCAGGAGCTGGTCCTGAGTGCTGGGGACCTCAGGAGACTATACCTGTCCTAAGCCATTCCAGAAGACTTGCCCTGACCCCTCCAGTCCTCCTCTGCCACAACATGTTAGGTTTCCTCTAAAGCTCATCCATGTTTAAGAGACACTAAAGTAGGCTGGAGAGTGCTCAAAGAGACCACAGAGCAAACAAACTCTCTAAGTTCTACCTTAGAGGCACTGAAACCCTGAGTGCCCTCCAATCAATCCAGCTTTGAACAGCACTCTTAAGCCCAACATGTTTCAGGAAGAAACTAGGTCTTACAGGCACGTTACCAACTAACCAAGCTGCTTGGAGGGTTAAAAACAGCGAGAGCGGAGAATGCGTGAGATACAGGCGTGGCTATAGCCATTTCTTCTATCAATACTGAGGTTCTACACAATGTGTGTGTGTGTGTGTGTGTGTGTGTGTGTGTGTGTGTCCATGTGTGTCTGTGTTATGGCAAGAAACCTCAGATCCAAAACAGGATTTGGACTGTGGAAGTCCATGCCTGAGTTGGGAACTGTTTCGTTGCCTGCAGACGGAAGATGCATAGCTACTAAATTGCTTCTTGAGGCCTCAGAAATTGGGATTCTCTGCCTCAGGACAGCTCATCAGCTCCGTACCAGGTTCAGGTAGAGGAGCCCAGAGAGAGTACAAAAAATGGAGAGGAAAAATTTATTTCCCCTCCGCTCACAGATGAGGAAAACAACTAGTAGTGGACAAATGCATGCAAAACACATTGCGATAGCTGAAGACAAGTGTCAAAGACATCTGGGAGAGAATGCACAGGGCTCCAAGCCTGCAAGACAAGAGAGCTGCAAAATGACACCAATGATGGCAGGAAGACACAACTTTGACGCTGACAGGTTCTCTGTCCACTTCAGGCTCAACGCACAGAGCAGCAGGACTGCAATGCAGAAACAATGCCCTTGTTTGAGGAGCCAAGGCCAAATACCTCCATGGAGACAAGAAGGTTCACCCTTTGGACAGGAGCTGAGCAGATATGGCCTTGACGCCTGCACTGCATTAGAACTTCAGTGTAAATCCGATGACCTCATCTCCCCAAAGCCTGTGATTAATTCCGTTTATAAAATACATCAGATCAAAGTTAATCCCTTCCATACCAAGCAGGTGGTACACAGCGATGGGTGACTCTGTCAAAGGGTATGAAACTAAATCAGGCTGCTATTCTTCATAAGGGATTAGTACACTGGGCTTTTACCTTAAAGAGGAGAGATTTAAGGACTCATTGAAGAGCTTGTAATACCCATTTGTTGATCATCTTGCATTCTATTTTAATGCTTTAACTTTCTTCAAAAATGTAAAATTCCTTCAAAAATTGTAAAATGTTATTGACTCATGTTTGTATTTATCGGCCTATACTTCCCAACACTGTCACCAGTACACACACACACACACAAACTGTGTGTGTTTGTGTAATCAGCACAGATTGGTGATTCTATGCCATTAAAATACCTCTAACAAAAGTAGATGTCACCACTAAGCATCTGCGCAGCGTCTTGTTTAAAAGAATGGCTTCTGGAGCCGGATGCCTAGGTTTAAATTTCAGTTCTGTCACTTACCAGCCACAAGATCTTGGGCAAGTTATTTCAGCTCCCTGTGTCTCAGTTTCCGCATCTTTAAAACGGAGCGAAAGCTGTACCTGACTCCCAAGGTTACAGTGAAAATTAAATGAGTAAAGTACTTAGAACAGTGCCTGGAACTTGGTAAGTCTATGTGTGTCAGCTTTAGCCTGATCCCATGGCAAGTTCAAGAGCGTGACTCTTATTCCCTAGAGAGTTCCAGCTGGAGGCAAGTGGGCTGGTCTTCTGTATCTCTACGTCAGCTAGTTAAAAATGTAGGCACCCCCCCACCACCACCAAACAACCACACTATACAGGTAAACTGCCATTCAGCTTGAGGGGAAATGTCACATTCCCCGTGCACTTACGTTCAAGAGGAAGAAGAACCAAGTTCAAACATTTTCTGCCCTTCAGCACAGTTCTGTGTAACTACTTCCCCTACTTTCCTCTCACAGTTTAGGTCTCCGTATGGTTAATATTAGGTCTCTACAACATTAATACTCTTTAACTACATGATTCCCATGAACACCTTGTGAACTGAACGCTGATTTGAGGACTCTAATCTCCAGGTGTGTAAATAAGGCCACACTCACAGAAACAGCGTGAATTTCACTGGCTCATGCTTCCGACTGTCCTCAACACCCCCAGCTGCTTCCCCCTCTTACCACCAAGTACTCCAGGATACTGCAGAGAGAGGTGGAGTCACAAGTGTTCACAGGACAGCTGGCCCTTTGGAGCACGGGACTTTCACTGCAAGCTTCCTCAAGACACCACCATGATGTCCCTCCGTGCTCTGCCCACGTTCTGGGTTTATGCTTCAATCTGGGCTTCCAACCTGGGTTTCTGCTGAAGCTCTAAAGTTTCTCTTTAAGGATTAAAATAGCTCTCTTAGTTTCACCCACAGCACTTATAACCCAACAGGATTCAGGAAAGGGACCAGCACAGATTCTGTGCTCACAACTGCCTCTTTTCTGCAATGACGAAGGTTTTCAAATTGGATGCCTAAGATAGATTTTCCCAGAGGCAACTCAGCTCTCATGCTAATGGCTGACCAGCTGAGTCCAGGTATGTATCTATAAACTAAGTCCAACCTAAGCCAGGATCTTGAACCTGCAAAAGGGAATGTCAATGGCCCCCCACACCTAGGCCATACATACACTTAGGCTTAGATTTTTCCTTAAGGAAAATCAGAGTGAATTATTGTATTAGAGAAACAAAACCATTGGGGGTGGGGGGGGGCATGGATTGATTAAGAGGACTTGGCCCACGAAAACATGGAAGCTAAGGAGTCCCATTACCTGGCATCTGCAAGCTGGGGGCCAGGAAAAGCCAATGGTGTCATTCAAACCAAGTCCAACTCATGGGAACCAGGGGGGCAGATGGCACCAATCTCAGTCTGAGGGCAGGAAAAGATGAGACGAGATGTTCTAGCTCAAGCAGCGAACAGAAAAAAAGTGGGGAAGGAAGAAAAGCCCTTCTGGCTCTGCCTTTTGTTCTGTTCAGGCCCTCAGTGGATTGAATGACGGTCACCCACCTTAAGGGGGGCGATCTGCTTTACTGAGTCGACCAATTCAAATGCTAGTTTCCTCAGGAAAACCCTCACAGACGTGCCCAGAAATAACGTTTAATCTGAGCACCTGTCTCAAGTCAAGTCAATACATAAAATTCACCATCACAAGTATTACATCCTTAAGAGCTAAAGAATATAGCACTTTGTAGGACTCCTGGTCAAAGTTTTTGGTTGCTTATTATGAAACCATCTTATCCTCCTCACTAGAAAACCACAAGGAATACTTGAAACTTTTACTGCCCTTCAGACAACATCCAACCATTTTCACATCTTTTCTTCCTAACAAATGAGATACAAAGCAAGTTCAAAGGCAGAAAAATGCCAACAGGGATTTTGGTTTTCTACCAGAGAGAAGCTTTTCAGATATAACAGCCTGGAGCCTTTCTTACTACCACCAACAGATGGGACACAATATCCACCAAAGAGCCATTATGGACTTTGCTTGTTATTTTTCCTACAGTTCAGCTGGAACACATTCAGAAAAAATAATACACATTTCTGGGGCAGGTTTGCATTATAATTTTGGAGAGTAAGCCAGACTTTTTTCTTCTCCTTGTCTATTTCCCACTGCACTGAAAACTGAACCTCTCCCTCGTTCAATTTGGACTTCACTGGGAGGATGCAACTTGGCAAAACACAGTGACGCAATGCTGCAAATGGTTTGTAAAAACGTCAATGGTCCCACATGGGAACCAGCACATCTACCATTTGAACTAGATGGTACTGACTCTGTTGGCAGTAATATGGGAGCATGTATGCAGTTATCACTAAAAGGCTTTTCATACTGTGACAATCAGATCCCCTAGTGCTCAGACATTGCATTCATTTTCTAACTCATTCATCATGTGAATAAAATGAGGGAATAATCTAATCTGTTCCTCACAGGTACCCGTCATTTAGTGAGGACATCACGTTCGATTTTTTGGATGGAAAAAGAAAGATAAATAAGAGGCTTATCAGTTCTAACATCCGACAGTCTTAGCAACTCATGAGCCCTAATGTCACTCAGAAACACATCACAACAGCCTATGAGAAAATGGGGGGGGTGAATCTAGCAGAGCCCACCTGGCAATTTCAGGCAGGTACACTTCCACAATTCTCCCATTTTATAACTTTCTGGATAAACCTTTTAGCTAAATTCAAATGTTCTTAACTAAATCAGCATAAAATTTCAACCCTGGACCCTGTAAATTGACTTTCAAGAATTTATTCTGAAAAAAAATCAGAGCTGCTCATAAGTACAAATATTCAAGAATAGTCATTGCTGTGATATTTACAATAGCGCAATATTGGAAGCAATCTAAATTTCAGCAAGTGTAGATTACTCAAATAAATTATAGCACTGTTATAAATAATGTTTGTGAAGAACATTTAAATATATGGAGAAATGCTCAAATATATCAAGTGAAAAATCAAACTACAAAGTATGTATACTGTACAGCCGACTGTGTAAGAAAAAAATATGTCATTATTCTGTCTAGGCAGTGAAATTACAAATAATTGTTTTTTTCTTTTCCATGTTTTCTGTATCTTTTAATATTTCAACAATAAACATATATAAAGAAAACTAAAATAAATAATGGTTTTAAGAATTCAAGAATAATAAAGTAGCTTTCTGACCTACAATTGATTTTCTTTGCCATACAAGAAAATAACCAAGCAATTTTAGACCAAAAGAAAAATGACCAGTATTGGGGAAGGAGACAATTCAAAACCACAAAACCACTAAGGCGGAATAGAAAGATTAAAGAAATGTTACACACCTGCTGAAACATTCCTTGCTTAGCTTTCTCCTTCAGTTAGAATATACTGCCTTTCCGCATGGCAACATGGACCCTTCTGCACATAATTTGCCACATATGAAAGGTTCATTCACTCAACACACAGTTGGTAGAGACCACGAGGTCCCTGTTACTGCTCCAGACAATGGAAAGATAGGGGCAATCAAGCTGGAAACATTCCTGCTTTGGGGCATTTACATTTTCTTTTAATTTTTGCAACCATCCCATGAGATGAGTGTACTTATTCCCTGTTTACAGATTAGAAAACTGAGGTTCAGAGAGATTATATTGCTTGATATAGCTAGTCAGGAGAGGCAGTACTCACCCCAGGACCTCTGATTCCCCAAGACTGAGGTTCCTCTGACAACACTAGAGGTTTTCAAATATTTTCAAACAGTGGAACCAATTTTTCAAGTGAAATTGTATTTGCTCTATTTCACCAATTCTGATGAATGCTTTTTCACATTTTAACTCCTCTTAAAATGAGAACATAAAGTGTCTTACAATTGCTGTGGCCAGGAAGCAGTAGAGATGAAATCTGGCTGCCTGCACACAAACACCCAGTCTTGCGAAACTGGCATCAGCTGCTTGCAAGAAAATCCCAGAGGTGGTAGTGGAGTATTCTTTCATGAAATCCTGCTTTACCAATACTCCTGATGGCAGAGAGGATGATACTGTCTGAAAAACATAAACGTTGGCGATTCAGACCCCAGATACAAAGAAGTTTTAGAAATACCTTAACCAATTAGTATCGTTTATGTGTATAAATAAGACAGAAAGAGCTCTTTCATCAAGTACAACATTTAAAAATCCAAGCGATAAGAAAACAACATGCCGTGATCATTTCAGTAGTTTTTTTTTCTCTTTCTTACTGATATAATGAAGGTGGTACACCTGGCGATTCTTGGTATCTTGGATTAAGGGTGATGTGGTATAAACCCAACACTTTGGGTCTGATCAAAGAGGTGGACTTCTAAGCACCACCTCCTTCATATTGAGCTTCAACCAGAATAACTCTTTAAGGGGGCTGGCACCTCTCCTCCTCCTCCACAGGCTGAGATTAGCAGCATCAAGGCCTCATTGCAAACTTGATAATTGAAATCGTGTTTTGGCAATCCTTGAGATTCTTCTAAGGGACCTAATATTTCATGCAGCACAGATTCTTGAAACTTGAACCTGCAAATTCCATTCCAACCTAGCTCAAGCGAGATGGGGTGAGGGAGGATGTGCAAATATTAAGGCGTAGGTTTTAGAATCAGACTCCCTTGGTTTCAAATCTAAGCTACCCATTTATAATGTGATCTTGAATGCGTGATTTAAACTTTCAGTGCCTCTGGTTCCCCATGCATAAATAATACGGCACCAACCATAGAGGGTTTGGAAGATTAGGAGAGAAAATTCATGTCAAATACCAAGTCTATCATAAGCCTTCAACAAATACTCCCTATTTTGTTATGGGGGAAGGGATAAGCCTAAAATGATAGTTTTACTTCTGAGACTTTGCCTCCACTCCTCCGACAAAATATGATCTATCATCTGTTCTCATCAATGACAGATATTTATTGAGCACTGTTTCTGTGGGAGGAATCCTCTGGGAGTTTATCATCTATTAGAGGAATGAGATACGGACAGCAGAAAAAAATAACTACAATACAGGACAGTAAATTATAAATGGTGTGGAAAACAGTACTTCAAATTTCTAGAAGAGAGGGTATCTGTATCAAGGATGGGCAGGAAGGTTTCACAGAAGAAGTAGGATTTGGAAATTCAGACTAGATGCTAGTCTGAAAAGCAAATGAGTCACTGGAGTTTTGTGAGCACAAGTGACCTCCTCAAGGTCATGTTTTAGTGAACATTCTTTATAGGTCAACAGGAATATAGATCAGCTCCTCTTTGGAGGAGGGCAAGAGGGAGAGATTCCATCTTCCTGAGCACTTGTCAAGTGTATTTAGTAACAGGTCAGCTCAGAAGGGAAGCAATATCTTCAAAGAAGATGAAAAGGCTGTTAAAGGCATGGGTGAAGTGAGACGAAATGGTTATCCAGAGTAAGACTAAAGAACTCAGACTGCAGCAAAAATAGAGATTTAGGTTAGAGTCACTGGGGAAAGTTGAGGGTTGAACAGATGAGATTAATCCAAGCTGGGGAAGAATTTGCTAAATTTAAAATACTCTATTTCAAGTCATGTCAATGACTATGACAAGCACAGGAGTAATTAATCTGTGACTTCAGGCTAAAAGGAGAAAGTGAAAAGCTGAATTAAATAAAATGCACCAACAATAGTGAGATTCAAAAGAGCCACTACAGCCATTGGGTCCGTGGTTACCAAAGACTCTGGACAATGAAATCTCATAAGAAAGGACCCAATCATCACAGAGTGGGAGAGAAATGATTCCAGGAAGCTGCCTTGATTTTTATTACCCCTATCATAAAACTGTTAAAGAATTATTAATATTGATGTTTGCTCAGGGATTTTACGTTGCCATTTCATGCAAGTGGCTTGAAATCTGCCTCCTGAGAAGCCCACCAAGCTGTTTACATAACCCTAAATGCATGGCAAGGGTTCAACCGGTAGTTGTGATTTCAGATGTAGTTTGTATTAGTCGCTCTACCAACATCTAATCACAACCATTCATGGGAAACAATAAAAGACGGGCGAGTATTTTCAGCCAACCGTTCGCTGAGACGATCTACTTGGGCATTCAATTTCACAGATCAAATAGGTTATCACAAACATACACACGAGGGCTTGACTGAGCCCATTAAATGACTAAAATTATACAGCTGAGGGTTCCAAAATACGTTTGTTGCAACACTTTGCTGGAGATCGAAAAATTAGGTCAGACACAGATGGGAATTGTTTAGGTTTTACTTTTAAACCTTCTGAAAACCATCACGGGCTCTCCTGGCTGCCTCCCACCCCTTCTTCATATTTCTAGCTCAGGACACATCTGTTGTCATTTTCCTCATAGTAACGTTTCTACACTTGGGATCCGCACGTCTCCCAACAGGAGCACAAGCTAAATAGCATTTCTGTGGAAAGTGGCTAAACAGCTAACCAGAAAGATTTCATTTGGGCGGCTCCTATCTGAAACTGAAGCCGGCTACCTAAACTAAGGCAGAACAGCCATGGTGGGCAGGGTGATACCTACAGCCCCGACCTCCAGGGGATGGGTTAAAGGGGAGACAGTTTCACAGTTCATGGGGAAAAAGTCCAAGATCCCAGAAAACAGGCATCGAGGATAATACTGCACATTTATCCACAGTGAAATTCTGCGAATTCATAGAGTATATTCAGAGGCAGACAGGGACCTGAGGATGACTGGCCTCCAGCAGAAAGAGAGGACTTCCTTACTAAATACTGACAGGCTATGAGCCAGAGCTGGTAGATCACATGAAACCAAGAGGTCTTTCTAGAAGTCAAGATCATAGGATCACCTTTCAGGAAGGCTATCCATTGCCCCTTCAGGGGCTACACAGTTCACATAAATAAATGGAACAGCCCCCAGATGGTTCTCAGACTTTGCTGCGCATTGGAATCACCTAAAGAGCTTTAAATAATCCTGATGCCTGGATCCAACCTTGAAAGATTCTTATGTGATTGGTCTGAGATGCAGCCCTGGACATACAGATATTTAAAGTACCCTAGACAATTCTGATGGGCGGTTAAAGCTAAGAGCCACGGGCCTAAGATAATATAATAGGGAACATGGGGCATGTAACTAACTCAGGGATACAGGTCATGCTCAAGTATTCAAATTCTTTTGTTTTTTAAATACTGTGCAAGCCAAACAAACAACTCCACTCTCTGGAGCACAGAGTTTACAAAGGGATCAAGAAAAACCCAACATAAACCAGTTTCTTCTCTAGCAGATGGTGCTGATAAAATAAAACTGTATTTTCCAGTAAATTAAGGGGGATGATGATGGAGACTTTGTATTACCAATTACTGAGCACAACTTTTTGCTATGCAGCATCTCCTTTAAACTTTTAATACTTAAAATATCACCGCAAGAACCATGCCTAGCACATAGGAAGCAATCAATAAATATGTATGAACACACATTGTCCCATTTTACAGATAAGAAGAGAAAGGCTCAGAGAGGTTAAACATTGTGTCCAAAGTAACAGTTAGTAGTGAAGGAGCCAGTATTCCAACCCAAGTCTGTCTGAATCTTTCCACATGGCTATGCTGCCTTAATCTTTGAGAAGTCTGAATTACCCAAAATCTTAGGGTGAAATGTAGTTTTCAAGATGTGGTAGGGGGTTTGTCCTAGATACAAGATGTATTTGAGATACATAGCAGTGGCTCTCACTTTGCAGAAACAAGACCTTGCTTACTAATTTGAAAAAGCACAATGAGTTCTATGCCCAAATTATGATTTGAGTCATTCTAACAATCTTAAAATATTTATATATGGCCAAGACATGGAAGCAACCTAAGTGTCCACCAACAGATGAATAGATAAAGAAGATGTGGTGTGTATACACAATGGAGTATTACTCAGCCACAAAAAAAAAAGAATGAAATAATGCCATTTGCAGCAACATGGATGGACCTAGAGATTATCATACCAAGTGAAGTCAGTCAGAGAAAGACAAATATGATATCGCTTATAGGTAGAATCTAAAATATGATACAAATGAACTTATTTGCAAAACAGAAATAGACTCACAGACATAGATAGCAAACTTACAGTTACCAAAGGGGGAAGGAGGGATAAATTGGGAGTTTAGGATTAAAATATAAATACTATTATATATAAAATAGATAACCAACAAGGACCTACTGTATAGCACATGAAACTATACTCAATATCTTATAATGACCTATAATGGAAAAGAATCTTAAAAAAAAATGTATATATTTATAACTGAATCATTTTGCTATATACCTAAACTTAACACAACCTTGTAAATGAACTATATTCTAATAAAAATAAAAATTATATATATATAAATACATACATGATATTCAAACAAATTAACCAATTCAAAACAAATAAGTTGAACATCTACTATAGCAGATACAGTAGCATAGCAGGTTTAAAATACCAACAAACTCCCAGTAACATAAGTAACTCAGTAAAAGATATGCATAAATGTTTAAAAGACTAGCCATAATGAATAGGAAGAAAAAAAGAAAGAACAGTCAATGTATAATGTCAGTTCCCAAGTCATACACAAAAAGCTAGACAGGAAAAGGATAACATACCCAGCCAGCAGCAGAAACACAAGCTGAATATAAATAGGTGGCCTTGAAGGGCTATCTAAGGACCTTGAACTTTATTCAGTACCTGCCGTTTGCACTGCCCAGAATCCCTCCTGCTTGCTACTAATTGGGAAAATGTTTATTCAGATCTATCTTTAAAATGTCAATTCACTTCCTTTGCCCATTTTTAATCAAAAATTTTGTTGTTATTGAGTTTTATGCATTTTTTTATAAATTTATATATTTTATTTATTTATTTATTTTATTGGCTGTGTTGGGTCTTTTTTGCTGTGCGCAGACTTTGTTTAGTTGCAGTGAGTGGAGGCTACTCTTCATTGTGGTGCGTGGGCTCCTCATTGCCGTGGCTTCTCCTGTTGCGGAGCATGGGCTCTAGGCACGTGGGCTTCAGTAGCTGCAGCACATGGGCTCAGTAGTTGTGGCTCACAGGCTCTAAAGTGCAGCCTCAATAGTTGTGGCACACAGGCTTAGTTGCTCTGCGGCATGTGGGATCTTCCTGGAGCAGGGATCGAACCCCGGTCCCCTGCATTGGCAGGTGAATTCTTAACCACTGCGCCACCTAGGAAACCCTGCATTCTTAATATATTTTGGATATTGACCAAACTTCCAACATATGGTTTTCAAATAGTTCTTTCCCATTCCCTAGCTTGCCTTTTCATTTTGCTGATTATTTATTTTGCTGTGCAGAAGCTTTTTAGTTTGATAGAGTCCCTTATTGATTCTTGCTTTTGATGTTTGACTTGTGGTGTCATATCCAAACACTGTTGCTGAGACCCATGTCATGGAGCTTTTTCTCTGTTTTCTTCTAGAACTTTGAATGTTTCAGATCTTATATTTAAGTCAATCCACTTCAAGACAATTTTTGTGAGTGATAATTTTTTGTTAAGATAGGGTCCAATTTCATTTTTCTGCATGTGCTTATCCAGCTTTCCCAAAACCATTTATTGAAGAGATTATCTTTCACCCACTGAGAACTGTTAGTCAATATTAGTTGACTGCATACGTGGGGCTTTATTTCTGGGCTCTCAGTTCTGTTCCATTGGTCCATGTGTCTATTTTCATGTCAGTAACATACTGTTTTAATTACTATAGCTTTGTAGTATGGTGTGAAATGAGGAAGTGTGCCACTTTGGGAGAGAGGCATCACTGGCAAAGTTCCTCTTGTCCTCTTCAATGAATCCAAACTCATTTTTCATTGCTGTTGTTTCTCTCCTCAGGAAATCTGGACTCCTGCAAAGTCTCTCTTGTCCATGGGTAGCTGCCTGAGTCAACACTCTCCAGGTGCCCCCTGACTGAGGCTGAGAGGAGCTGGAGCTGGTTCATAGCTCATACCCAAGTGTGTCTGCCCAATGCCTGATGCACAGGTAGGTGAGACTTTATAGGCCCCTTGGCAAATGGCGCTGGGTCCCACAACTCCCACAGAGGCACTTTTGTTCATGGATGGATGCCAGACCACACCTGCAAGCAGGGGAGACAGAAAGGAGGAATGTCGTATGCCACCATGACACTGACCTCCCTCCTGAAAACACAGGTTTTCTACAGCTATCTGAAATTACTAGCTGAAGTTTACTCTGCAACCAAATGTAAACAGTTACTGATCTGTGAAGGGGTTTTTCTTTTTTAAAAAAACCTCTTACAGAAACACTGTTTGAATGTTTCAGACAAATTCAGTAGTATAGCGCTGCGCAGTAAATGTATAATGATGTTGAAGAGGATTCTGAAGACTTGGGAAGATACCTAACTGAGCCATGAGGTTACAGATTTACACTCCACCCAGAAAAGAGTTAATGTCAATCGCTTCACTCCACCCCACCACCCCACCCAATCCCTAAGAAAAAAAGAGATGATCTGTCTGTAAAAATTTACTCTGCCTTGAAGAGCAACATCTTTAAACTAATAGGCAGGGTAAGGCTCACAGACAAGATACTTGACCTGTGAAATATCTCTTGCTTACTTTTAATGACTATCCTCAACTCAGGAGTTTGTCATAATCACTCCTTCTTATTGATGTAATGGTAAATTAATCTTTGCAGTCAGTAGGGAAAAAAATGAATGCACCTGAATACACACTTAAAGTTATGCTCTGAAAGTCAATTTTTCTTGATGAAAGACAGGAGATCATTTTTTAAGAATTTATATATTCTCCAGTGTGAAATTTTACTTAAGATAGAAGATATTTTTAAAAGCTATCTTGATAGAAATAAATGAAACAATGTACAATAAAGCTTAGTCCATGTCCCATTATAGACATTTTTCACTTTATGTAAAGACCACTAAGGCTTCACTGTTACAGATGGATAGATAAGTAGTTGAGGGTAGGTGTGTGGTGAAAGGAGCGTAGGAGAAAGGACAAGAGAGAGAGGGAATAGACAGGTAGAGATATAATTGAAATAACAATCGACTGGTATTATTTTAGCAGCTGAGAATAACCTGATGAAATCTTTCCTTTAACAATCCAGTCTCCAACCCTGAATAATGTTTGAGGAATTATAATCCCTGTGCTGGTCACCCTTGTAAGAGGGTAAATGCTTTCTCCACCAACTCCTAAGTATTTTGGCCAAAAAAAAAAAAAAAACACATGAGATCTCAAAACAATCTCTGGGTTCATATGTTGGCTTTTCTTACCTCTCATTCATTGTTTCACTTCCTGTTCTTCAGTTTCCTTAAATGTAAACTCGTAATACTAATAATATTATAATAATAACAGTACATGCTCATAGAGTTGCAAAGTGTTTAACTCACTATTTCATCTATGTCACATATTACATTATAGACTAAAAAAGCCACTAAACAATACTGATGAGGTATTGGAAAGTTAATGAAAGTAACTCCTACTTATTAATCTAAGTTTAGACACAGTCCTAAAAGCTTGAAATGCATTGATTCACTGAATCTTCACAACATGCTTATGATATAGGTACTATTATTTTTCCCATTCTTATAAAGAAGGAACTGAGACTTTGAAAGTCAGTGAGAATAACATGCCTAATTTATAACAAACTTTTTCATTGGTATGTCGTATATAGAGGAAAAAACATAGTATATATTGGGTTAGGTACTATCTGCAGTTTCAGACATCCACTGGGGGTCTTGGAACGTATCCCTGTGGATAAGTGGGGACTGCTGGATTCATAATTCCATCTTGAGATTTATAACTTATGGACTAAAATATAATGATATTGGAAAGGTGGGGCATGGAAAATGTTATTATGTAAGTATATACAGGACCAACAGCAACAACAAAAAAGTCAGCGAGAATTGCTTACAGTGAGACAGCAGCAGAACTAGAAGTCAAAGACAGAACTATTTTTACCAGAAACAGATTTAAACACTTTGCAAGTGCATGAGCCCAGTTCCCAAGGAAATATAGATGAGAAGCTCTCCTGAGTTTTTTTTTTTTACATTTGTCTTCTTGGTTCTCCTGACCTTTTCTTTAAAGTAAACTCATGTTTTGCTACTCTATGCCAAATGTTTACCAGTTCCTATGCACCTAAAAACATTCCAAGTGTTTGAGTTAATAAGAGGTGGTAAACCCGTGATCGATCACAGTCATGTACTTTTTCAATGCTGAAAACATTTCTAATGTTTGAGATTAATGGAATGTCAGTTCAGTTCTTATTGAAAATATCAATTCATGTAGTTACACCTATTGATTTTAAAGAAACTTAAAACCAATTTTACTTAATTTTGTTGTAGAATGTAATTAGATTTCAAGCAGGCATAAAGATTAAACAAGAGATTATTAAAACATGAATTACAACCTGTCACTGGAGTCAGACACAAGTCATCTTTTATCTAGCTATTTTTCATTATTTAAGCTCTTCAGAAGCATTCTATCATTCTTCTCCCAAATAGACCAATGCCGATTCTAAGACATTGGGCATAGTTTCAAAAACTGAAACTACAATAAAGTCGTGAGGACTACTATTCTGCAAATTTCAAGCTTTATGCCTCAGGCTTCTCTTTGTAACAACATAGTCTACTGCTATTTATTGAGTACTTCTTCAGTGCCAGACACTGGCACTTACTCTTATATATAATCTCACTCATTTAACCAAACAGATCTATTTAACCCATGTTACAGACTGAAAAACTGAGGCTTAAAAGTATAAATAAAGGGCCCAAGGCCACGTAGGGTGTTCACCTGCCCACCTAAAAACCATCCAGACATGTAAAAACAGAATCATCTGTCTGAATGTTCAGAGAAATGTTATAAAAGATTAGAAAAATGAAAATAGGCGGGCATTAGTGACTGAGAGTTAAACTACCATACAGAATGAAAATTGTTGTACCAGGCAAAATGGTATCTGATGCGGAAATCATTAACAGAAGCACAAATAGACAGTATGACATATTAACAGAAAAAATTCACTGACTAGATATCATAAATATATATGTACTTAACAGCCCTACCTCAAAATACGCAAAGAAAGATCTGACAGAATTATGTGTAGAAATTAAAAGATCCACAATATAATGAGAGATTTCAACATATCTCTATCAGAAACCAATGGCTCAAATAGCAAAAAGGGTGTAAGTCTAAAGAGTTGACCACAAAATTAATGTTTGTCTAAGAGATATAACACCCCATAGAGAATAAAAAAGAAATTATACATTCATTCACATATGGACAATCAAGAACATTTATAAAACATTGACCACATAATGAACTACAATGGCAGATTCAACAAAATTTCAATCAGCAGCATGCTTATTTTCTGACAATATTTAATATCTGAAAGTGAAACTGACAACAAAAGTATATGTTTATAAACCTTAAAAGGTATTAACTATAAACTGTATTAAAGAGTAAATAGGAATAAAATCATGAAACATTTAGAAATGAAAAATAATGAAAGTGCTATATATAAGTAATGGTACACAGTTAAAGGAACAGCTAGAGGAAATTGTATAGCCTTAAATGAATTTATATATAAAGGAAAGTTAGAGAAATAAGCTAAGTTTTAAATTAAGGAGTTGTAAAGAGAATAACAGACTAAACCCAAAATAAACCCCAAAATAATGAAAGAAAATTGGAGATTATCAGAAATTAATGAAATAGAAAAGTCAACAATAAAGAGAACAAATCAAAAGCTGATACTTTGGAAAAAGATTCCAACAAAAATAGATCTAAAAAGAAACAGAAGGAGGGAGAAAGGAAGATAGAAAATGAGAGAGAAAGCACAAGTGAAAATACTGGAAATGAAAAGAGGGACTTAATTAGAAATACAGTTTAGATTTGAAAATCACAAGTGAAATCTATGAATGAATGTATGCCAATAAATTTGAAAATGTATATGAAGCAGATCTTTTTCTTAAAATTTACTCAAGAGAAATTAGAAATCCAAAATATATCAATAACTATTTAGGAATTTGAATGGGCAATTAAAAGACTTACAGATGGTAAGATGAATGGTCTTATAAGTTTTCCAAATCTTAATAAAAATATTTATTATATAAACCTTTCCAGATAATACAATAAAGCAGGAAGACTAATTTAGCATGTTTCATGAAAGTAGCATACACTACCCAAATCAGACTAGGTAAGTACAAGAAAAAATATTTAGGCCATTCTTAGTTATGATTACAGAAAACAATCCTAAATAAACATTAGTAAATTAAATTTAGCATGTTCTTTGGCTAAAACTCTGTTTGATTGTGATGCATCATCTCAGACGTTCAAGGACAATTCAGCATCACCAAAGCTATTAATCTCACACCCAACAGTAATAGAGTATCAAGGAGAACATCAGCATTTCAGTGGATACAGAAAACTATTTACTAATATTCATTACCTATTCATGAAAATATACTTAGCAAACAAGAGACAGAAGGAAACTTCATTAACCTGAATAACAAAGAGTATTTAACAAACTAATAGAAAACATTATACTTAATAAAGAATCTTTTAGTAATATTCTCACCAAAGGCACACTCAGAACAAGAATATTCTCCATCACTTTTTGTCAATAAAAATGAGAAACTGGGTACTTCCTAGATGGCACAGTGTTAAGAATCCACCTGCCAATGCAGGGGACACAGGTTCGATCCCTGCTCCAGGAAGATCCCACATGCCGCAGAGCAACTAAGCCCATGCACCACAACTATAGAGCCTGTGCTCTAGAGCCCGTGAGCCACAACTATTGAGCCCATGTGCCACAACTACTGAAGCCCACGCACCTAGAGCCCATGCTCCACAACAAGAGAAGCCACCACAATGAGGAGCCCCACACACCACAATGAAGAGTAGCCCCCACTTGCTGCAACTAGAGAAAGCCGTGTGCAGCAACAGACCCAATGCAGCCAATAAATATAAATAAATAAATAAATAAATAAATAAATAAATAAATTTTTTAAAAATGAGAAACTAAAATTAGAAAATAAGAAACAACACAGACTGCAGTTGAAGACAATTTTATTACAGTAACAGAATTCCAAGAGACACTATGGACATAGTATTATACAGACTACCAAGATTTCGAATACAAGATCAACTCATCACAACCACTAGCATTCCCATATGCCAGTGATAACTAAATAGAAAGTATAATAGCAAAATTACATCCCGTTCGCTATAGCAACAAAATATATAAGGTACGTAAAATAAATTTAACAAAAGATGGAAAATATCTTTGTAAGAAAAATATTTAAGAACACAAAAGAAGATGAAATGGGAAGAATTTAACCTCCATGAGGATATGGATTTTTCTCAGTTTTGGTCACTGCTGTATCCTCAACACCTAGTACAGTGCTATCCACCTAGCACATTAGATATCCAATAAGCATGCGTTTCATGAATGAATTAATGCACAAATAAATAGCACAATTTCTAATAGCAAAAAAATTGAAAATGATTTAAACGTCCTTCAACAGAGGAATGGATACATACAGTGTAATCCAAAAACACAATGTCGGAAATATACTGTTAGGGGAAGGGGAGGAAGGAATCTACACAGAGTGTGGTGTCAGTTATACAGTCTGAAATCATGGAAAATAATACTTATTTCACTTACGGCTAAGTACATACATAGCAAAAGAATACAATCATGCATGGGTATGGTGAACATAAAATTCAAGACAATCTTAACACTGGAACTGGAAAAGAATGGGATGCGAAAACTAAACGGGATTTTATCAGTAATTGTTTTCTTAAATATTCATACATATGACTTACTATATTCAATACATTTAACAATAAGAAATATGTCCCCTGTTTGTCTAAAAACTACCTCTGCATGTGCTCTTTCTAGTCAGTCTTTCTGAAAGTGTTAGCAAATTGGAAAGCTTGTGTGAAAAGATTTTTCACATAGAAGCTCTAGATTAAAATTCGATCTATGACTTCACTCAGTTCAAAACCTGCATTGATTGTACTTCAGCAGGTTGAGTGTAAAACCACATTAAATGTGTTAAGGATTCCAGATTTTGCTTACAGTATGACATTAATCAATCTCTAGTGATTCCTTGGCCAACTATCCTAGATTTTCACAGTGTCATAACCAACTCTTCTTATCCTCTCACCCATAGCCAGCTTGTGCTGTAATTTAACATAAAATTTCCAGACATTCTCACCACATGCTCTGCTGAGGGCCTGATGTGTTTTCCACATGCAGCTTCCCAAAGAAATAATAATTTTAAAAAAATATACGACTGTTTAACTCTGAAGCTTGTAAACTCAAAATTTTTTCATTTTTTTACTGAAATGTAGCTGACATACAATGTAATATTAGCTTCAGGTGTCCAACATAGCGACTCAACATTTGTATACATTATAAATTGATCACCACAATAAGTCTAATAACCATCTGTCATTATCATAATACTACTGACTGTATTTCCTATGCTGTATATTTCATACTTGTGACAACGTATTTTACAACTGGAAGTTTATACCTCTTAATTCCCTTCAGCTATTTTGCCCAATCCTTCAGCCCCCCTTCCCTCTGGGATCCACTCATTTGTTTTCTGTATCTATGAGTCTGTTTTCGTTTTATGTTTGTCTGTTTTTTTAGATTCCACATATAAAAGAAATCATACAATAGTTGTCTTTCTTTCTCTGTCTGACTCATTTCACTTACTGTAATATCCTCTAGGACCATCTATATTGTCATAAGTGGCAAAATTTCATTCTTTTATGGCTGAGTAACATGATCCATTGATACACCCCATCTTCTTTACCCACTCATCTATTAGTAGATACTTAAGTTGCCTCCATATCTTAGCTATTATAAATAATGCTGAAATGAACATTGAGGTGCATCTTTCTGAAATAATGCTTTTGTTTTCTCCAGATAAATAGCCAGAATTGGGATTGCTGAATTGTATGGTAGTTCTGGTTTTAATGTTTTGAGGAACCTCCATACTGTTTTCCATAGTGGCTGCATCAGTTTATAAGCCCCCCAAGAGTGGACAAGGGCTCCCCTTTCTCCACATCCTTACCAACACTTATTGTTATCTTTTTGATAATATCCATTCTGACAGGTGTGAAGTGATATCTCATTATGGTTTTGATTTGCACTTCCCTGATGATTAATGATGTTGAGCATCTTTTCATGTGCATGTTGCACATCTGTGTGTCTTCCTTGGAAAAACGTCTATTTAGATCCTCTGCCCATTTTTTAATCAAATTGTTTGGGTTTTGATATTGTGTCATGTGAGTTCTTTATATATTTTGGATATTAATCCCTTATGGAATATATCATTTGCAAGTACTTCTCCCATTCAGTAGGTTGCCTTTTTGTTTTGTTAATAGTTTCCTTCACTTGCTGTGCAAAAGCTTTTTGATTTGATGTAGTCTCATATGTCTATTTTTGCTTTGGTTTTCCTTGCTTAAGGAAATAAATCAAAAACAAAAAATTGCTAAGACCAATGTCCAAGAGCATACTGCCTATGTTTTCTTCCAGGAGTTTTATGATTTCAGGTCTTACATTTAAGTCTGTAAACTCAAATTTTAATGTAATTATTAAAAATCCATAAAGTTGGATATCTTGAATTATTGCATAATTTGCTACAAAAATCATTAGAAAATGCCAAAGCTTTTTATTCCACATAAAATAGAACTGCTGGTTTTTAGGCTCTCCATTTACTCTTTTGATATTAAAATCTGTCTAAAATTAACACTTTTTCTTAAAAATTAAAACTTATCTTGAACTAATCTCTATATATTACAAAGGAAACATATTCTGTCTTTATAGGACATCTTTCACTCTACCTCTTTCATAAAGATGCACTTTGAAGGCACAAATGAATTAATTCAATATTTATTGGGAGGCAAACTCTTAAATCAATAAATATTTAATAGGCTCAAGCATTAGCTTGAATGAAAGCTTTCCTGCTTGCCTAGATAGAGGAAACTGTCATCCCAAATCAGTTTCCCTCATCCCTACCCACCACCCTCCCAAAAGCTTGGTCCTGCATTTAATTCACCTTTGCAATTTCAGCAATAAGGTTCTGGTCAATTAATGAGCAGTTCCTTACCTAAAGCGTCCTTACCTGAATGAATGAGGAATAACTTTGGATTCATTTATTTTAAAATGCCTAATGGAAATTAGTACTTGCAAATTTGTCTTTGAAAACTGACAGTGGTTTCAAGAAAGATCCTCCCTCCCAACCCAAAAAAAAATTAATTAGTAGCCTTCCTGGCCCACCATTTGACCTAAAGTAATAAATCTGGTCCATAGCATTTACATTGTAACCTAAAAGTAGGGAGTTCATATCTAAATGGAAATGCCTAACATCCATGGACCACCCTACTAGCTCTTCTACTGCCTGTGTCAAATCCTGACACAAGGTTGACAGGTGGCTCATATATCTGGTTTGCTCTGCCCTTCAGCTGGATGCAGAGATCACAGTTGCTGTCATGCATTTGGAGATATGGATTTTAAAAATTAAAGAAAACTCACAGTGCCTCTTATGATATTGCCATAGAATCATGATTGGGCCATCCTCCTGAAGAGAGAACCTAAAAGGAATACTTCACTTTTGGATTCAGGTCATCCACAGGCAACACAGTGAGTATATTGTTGTCATTTATCATTTTTAAAATGAGTTGAATTACGGTAGAAATTACTCCACAAATAAACATCATTGCCTTACTTTCATTCTGTGCCCCTATCCAAAAATACTATACATTGTAGGGAGATGACTTCAGCATGCTTCTAAGTGGTTACTGGAAGCCAACTGCCAAAGGCTGGAGATACCAGTGGTGCTCATTACACGTATATCTACATTTCAATTGAACAATTATTGAGCATTTACAGTTTACCAGATATTTTGTCAGCCCTGGAGATAATGAGATGAATAAAATACTGACACTAGCCTCAAAGATGTCTAATTCAAGGAGGTGTACTAAGTAGATAGGCAATTCCAATACAAATAATAAAAACCATAAAAGAGGATGCTAAGAGAACCAAGCTTCTCCTGGCCCCAGGAAGGGCACCTAATTCTAGCTGAACCAATGAAAGAAAGCTTTCCAGAAGAATTCACACCATAGTAGGTCATTAGAAATAAATGAGAAGTTGTAGCATGTGGCTGAGACGGGTAAAAGCATACCAAGCAAAACCACTGAGTATGCAGAGAAGCACAGACACATAGACTAACATGCAGCATCCAGGCAGACATGTAGGACAAATGTGGGACTTGATCCTAAAAGCAATGGAGTCCTTGGAAGCATTTTAAACGGAAAGTGAACTGAGTGTACACATACTTCAGGAAGATCACTATGGCAGCAGTGTGGAAGATGCATCAGAGAAGGGCCGTGGAAGAAGCAGGAAGAGAATTTTATGTGGCCAGTAATCTACAAAATACATCAGATGTCCACCACATCAGGAAACATGTCAGACTAATTTTCCAGTAAGTTGTACTTAGATGGCAAGAGGGAAATATTTCAAATGTTGTTGGAACATCATTATAACTCTATTCTCTGTAAAAATAATAGTAACATAATAATGAAATAATAACTGACGGCACTTTAGTGTCTTTGATCCTCTCAACCATCCTGCCTGGTAGGGTTTAGCCCCCATTTTAGAGTTAAGCCAACAAAATCAGGAAAACTACGTAAATTAAGTAAGTACCGCAAATCATATATCCACTAAATCACAGAATGATAATCTACTCCCAGGTTGTCTAGCTCCAAACCCACACTCTTTCCATTACAGACGCCTCTTAAATCCTCTGTCTCAGGAGGTTTATTACAGGACCATTAAATTGCGGTCTCTTGGAAAATATTCCAATAAAGTTACTATAGAATTTTCTCAGTTGCTTTATTATTTTAGTCTTCCATATATTAAAGTTTAAAACAGTACTCGGAGAAAACATTCATATGCTAGAAAGAAACCAGCCACCACAGTGCTGATCCAGGCCACAGGGGTCATTCTCAAGGCGGACACAACTTCTCAGAAAGAAATACTAACACTAAATTATGCTAAAAGTATTTTTGGCTCTCACTAAATGATGCATATAGAAAGGCTAGTTTAAAATAGTCAGAGATTTAAGAGGGGAGAGGAAAGATACCTCACTGGCATCACCCTTGCTTAAATCGCCTAATTAGTCATGCAAAATGCAACCTATATGCAATGGGTGAGTTAACACGGCTATCACAACCTTCACTTTTCCATTATCTGACTTTTATGAGTTTAAATTTGCAGTCTTAAAGGTTGCTCCACTCTAGGATTTTTGCATTTAATTAAACACAGCAATAGAGAAAAATCACATTTTTCAAAACAAGTGTTCATCACCTTAAATCTAGCAATAAAAAGGATGAGTCATCACGATTCTCAAAGGAAAGCTTTCAACTTGCCTTGCTACTGTACTGTTATTTTTTTTATAGCCAATATGAGATCTGCCAGAAACATGTGGATACAACATCTATAAAAGACAATTATTGTACTTGTTTTCAAACTTGCCTATATGTTATTCTGTAGAGTGCAAAATCAGATATCCTTGCTAGAATTTATCAATTAAGTCTTTAATAGATATAACTTTTTACTGTTATTACAACATGTCAAAATAATTTCTCTCTTCAAAATCCCAAGGATACAATATTCTCTACAAGTCTAGCAAGATATTTTCAAATCCTGTGAAGTACCCCAGACACCAATATCAAAACCCAAAGAAACAAAAGCATCTTTCTTCCTAAAACTGAGTGGGGAAAGGGATCCTTGGAGTCTGTGAGAAAGACTGAGAATTACATATATTATAATGGCATCTCGTGGAAGCCTTTAAATAGATGATGTATGCTTTTTGGTGGTTATTAAAGCATCCACTTCACTGCAGTGTGGATACTGTAGCTTTAATTTCAAAGTTGACATGCAGATAAAAGTTTAAATTTTTAAGTAGAGAATCTTCCATTATTCAGTTACCACATATTCATAAGTCATCTTCTAAAACCAGCCGCTATCCTAGGCCCCATCTTCTAAGGAAGGTAACCTTAGTGCCCATGAAACAGAAATGTCTACACTTCACTTGTGTCTGCATTTTTTTTAAAGAATCTCCTTAGCCCCACAAGATGCTAGTTTTGATAATTCATTTTTTTAATTGCATATAGACCCTTAAACTTTCCACTTTACTTCTCTCATAAGACTATTGCAGTTACAGAGAAATGAGGTAGCCACGTTCCCCACAGTAGGTCACCTGGTTACTTGTGCCTCATGGAGTGATATTGCTGAGCTACTGTCACCATGTCTCAGCATGTGCTCTCTTCCAGGAAGTCTCAAAGAGATTAGCAGTCTCACAGAGGGTGAGTCACATATAACAGTCAGATGAGAGACTGATAAATAAATTAGCATGCCAACTAAATGTGTTACAATGAGAATTAAAACAAGCCTTCAAAGTCTACTCGAAATCCTTTGACCAGTGCCTTCTGTCCCTGTATGCAAACCTGCCTGAGAAACCAAATTATAATCAGAAACTGGCTTAAGAAACATGAAATCTGGTCAAAGGAAGATATGAACTTGAGAAAGAAAGCGTACTGAGAAAGAAACTCAAAGAGGTAGAAAGAAAGCCAGTGATATCTTTGGAGGCTTGGGGAAAAGGATTTTCAAGAGGATAGAGATCAGCTTTGGTCAACACTGTGAAAGGTGAAATAAAGTATAAACAAACCAAAAATAAAAATAAAAAGAGTATTTTGGATTTGTCTTTTAGAAAGTAATTGATAACAGACTCAGTGGGATAGAGCAGCTGGAAGCACATTATAATGGGCTACAGAGAATGGTCCTTAAAATGACAAGAAAGCAATTATGGGACATCCTTTGAAAACTCTGGTAGTGGAGGGAAATAATAACAAATGGAGGTGGGCTTTCTAGGTGGCGCAGTGGTTGAGAATCCGCCTGCCAATGCAGGGGACACGGGTTCAATCCCTACTCCAGGAAGATCCCACATGCCATGGAGTGACTAAGCCCGTGCACCACAACTATTGAGCCTGAGCTTTAGAGCCCATGAGCCACAACTATTGAGTCCATGTGCTGCAACTGCTGAAGCCCATGTGCCTAGAGCCCGTGCTCTGCAACAAGAGAAGCCACGGCAATGAGGAGCCCGCACACCACAATGAAGAGTAGCCCCCACTCACCGCAACTAAAAAAGAAAGCCCGCGCACAGCAAAAAAGACCCAACATAGCCAATAAAATAAATAAATAAATTTATTTAAAAAAACAAAAAAAAAACAAAAAAAATAACAAATGGAGGGACAGGGCCTATGAGGGTTTCACTGGACGAAGCACTCAGCAATATCTACTCAAAGTGTAGTAAATAATAGAGAACACAGAACAGTGAAACAAGAACCAGACTTGATGAAATCAAGACCACCAATGGAGGCAGCATTTATTAATTACTCTTAGATATCAGAAGAGATATGTCCTCTAGGTTAAGAGCAAACTAGGTGATAGAACAGATATAGATAAACTGGTATGGATAGAGATATAATTCAGCAAGGGGTACACCTGTTTTGATAAGTACATTTTTTTTTTCTGTATGGAAAAGAAAGTTTGTCTCCTAAGAGAAAGGGCAATAGAGGGTCGTCAATGTTTGGGAAAAGTGATCTGAAGAAATAGAAAATGAGCTGATTAAGGGCAGTACTGAGGCTGCAAGTCACAGTGGAGACCATCAGCTTGGCCTCAGTTCCCTCAACTCTGATTTCACCCAGCATCTCTCAGCATCTAAGATATGAGTGAAGAAGGCAGGACATTGATCCAAATCAAGGTTAACAGAATGGATCTGGTTCAGAGGGAAACACAGGGAAACTCTGATATTGAGAGTACTGGTAAGGAAATGATTGCAGTAATATACCACAAGCTTGTAGATAATATCTGAAAGAAATGAAGCCATGAGTGGTCAATGCACTAAGGAGAAAATTGAGGGATGGATAATCTAGAGAGCTTGAGGAAAACAGTCATATCTGTGTTTCCTGGAAGCAGAGCCTCAGACAAAGGCTTTTTGGTGGCCAGTTTATTTAAGAAACTCCAAGGAATCAGAATGAGGATCAGGGAGAGTTAAGCACGGAAGAAAGGGAAATCAGTACAAGGATATGTTATCGAGTTAATCATGGATACATATAACTGGTGTTTGATCTCGTTTGATCTCCTGAGAACTATGAAATGTGTCCATAACTGTTCACCCAGGGAACAAAAGAATAAAGTACTTTCCATGCACTTTCAGACATCATTGGCCAACGGTGATTCCATGGGCATTAACTACATCGCATTTTCAGTTTGCACATGTGTGAGTACCAAACAGATTCCTGAAATGTCCCATGCTGCAGCATCAGAGAAGTCTTAGGGAGGGAAGCGAGGGGTATGCAAAGCAGGACATGTGCGTGTGATGAGATGCTGGCAGGTTGTACCTCCAGAAATTCGGCCAAATCCTAACAAAATCTCACTATAGCAGTGACTAGAGAGGTGAGTGTGAATGTATGTAAAGTGGTATAAGACCTAAGATCAAGAAAAAAGTAAGAAAGTGAGAGAGCTTGAAGAATAAAAGGCTGAAAAAATAAAAAGCTAAGAAAAGACTCCAGACATGTACATCAACATTTAATACCTTAGAGCTGGAATTATTCCAGAGATTGATAAACATCTGGTTGTTGCCCTGGGAATAAATAACTAGAATTGGGGTAATCTAGGAATTCCGAGGAGGTATCGATAGGTTATATTGTGATAACAAATGATCCCAATATCTCTAATTTTTAACAAAAATGGTTTATTTCCTATTCAGACACATGTCCATCTCAGATCAGAAAAAGCTCAGCTCCATTACACAGTGACCCATAGCAAGCAATCTCCATCTGGAACGTTACCGGTCTTTACGACAGGAGGAAAGACAGTATGGTCAACCTCGACTTGACTATCAAAGCTTCTCCTCAGAAATGACACCCATCACTTCTCTTCACACTTTGCTGGCCAAATCAAGCCATATGTCTGTGCTTCCGTTTCACAGAACAGGGACGTACAAGTCTTCCACAGGGAGGATCACCAGCAGGAGGGCACCAAATATGAGTGGACAGTAATATAACCGACCACCGAAGCTAGGTCGTGGCCTGACTCACATGGACACTTGTTGACTGCACGGTTGAGGCCAAAAGGAAGAACAATGTCTTCCATGAATGAAGGTCAGAAAGTAACAACATTAAGGAGCTCTAGCAGGTGATGCAGCCAAAGAAGAAAGCAGCCGTGGAGCTCTTAGAGCAAGTCCCAGAATCTGTGGTGTGAGAGAGCATGGTGACAAAGAGGACAGGCTTGAGGATCTTCCTGGGGAAGCACTATCCTTGGGGAGAGTTGACTTTTAATTAAGGTGAAAAAGAGGTTCTATGAAGTGACTGAGGGGGCAGAGTTATTTACAAGCTTGGGTTTGGGGGGGATCTTTTTTTTCTTGGAGCTCAATCTTTCTCTGCATGATAGCCTTTACTTCCATTATTTCCACTGCCTCCTATATCCAGATGACTCTCAAATGTTTACCTTAAGCACAGACCCCTCCCCTAACACCAGACCCAGATATTCAGTTTCACCTGCATGTTATCCACATGCAAGATTAATAAAACTAAACTCACCATCTACTCTTCAATCTCCTCCTCCTATGGTCCCTAAATAAATAGCACCCTCAAGGTCACAGACAAACCTAGAAATGTGTTTATAGGGAAGATAGGGGTTGCGTTACTTCTTAGACACTATTCCAGGCCATAGTTAATATATCATGGAGTTCCTGGTGAAACAGATAGACACCAGACCAGGTTTATGCCTGCTGGCAGAAGGATGACATCAACCCCACAAAAAAAAAATAAATAAAAAAATAAAAGTTGTTCCCTTGCGTCATTCCCAGATCTAAGTCAGTTCGTATAGACCCCTGATGGATGAGGAGGCCAGGTCCCCTGAGGGTGAATCCTTCAATGCTACTAGAATTTGTACAGTAAATATTATCCTGACTCTTCTCCAAAGGGATATGGTGTCATTTCCCAGCATAAGTGTGCACGGCGGGGTCGAGAATAACCACATTTCAAGAACAGTTAGATACGGGATCTGAGCAATACCTAGAGACCCCAAATGCCGTCATGGTCCTCTGCTTAGCGATGGGAGCTTATGGAAACCACTGAACAATGAAGTTTTGCCCCAAGTGCATCTGATACTTGGTCCAACAGGTCTTTGGACTCAGCTGTTATTGTTTCCTATTCCTATGTTTTATAATGGAACGGCCAAACCTGGATCTGTGGAATAAGGCATGATGGTAGGAAACACCTGGAGGCAATCCTAAAATGCCCCCTCAACAATATTATCTCTGACCAAAGGGCCTATTATAAAGGCTAAGGACATGTGACAAAGGACAGAAGACAACAAAAGCCACTGATCTTACCAGGAACTCCATCACCCGGAAGTCGCTAGCCTAATAGAATAGAATGGTGGGGTGGCCTGTTAAAGGCACAACCAAGGCATCATCTTAGAGACAACAGCCTTCAGACTGAGTTGTTTTCATCCAAGATGCAATGCCTAGAATTCACATATGTGACCCAAGGGGTAAAAAAGTAGAACTGGCAACTCAGTCACTACCAGTGACATACTTGCAGGGTGTGTGCTGACTACTCCGGCAACTTTAATCACTACCTGTTAGAGAGTCTGTGTGTGTGTGTGTGTGTGTGTGTGTGTGTGTCTGTGTGTGTGTCTGTGTGTGCGGTAGTGTGTGCGGGTGGGCAGGGAGCTGTGAGGACTGGAATACAGGGAGTTCCTGCCAAGGGCCACATCAGTGCTCACCATCCACCATCTTATCTCTTATTACTTTGGCTTTTCCACTCCAGGGAATTAGGAAGAAAATGAGTGGTTGCGCTGGCAAAGATCATTGGCCCTGACTACCAAGGTGAGCGTGTGTGTCTACTACCCAACAGGGCAGGGAGCTGCACCCTTATAACCCAGGGCATCTTGAGTGCCTCCGTACCCAACGATTATATATGGTAACTAGTCAATTGCAGCAACCACAGCCAAATAAGGACAAAGCAACCAAGGACTCAGACTCCTTGGGAAAGAGGGCTAGATCCCGGCATCAGACAAGCAATTCACATCAACCAAAGTGTTGATAACGGGTAAGAGAAATCAAGGACACAGGGTGTGAATTGGGAGACTGGGATGGCCACATATACATTACCGAGAAGAAAAAAATATATCAAATTGCACACTTTCAATATATGCAGTTTCTTGTATGTCAATTGTATCTCAATAAAAGTTCTTTAAAAAATAAATAAAAAATAAAAAACAAACAAATCAAAAAAAAAGCACACAGGATGGAGGAATTAAAAAATATTTATTAAATAAAGCATCAGGACCAGCTGCAGCATTTGGGACTATAGCTTGTTTTACTGTCCTTCTTGCCTCAGACAATGCAGCTAGCTGCCACTTTGAAGGAAACACTGTGATTTATAATCCGTCCCTGCCCCCCAGGGAAGAAGTAAGGTCATCATGTTGTCACAATATGAGAGGGCCCATATTGTGATGGGGGAAGAGAGAGATAATGAAAGGATGCGAGTGGTCCAAGGGGTGGATTGTACCAGATTTCTCCTATGTACGTTTCAGATGCCCTTGGCCTTGTCTGCCACTTGTTCCAGCGGCTGCCACAGTGAGGCAGCACCATGTGGGCTCTTACTGACCTCACACGGCTGCACCCTGACAGCACATCACCTCAGGCCCGAACTCAGTGCCTTTCTCGCCCCTCTCCCCCTTGATACTTACTCAGGACCAAGTGAAACAGGAGCCAGGGGATAAATGATTCCTGTTTGAACTCAGGAATCAGAATCAGAGGCAAAAATGTATGTTCAAGTGACTTATGAAAGGAATGCTCTCAGGAGAAAGGGGACGAGGAGATCAGATCAGGGCAGGAGAAGGAGCCTAGCAAAGACGTGACCTCAGAGGATGACGAGCTTCAGTCTGAACCCACGGGGCACTCTGGAACACAGGTTGAGGCACGGGGCCAGTCCTTTGGATCTCCTGTCCGTCAGCCAGTGGCTGCGGGCTCAGAAGATGTCACTTCACGCTGCAGTGGCTTTCTGGCAACACTGCTGAGCAGAGAGCAGTCATGGGCCAACACAGCAGCTGGGGGTGGGTGAACAGGCCCAGTAAAGAGCCCTGGTGGGACACGCATGGTGTCCCTTCTGTCCTCCAATGGAGAGGCCCAAGATGCTGTTTACCTGGCCGCTCAGGGAACAGCCCCCAGCAGCAAGCGATCCTGTGTGTTTCACAGCACCCAGCTCCAGGCCACATCCTCGCACCGGCTCTTCCTCCTCTGCCTCACCTCCCTTGTCTTTCCCTCTTGCTTCTCGGGGTTGTAAGCTCTAGAAACATACAAACCCCACTGCCCCAGCTCACTTTCTGGGGAACGTAAACTAAAACCACGGCGAGAGGAAGAACCAAGGGATGTGGGACCTGAGAGGATGTTCACTGGCTCAAGAGAATCCCATTCCTAACACAACTCAAGACAAGCAACGCTCAACTAGTCCAAGATTTTGGAAGGTAGAAATCTCTCAAAATACATAGCATTTTAAGATTTGTCGTTCAACCAAAATTTGTGACTAGACAGTCCATGAAGTTTCATTACTTAATAATTTCAAGTCAAATATGCCTATATATTGATAGGTGGCTGGGAAAGGATTGTTTTATTTCCTGAATGCTTTCTTCTCAGAGGACTCACAAGGCTTCCCTGGCAGGAGAGAAAAGACCTCAAGTTACCTGGGGAAGCTATCAGTTTAAATCACCGTTCTTACGGAGAATGTAAATTCCTATATGTTTACTACGTGGGCCTTTGAGATAGTCCTCGTTGTTGAAGTGTGAACAACTTTCAAAGAGCACAGAGAAATAAAATTTTCTTAAAGCCTCATTTGAATTGCTTCACTAGCAGAAAGTTACAGAGGTTATTATGTCCAGGTAATTGATTTACTTCACATCTATGACACATTCAATAAACACCCCATTATCAAAAGCCTCCTTAATCCTCTTCGATGTGAAAAGCAAGAATTGACTTACCAGCACAGGAAATAAGATTATTGTGCCTGGCAATACTATTATCATTAATTGTATTTGTTAACTTTTTCTACTTTGCCAGGTTCAGAATGCTTCCCAAATGTTAGATCACCAAATAAAACAATGTCATGTAAAGCTGACTGATGAAAAATCACCCTGATTGTCACCAAAGGGTGGAGAATGATCAGCCCAAAGCCATACAGTAAAGATATCAGAGACTGCAAGTTGCAATGCTCTGTCATTTCCAATAAGCAATCATTAGTGCATGCTCTGTATTATATAAATAATATATGAACACATATTTGGACATATTAGTTATAAATATTTAGCTATATAAACATCAGATTTCACATGTAACTCAAGTGCCTTTTTAGTGAATTTGAAAGTTTTTAGAAAAGACACGACAGAAACTACGCGGAATAAATAAAGATGAACAACCACCAGCATAAATAGAAAATGCTCAAAACGTGAGCAATTTTGGAAAGCTTATAACAATAAAATGTTAAACATAACTTCTAATAAATGCATAGATACTTTAAAAGCTTAATCCCTTATTACTCAAAGTTCAAGGTACCCGCATCTTAGGTGTCTACACATCGTCACAAAATGCCTAGGAGAAGGGAGCTGTGTGAATAGGGCACACATGTTCTCACAGTTATAGGAATAGTGAACAGGCACGTTCATTGACAAATCTAGAAGGAGTTATTAGATAGGATTTTACTATGAATTGCCCTGTCAAATTGGGGACCAAACTTTAGTTTTTTCTTAGTACACACAAGCAAAACCTTGGTATACAGAGCATCAGTAGAAATCCTGCATATTTCTGAGACTCCTAATACTTATTTCAAATTTCAGCTCAGCATTCAGTGACCTCCTAATATGTTCATTCATTCAGCCTGAGTCGGTGAGAGTCCCTGTGTGCCAAGCACAGGGCCAGGGGTGGGGTTCCTAAGGGCGAGTGAAAATACTGTGCAGCAGAACACATTATGTCTCTCAGGTCTCTAAGGGCATAAAGATGTGTAAGGACAGGCACCATGTTTCAAATCTCCCATTGAAATTAGCAGAGTGCGGAGCTCATATTAGGGGCTCAAAACTCAGTTGTTTTTTGTTTTTTTTTTTTCAATTCTGATGGTAACTGCTATCATATGAACAACTGATTCCTATACTCGAAAATGAATCATTTAGTAGCAAAAAAACAAAAACAAAAAAAAAAACAGAGTAATTCTTACAGATTATGGGACAAGATAGATAGATAGATATACTGACAAGAAACCTTGCCTCTCAGACATGGGGTCCTCCTATTCCTTAACTGTCATACTGCTTAGACTTTGCTACTACGCGTTTGCCCACCTCATGAATGTAAGTGCTGCAATGTCATCCAAAGGAACTCTTCTCCCCACACATCTTGCAGGTAAACAATTTGAATTCACCAAACAGTTATGTTTTTAGTCTTCCTACACCACCCGTTCTTTGGTCAGGTTCCTCACTGCACTGTTATTCCATTTATTATTTATATTCTGTCTACTTCCCAAAAGGATTAGAGATGGCTTAAAATATTAAAATGTATGATAGACAAGACCATTAAAAGTAAAAAGGGAGATCAAAAACCCATCCAGAGTAATGAATAAACATACCAAAAAGTGAAAATGAGTTACTCTAAGAGTCACTAAATTTAGCTTCAAACATTCTCAAAGTCAAGGGAAAAAGGGAGCTTCTGATATAATACATGGTCCTCCTAGGCAGATTCAAGGAATTATATAAATGTATCTGTGGCAGAGACCGCCAGGTAGCCACCAAAATCTCTTGCCCTCCTCTTCCATAGCGAGTCTTGTGGCAGGGTCACAGGTAGTGACTGCATTTTTCAGCTTCCCTTGCAATGAAGAGAGGCCATGCAGCCAAGCTCCCACTACTGGGATTTGAGCAAAAGTGATGTGTGCAATTTCTGCATCTCATGCTTAAGAGGAATCCTATGACCTTGAACTTCCAGTCTTTCCCCTTCCTGCTCGTCAAAGGGGAATGATTAGTGTGACCTTGGAAGTAGGAAATACAGGGTGCCTAACTGGAATCGTTTCCCAAAGTCCTCAAAACGCCTCCAAAGTAAAACAAAGGGAGTACTTTTGAGGTAAATCACAAACATTACTGAATGTCGAGAGAAATGAAACCTGAGGTCATGGCTGGTATTTAGGGTCAGAATGGTTAAAGAATTAGGAAAATGGCATCAAGAAACATGACACATTCCAGCTGTCACCGGAGTCCCACAATAGCACAAATGAGCACCAGGAAAGCCTGCCCCGGTGGCCTGGCACTGCCCATCGCAAAGCTCACCAAAGGGCCACTCATTGGACTCCTTAGACGTGAGTTCAGAGTTGATCATCACATCACTCAAATCTGACCCTCAAGTCTAATTATGAAGTTAGTCACGTCTCAACCTTCCTTCTTCCTTTTGTCACCTCCCCCTCCCCACAAAGCCCTTTAACAGTCCATGCTGATCCCTGACTCTGCACAGAGGACCTCTCACATCAGCCCCCCATGTTCAGACCCCTTTCTGCTTCCTCTGCCCTATCAGATTTACTGACCAGTACCTCACTCCTTTAGAGCCACACTATGGAATGACTTTCTAAGCTAACTGCCTAATACCAGAGTCGTGTATATAAAAACACACGTTACTGCCACTCCTTCTTAATGTTCTCCTCTACCAGATACTCTACGTGAAACATAAATAGAGTTCCAATTTTAAAGCACCACATACACAATATATTCTTAGAATTTTGAGCAGATTGGCCATTGGAGTAGCAGGTTGGATTCCATGGAAAGACCAGACCACTACTATTGGTGTCAAGATGCCACTACGGCATTCTCGAGTTACAGGACAACTTAAAAAGAAGATAAAAAGTGTTCACTCCTGAAATTTTAGGAGATTTCATTGAGGTCATAGACTACCCACAGTGCTACAGGACTATCTCTTGGCTGGTTTCTAACATTCTAAAAAAGATTTTAGTACAAAAGACAAAATCCCCTTTTTCTATTTCACCATGCAATTTGTATCTTTGTTCTTAACTAAGTGATATTCATCCATTTTCCTTCTCAAAATCTTGGTTATAGGTAGTTACATACTGTAGATCTTGGGTCCTTCCCCCAAGTCCTGCATCATTAGATTGGAGGGAGGGAGGGAGGGAGGGATGGATGGATGGATAGATAGATAGACAGGGATATGAGCTGTGAAAGCTGAAAGGCAGAGTAGTCTATGATGAAAGAGGGAACAAGTTATCTTCGAATAGCTCTGTTTGACAGATGAGTAATAAAAGGATATTTTTAAAGGAAGAGTTACTATAGTGTTTAATCCTGGAACACAATGAAGAAGATATATTAACTAGAGACTGTAGGTCTGCAGAGGACATAAGGTGAAATAGCCAGCCGATCCCACCTCAACACATGCAGTGCATTTCCAACTCCCACAACAATCCTACCAAGTAATTATTATCAGCTCACTTTTAATGAAGGAAGCAGTTTCAGATATCAGGCAAGACCCATTTCTGTATTTGCCAGGACTCTTTGAGTTACTCATGATTGAGTTCTAATCCAAATTATCTTAATTCAAAAAGGGACATCACTAGTTTACACATCAAAATGCTGAGAAGGAGATCTGGTTGGAAACATGGATGGATACAGGTGCTTAAATGGCATCTCCAGGGCTCTATGTTTCTCTCCATCCCTTGGAAAAGAGATGGGCGTGGTGGGAGCATAATGGCCATTAGCAGTCCAAGAATCATATCTTTAGAGTTTAGTAAACCCAGCATAAAGAGAGTGTTTTCCCCCAAAGCTCCGGTTGCGATTACATGTCCTTTCCTGTGGCCTGGAACATGAGCCTTCGGGCTTGGGTCTACCACCTGCCCCTTTGATGAAGGTAGGAGCCGGATTAAGCCTCCTCTACTGTGACATAGACTGATGCTCTCTACGTGCCAAATACAACAGGGTATTATCTTTTTAGAGAAAGGAGGAAATGGATTCTGGGCCAACAAAATGAGCATATTCACCACCCTTAACCTCTAAGCATATAGCAATCCTTTTTCTCAAACATACAAATATAAAATCATTTCACTTAGCGAAATGCAAATATACACCTATGACCAATAATGTATGATCCCTTTTTCCAAGGGACATGTTCCAAATTCTCATAGACTCAGAATTTATGAATCTGGTGCACACTTTTCCATCAGATTTCAATGTGGTTCCTCAAGATCTAGCCAATTGATTCATTTAACCTCCATTTACAGACATAGAAGGAAAACAGAAAAATGGCAAATGATGCCTATTTGAGAAAGGAGGGAAAGGGAAGCAATATTCAATGGTGACTTTCACAGCCTTGTCCACTCTGTTGGGTGGGGAGAGCAAGCACTAAGCACCCCGAAGGTAAAGTGAATTCCTTCGCTCTACTCACCTGGAGCATCTCTGCTGTCCACCGTCTCCATGGCAATACCTGACAGGGCCATGGAAGGGGAGTCCCCTTTTAGGGGTTTCAAAGCTTCAGGATACTGCTTGTCGGTATGGTTTCTAGGGCCTGATATTGCCTTAGAATCTAAGCAATCACACCCTATACACTAGGTCTGGGGTTTCTCTTTAAATACAATCCCCCAAAAGCCCCTGAACTCTCTGGGACACATATACTGTTCCTAAATGTGTATCTGAGCCTTACTCCCAGCTCTAGTAAACAACGTAATAAGATTTTGTTATCTCAGCCCTCAGAGAATTGCACTGAGGACCAACTCTCAGAACCAGAAAACAGCACCATGATATCAATTTCTTTTTTGGGAGGAAGGGGCATTATTTAATCAATTATTGAGATTTGCATAATTTAAGCATTGATTATAAAAGTCGCAAGAAGATATTAAAACCTAAAGCTTCCTCAAAAGTTCACAATGCTCTTTCAGCATAACTGGGAATTATTCAATGAAACGGACCTTGTTCCTGAGAAGTGAAGCCTGGATTTTAGTTTCAGAGCCAGGTCTCCCCGTCAGCGAAACCATTGCTTCCCTACAATAGTGAGCTTCTGCTTCCCAAAAGTGAGTGCCAAGGTGACTTTAATCAGAATCTGTGTGGTCAAGCACTCCCCCCTCCCCCCCAACACACACACACACACACACACACACACACACTCACACACACAGGTCCAAAAATCCTGATTTCCATTCCTGTAAAATAGATGCATTTTGTTTGTTTTTGTATTTCACTTTTCAGAAGCAAACCATCTGGAACCATCACAGAGGTACTTGGCTTAAGAAACATGCATTTTGCCAGTGAGTTAACAGCAGCTCTTCTAATTCCAGTCAACAATGTCTGTTACACAAACCCAGCACACGCCCGCCTCTTTACACTACCCCTGCTTGAAGGCAGTGAGCCGTCTTTATACTTTCAACTCATTTCTATTACAACTCGTTAAGTTGCTGCATTTAGGATAACTGTTTGGCAAAACTGCAATTTTCCCTGTGCACAGTAAGTGAAAACTCTCATTATATGTTGCTACACTGGGAGCAGCCAAAAATGTTATTTCAGAAAAAGAAAAAGGACAACATCCAGGCATCAAGAAACTTCTCTGTGTCCAACAATCTCGTTATTCTTTCCTCGTTACCCAGCACCTTTCCCGTGCAGAGGGAAAGCGTGTCTAGTTATATCATTTAAGTTATCCTTACAAAATCTGAACAGAAAATAGACATAAAAATTCTGTTTTCTTTTGGGTTATGACTAAAATAGAGCCACTATTATTTCAGAGAACCAGAACAGAAGTAGGAAGAAAGGCTGCCTTGATCTGAAGGAAGATGGGTCAGAATTGACAAGAGAAAGAAAATAATTAAAAACAGAGGTGGTGAGCACAGAAGTTGAACCTCCAATCTGCTGTGTTTGGCTTTGTGATTAATCTGTGGCAGTCGCCTCTCAGAAATTTCCAGTTTGAAGTGGTATAGTAAAGGGTTAACTCATCAGGCCCTGGATATCCAAAACTGAGACTGGGACTTGAAACCACGGGCTGGGACCCAAACCCACTGTCTTTTTTTTTTTTGTTTTTTCAGGTTTATTTATTTTTTTAAGCTCTTTATTGGAATATCATTGCTTTACACTCTTGCACCAGCTTTTGAGGTACACCAAAGTGAATCAGCTGTATTTACACATATATCCCCACATCGCCTCCCTCCCGCGACTCCCTCCCACCCTCCCTGCCCTGGGCCTCTAAGGCATCACCCATGATCGAGTTGATCTCCCTTTGTTATACAGCAGCTTCCCACTAGCTATCTATTTTACAGTTGGTAGTATATCTATGTCTATGCTACTCTCTCACTTCATCCCAGCTTCCCCTTCGCCCCGGCCCCCCCAACCCCGTGTCCTCCAGTCCATTCTCTGCATCTGCATCCTTATTCTTTTAATTGAAATCGCACGTACACTTGGCCTCAGGACTGAATGAAGCTTGGGTTCTTTATCGCGTCTCAGCACAGAAGGAATTCAGTGAGAGGCAAAGTGATAGGTAAGATGTAGATTTATTTAGAGAGATACACATTCCATAGACAGGATGTAGTTCATCTCAAAAGGTGAGAGAGGCCCCAAAATATAGGGTGGTTAGTTATTATGGGCTGGGTAATTTCATAGGCTAACAAGTGGGAGAATTATTCCGACTGTTTTGGGGAAGGAGTGGGGATTTCCAGGAATTGGGCCACCACTTACTTTTTGGCCTTTTATGGTAGGCCTTGGAACTGTCAAGGCACCTCCGGGTGTGTTTTTAGATGCTAAAGTATTACAATGAGCATATAATGAGGCTCAAGTTCTACGGGAAGTCAAATCTTCTGCCATCTTGGACTTGGTTCTCAACAGTTTATGTCGTATCCTCAATGGCTATGTCCTTTTTTAAAGGTTGTACTCTGCCCGCTTCCCTCCTGTTTCAGAATCCTGCGCATTTCAAAGAAAGGGCTGATTTCAGGAAGACTGGCTCCTGACCAGCTCCTGGGAGATCACCTCTGATTCCTTGGAATATCCTGCCTTCTCAGGCCATTTCTGTATTCCTGAGTCCTTTGACCACCCTCTATCAGTTTGACCAGATAGCTTAGGCTAACAGTGTGACTTGTGGTGAATGCCTGTTTTTGTATGTCTGAGGCACTGGGACATCCCATATTAGTTTGACCTCTGGGTGCTGAGGAGGGAGCTAGACACTGAATAGCCAAGGTCAGTCATGAATAAGCTCCATACATAGCTGACCTCAGACAAAAACTCTGGGCACCACAGCTCCACGTGCACGTGTCTGGTTGGCAACACCTCACACATGTTGCCACACAGCACTGCTGGGAGAATTAAGGGACATCTCTGTACAACTCCACTGGGAGGGGATGCCTGGAAGCTTACATTTGGTTTCTCTTGGATTTCACCCACATGCCTTTTGGACCCATGTTGATTTTGATCTGCATACTTCACCTCTAAGAAACCACAACCGTGAGTATAATTGCATTTCTGAGTCCTGGGAATCCTTCTAGCAAAGCAGCAAACCTGAAGGTGGTCTTAGAGCCCCCAACACAGCAGCAACTAAAAGAGATGGCTGGAAGAATTTGCCCCCTAAATAGTTTGGGCTATCGAACGGGAAACAGAAATGTTCAAAGGTCTTCTGCTAACTGCTCCCTTGAAACCAGAGTCCTAAAATCTAATCTTTTCCCCTTCTAATGACGATTTCAGATAACAAACGAGTCACTGACCATAGCAGGCTTTCTCACATTAGTCTAGTCCCAGAGAAAAATTCTCACCATTGGCCTTCTCCCTTTCCTCTGTACACTGCAGAATGAATGAGAGTTCAGGACTTTCAAATTCAGGAGCCCACAAGCTTATAAGCAAAGAAAAGGACTGGGAACTCTACAGCACTTCACATGCCCTGGTCTTCTTTGCAAAGCAAATAACTTTTTTTAGACGATCATAAAGTTTACAGGATTCATAAGACACAATTTTGCTATTTTATATATTATCCTTATGCAAAAGGTATTAAACTCTCCAAAATACTGAAAAAAATCAGAAGAATATATAAAATTAGGCCGTTGTCTTAGTTTCCTTCCGTTACATTTAAAAATTTACTTATGTTTAAAAGAAAAAATAAAGTGAAGAAAGAGAGAAATAATCTCCTAAATAACCAGAAAATGAACTCTCCTGCTTCAGCACATTAAAGTGCCCAAACTGGGTCTCTTTTCTGTAAAAATCCCGCTTTGAAATTGCAAACTTCCTTTAGCATTATGCTAAACCTCCCTGCTTCTGTCCATCTGTTTCTGACTTTCCCCTCTTTGTTAGTTACAAAACGTCTTCTTGGGATGGTTTTTGTCTAACAGACAATGCAGAAATCCCTAAGGTACCTGGAACAGGAAGCACTATCATCTCCCAATCACTACAAAGTATGAAAATACCATTTGACTTGGCAGAGCCCATAAAACTTGTGACCTTAGCCTGAGGAACACAAGTCACCAGAGGAGGCTACAGAGGAGTGGGGAACTCAGACTTTTTAACCCAGGCCCAGCTCAGTCTCCACCTTGGTTTAATGCTACCCGAAATTAGGATATGTGTTTCATGCTAGAGACAGAACACATAATTGTTTTCCAACTGGAAAAGTGTGTTTGGGTTGCTTGTTAATTTTCATGTGTAAGGGATACAACAAATGAATAACAAATATCTCAAAACCTAAGTTCCCCTACCAAAGTACAATAATATTAGAAAAGCCATTATGAGCCTTGAAGTGCTAGGCAGCATTAAAAGTCTGTCCACTCTAGCTTTGCATAAAAGCAACAAACAATCTCTGTGCTTGAGAAGACTGTGAGTCTGTTTTACAGCCTCAATAGGAACAAGCAGCTACACCAATCAATAGGCCCGTTACCACTTAATAAACTTGCATTTAAAAAGCACTAAACCTAATGCTGGAAAAAACTGCCTCTTCCTATGGTACAGTTTCTGAGAAATCACAGCTGTAGAGCCCCATCAGCTAATCTGCCTACAATCACTTCAAACAAGACTTTCCCTGAATAAAAACTAAAAAGCCAGAGGGCAGAGAAATAGCCCCAAGTTCTTATATGTCAGTAAAGAAGCAAGTCTGGATTTCAGAAGAATGAGAAAAGCGGCCATCAACTGAGAGCTGCCTGATTGGAACAGAAATATTGAGGTCCATTAAAGAGTTACAGCTGTAGACGTTTGATGTTATTGGAGCTCTCTGGAAACCATAGAACAGATCAACATTCAAACAAGAACTGAGGTGGACAAGAAGTACAAAAACTTTTTTTTCATCTGCTCACTCAGATCATTGGCTAGATGTCTGACATCATGTCCTCAAGGCAGAATAGCTTCAACTGTCCATATGTTTGCATAATGACTCCCCAGTTCCTTTTGTTCTTTCTCTACTCATTGGTTTAGAATATTTCTGCTATTTTCAAAAATCCTCAAATGGGAACTTAGTCCCCGAGGGATGAAATTTTGGTAACCTGAGACATTCAAAACATATTGTCTAATTACTGGTGGTGTTCAAAACCCTTGGAATATTAAGGGGGAAAAAAGTTTCTAGATAAAATAAAATTCTACTTTTTCTTGTGGCCAGGATTGTGGGAATGGAGTAATTGGACCGATATCAGAGCATATAAAGTAATATCAAAGTTTAGAAAAGTGTGGCAATCTCAATAAATGGCAACTTAAACCAGGCCTGTGAATCAGAAATGTCAGTATTTTTAAGAGGTCCACTCAACCCCAAATTATCTATAGATTACGTTTCACATGGTGGAGTGATGTCAGCACGGTGCATTAGATGAGCCAAGGGGAAGGCATTACCCAGCAGATTCCCCGAACTAGCCCAGAGGCATCCCCAGCATCCTATGTGCCTCACCCACACATCCCCCTACTCTGGCAGGCTCCTTGGGCACTGTCCTGAGAGTGGCTATGAAGGCTAGCTGTGGTAGACAGCTATAGAGCACACACAGAAAGCAGGCCAGAGAGAAAACACAAACTTGAGCTGTAGTTTTGTTTCAGGAAAACAAAAAAAGAAGCTATCAGTAGGCAGGCTGGTGCTTGTAGGATCAAGACATACAAGCCTAGGAATTCAGCCACAATAGGGAACAAGAAGCATGGAGCAGAGGTTTCTATACAAGGTCTGAGAAGCCTCAGAATCTCTAGCAGGACTGATGGAAGGTATTTCTCCCCTGAAGGAAGTTAGTAAAGATTAAGGTGGTAGCTGCTACGTCAGATGCAAAGAGAGCAGCGCCAACTCCAAGGAACATGAAAAATCAAGGAAACATGACATCACTTAAAGATCATAATAATCTTCTAGTATCTGAACCCAAAGACATGGAGATCAATGATTTACCTGATAAAGAATTCAAAGTAGCTGTTTTAAGGAAACACAATGACTAAAGAAAACACAGAAATGCAATGAAATGGCAATTCAATGAAATGGCAAAATAATACATACAAAAAGTGAGAAATGAATCAAAGAGATACAAATCATTAAAAAGAACCAAACAGAAATTCTGGAGCTGAAGAATTCAGTAAGTGAAATAAAAAATACAATGGACAGCATCAACATAGGAATAACCAAACAAAAGAAAGAATAAATGAGTTAGAAGGTAGGAACTCTGAAATTACCCAGTTAGGGGAGAACCAAAAAAAGGAAAAAAAGAGAGAGAGAGAGAGAGAAACAATAAAAATTACGACATCATCAAAAGAACCAATGCAAAATTACAGGAATTCCAGAAGGAGAAGAAAGGGAGAAAGGGACCAGAAAGACTATTTAAAGAAATAATGGCTGAGAACTTTCCAAGCCTGGGAAAAGACTTGGACATCCAAGTTTTTGAAGCTAATAGGTCAGCATATAATTTCACCCTGAAACAATCTTCTCCAGACTCATCATAATGAAACTGTCAAAAATCAAATTCAAAGAGAGAATTCTAAAAGCAGAAAGAGGAAAAAGAGTGTAACCTACACAGGAACCCCCATTTAGTTGTCTGTTTCTCAGCAGAAAGAAACCTTACAGGTTAGGGGACAGTAGAATACAATATTCAAAGTGCTGAAAGAAAAAAGCCTGCCAGTCAAGAATACGCTATCCAGCAAAGTTATCCTTCAGAAATGAACAAAAATAGACTTTCCTAGACAAACAAAAGCTGAGGCAATTCATCACCACTAGACCTGCCTTTAAAGAAATGCTGAAAGGAGTTCTTTAAGTTGAAAGGAAAGGATGTTAATTAGTAACATGAAAATAATATGAAAATATACAACAAACTAGTAAAGGCAGATATATAGTCAACTTCAGATACCCTGATAGTGTAATACAGTGATGTTAACCACTTAACAATAGTATAAAAGTTAAAGGACAAAAGTAGTAAAATTAACTATAGCTACTATAATTCATTAACAAAAAGAGATTGAAAGAGGTAAATTGTGACATTAAAACATAAAATGGAGAGAGTAAGAGGGTAGAGTTTCTGTTGTTACCAGCATAAAATATATTATTATATCTACAAAATGTTGAATGTAGGCCTCATTGTAACCACAAAGCAGAAACCAATATTAGATCCACAAAAGATAAAAAGAAGGGAATTGGAGAATACCACTATGAAGAATCACAAAGGAAGGTAGCAGGAGAGGACAAAAGGAACAAGGACCTACAAGACAGCCAGAAGATAATTAATAAAATGGCATTGGTAAATAGTTACCTATCAATAATTACTCTAAATTAAATGGATTGAATGCTCTACCAAAGGCACAGAGTGGCTGAATGGATTTTAAAAAGACCCAACTGTATGCTGCCTACAAGAGACTCATTTCAGCTTTAAGGACACACATAGGCTCAAAGTGAAGGTATGGAAAAAGATATTCCAGGCAAGTGGAAACTGAAAAAGAGCAGGGGTAGCTATAGTTACATCAGAAAAAAATAGGTTTTAAGCCAAAAATGGTAACTAGAGACAAAGGTCATTATACCATGATAAAGAGGTCAAGTCATCAAAAAGATATAATAATAATATTCACAACCAATATCAGAGCAGCTAAACCTATTAAACAGATACTAATACATCTGAAGGGAGAAGTAGAAAAATATAATAGTAGGGATCATCAATATTCCACTTTCAACAATGATTAGATCATTCAAAAAATCAACAAGGAAACACTGGAATTAAACCACACCTTAGACCAAATGGAACTAACAGACATATATAGAACATTCCATCCACCAGCAGCAGCATACATATTCTTCTCAACCACACAGGGATCACTCTACAAAACAAGTCTCAGCAAAATTAAGAAGAATGAAATAGTACTGAGTATCTTTTCCAATAATACAAAACTAAAAATCAATAAGAGGAATGCCACAAATTTTATAAATATGAGGAAGTTAAACAACACACTCCTGAACAGTGAATGAGTCAAAGAAGAAATTAAAAGGGAAATCAAAAGTATGTTAAGACAAATGAAAATGGAAATACAACATACCAACACCTATGGGATACCACAAAAGCTATTCTGAGAATGAAGTTTATAACAATAAATGTTTATACTAAGAAAAAAGAAAGATCTTAAATGACCTAACTTGACACCTCAAAGAACTAAAAATAGAATAAACTAAGCCCAAAAGTAGCAGAAGGAAATAAATAGAGATCAGGAAAAAAAGTCAGTGAAACTAAAAGCTGTTTTTTTGAAAAGATAAACAAAATTTACAAACTTTTAGCTAGACTACCTAAGAAAAACGAGAGAAGACAAACAAAATCAGAAATGAAAGAGACTTTAAAATGGATACCACCAAAAATACGTAGATCTTAAGACATTACTGTGAACAGTTATAAGACAACAAATTGGGCAATCCAGAAAAAAAATGCATAAATTCCTAGAAATGTACCACTTACCAAGACTGAATCATGAAGAAATAGAAAATCTGAACAGATCAATAATGAGGAAGGAGATTGAATCATTAATCAAAAAAACTTCCAACAAAGAAAAAACCAAGACAAGATGATTTCTCTGTGAATTTTAGCTAATATTTAAAGAAAAATCAATGCCAATCCTTCTCAACCTCTGCAAAAATTTGAAGAAGCTCACATAGGAGATGGCAGTTAAGAAGATGGCACCTGAAAGTTCGGGGGATTTTGAGAAGTGTGTCCATGACTAGGGAGGACTGGCAGTGGTGAGCAGGATAAGGGTTTGGGAGGGCCATATTCTTGGCGGAGGTTAGGGCAGGATCACACACCAAGCACAGAAAAACTCAACAGAGGTCTGGGAAATGGCAAACAAGTAGAACTGGTTGCAGCCCAAGATTTCCTCATGGAATAGTGGGAGAGAAGATGAGAAGAATAGGGTGGGACTTGATTGTGGAATGCCAGGGATGGACTTGACTCTAACCAGTAGTTCTGAACCCTGTCTGCATATTAGAATCATCTGAAGAGCTTCTTAAAAATTCCCACCCGGACCATCAACATCAGAATTCCCAGGGATGGGCCCAGATGATTCTGAGGCACAGTCAGTTTATGAACACCCATTCTATATAGTGGCTATGACAAGGCCAAATATTAAATCCACCCTTGCAGCATGAGACAAAGTGAAAGCCTTCTCTTTCTCTGATCTTCCGGAACAGCCACCCAGAGCCACACCACCATCATCTCCCTCAACTGCGGGTTTGAATCTTGCAGTAGAGGCTCTGCCCCCACTAGAATAGCCCCTCAAGTGGCCATTCTACCTCTGACAAGGTGCCACCTCTGATAGCAAAAATCTCACAGTCTCTTAAGACATTTCATTCCAGTTTTGAGAGATCTAGCTGTGAGAGTACTTCTTGGTATTCAGTTGAAATCTATATCCCAGAAATCTCTACTGTCTGATGATGGTTTTCCCCTCTGAGGTTGCATAAAACAAACTGAAACCATTTACCATAAAAAATTTTTGAAATACCTGCAAAGAGCTAACAGGCCACGCCCCTAACTCTACTCAATATATTAAACATCTCCAACTCTTTCAATTATTCCTCCTGTGATCTGCTTTCAATTCTCCTCACCATACTGATCAGGCTATTCTGAATACACACTAGTTTGCCATTATCTTTCTTAAACTGCGACATCCAGAACTGAACAAAATACTTCATATATATATAGTGAGACATGTTAAGAACAGCAGAGATTGCTCTTTTGATTTTCCCATTATTTTAATGCATCTGGGGTTGACCTGGAGGTACTGCTGGGACATGCACACTAAGGAGACGCAGGACACAAGACAAGCGTTGCTTCCTTTTACGTGTTAAGTCCAACATTGCAAATCTGCATCTGTTCCAGAAGACCCTGATTTCTCTGCTGTTGGGAAATATCACACTATGAGTGAAACTCCTCTGATACAGTTTTTCCTCTGACTTCATCTCTTCTCATCATTTCCTTTTATTCCTAGCTCTGATTTTCCCCTCTAACCTCAGAATCTTCAATTTCCTGGCTCTTCTTTTTGATGATTTCCTCAGGTATCCTCTTTACTCTAGATAACAAGCCAGAAAAGAAAGGACATATTGTTAAACATTTTTCACTTTCTCCCCAAGCCAAGACACCGAAAGTTAAGTATGGTTCTGTACACTTCCCATGTTGTCTGTTCCTCTTGCTTAGGGCTGGGTTTGATACCCACCCTGTGTGCAATTACAACCCCACCCCCAAATCATCCTTATCCATCTTCCCTGCTTTATTTTTTCATATAGTACTTATCTATATTTTACTTACATTATTTACTGCCTGTGTCCTCCTACTCGCATGTAGGTTCTGTGGGCGGGAATGGGGGAATTTTCACTATTTTGTTCGCTGCTATATCCCTAGTGTATAGAAAAATGCCTGACCTATTCTAGGTACACAGTATTTGTTACTGAGTTTGTTAAATGAATTTCTTTGATAGCTCCCACTGATGTCTGCCAGGTCAAACTACTTGTGTATATTCCCTTGTGCTAGACTCTACTTCTGAATACTTTCCAACTTTGCATTTCATATGAGGCCTGTTTAGGCTGGATTGTCAGTTGCTGGCAAAACTTTCATCAGTTACCACTAGTGTGATAGTTTCTCCCAACAGCTAGCAGATAGCAACGCCCTCTATCAAAGCATGCCATGGCGATTACTGGAGAATCATTCCATTTTTTTCTACCATTCTTTCTACTCAGCTGCTACAAGTTCAACTGCACTAACTTACCCGGAGCTCTCATCAATCCATGATCCCCACACATTGGGTTGCAGTACTTTGTCAACATTGTCAAGCTCCAAGACCCATGGATTCTTACAATTAAGACATTAATTCTCTTAAATCTATGACATGGGTTCTTTCTCATTTTACCACTTTTATTATGCTGGATCTCCTGGGATTTCCATCAGTTCCATTCCAAAATGCTTGAACTTAGTCTGATCTCTTCCCTCATATTTCAACACTGCATTTGTCTTATGTGAGCATCTGTTACAAAGTGTGCTGCTGGTATAAAAGGTAAGCTCAGGTAAACAAGCTACGTAGGACAAATCGAAAGCAATTCCCAGTCCTGTAGGTGTTGAAAGTCCAATTTATCACCCTGATTCTTTACTCCAGGGAGCCAATTCAATGTCCTCTTATCTACTCTGGCACAGCCGGGTGACCCAACTTCTAGAAAAGTCAACAGGAGAAACACTTTTGAAAGACACACAGAAGTCCCAAGACACTTTTCAAAACACAGTGGAAGGGAAGAAGACAGAGAAGACAGAGGAGACAACATCAATTTCCTATCCCTCCTAAAATTCTGAAGATGTGCCTGACACAGGGTCAGAGATAAAACAGACCAAGAGCTGTAAAACTAAAAGAACCCTTAGGGGAGATACGTGTGTGCACTGTGGGGCTTAGCAGTCAAACACAATAAGGGAGGGAGGGGATATTAGGTTGCTTGATTTCTCTGCAGCTAATAGAGAAATATGGTCACTTTGCATTAGCCATAAGTGCCTCCAAACAGTTGTATTACTTCAAGAACTTTTTCTGATTTTCCATAGTCAGAAAGAAAAATACTTCTATGGAATTCCTTCCATGAGGAGCGTAAGCTACGCTTGACCCAGTTTTCCTGGCGGAGCTAGGGCATCCCGCAAGCAGCACCTGAAAGGCTCAGAGTTACACAGCCTTGACCATAGTGTTGATCAAAGAGGGGTCCTCTGGTAAAACTGGACCAAACACAAAAATCTAAACTGAACCCTCCCACGGTTCAGTATCCCTGAGGTGAAATTTTGCCTGAAGCCCTTACTTCGGCCACTCCTGAAGTTAGGAATGTGAGTCTTGGGCTGCCAAATAGTGTCTGACCATTCAGGGGAAAATCATGAACGCTCAAATGAATGGAAGTCCTGTTTCTCTGTCTTCCAAAGGACAACAAGGTGCGTGTCCTCTTCACGCGGGGCAGGAGACAGGCCAAAGAGTTCCGTGCGTTGCCTGTATTCAGAACACATCTCTTTTCGTCATATCAGAATTCATGGCTGCTGCCCCTCCCCAAGTTAGCAAAGCTTTCAGTGTGGCACGGTCACGCCACCCTCTCCGCGGAACCCTGCAAAACAAGCTCCCTGAGTACCCTTCCATCGCTCTCAAAGTTAAGCTCTCGGTTCCCTGTCAGGGCTCCGTGGCACTATGTTCTGTCTTTGTTTGAATGGGATTATGAAACTTTTAGCGAACAAGGAACACACTGATGAAGGTTAAAGAGGTAACATATTAAATCAACGGTAAATGAAAATTTAACTCCAACTACAAGCAGTAGTATTTGCTGAACCATAGACACGAGCTTTCCGTAATCATGTTCAGAGTTATTAATACTGGATGGCCACTGCTGCACTTTTAAAATGATCACTGAAATGTAATTTCACTGCTTGTGATGATGTAATTGCTGAGAAGCCGTGTGGCTGGTAATTACACAATGCAGGGTATGGAACTGAGTTATTGCCCTGAAATCTATGCATTGTTTTTTTCTCTCCTTTCTTCTAATTAATTCCACTGCCTGATGTTCATTTTCTGGTTTAGACAAAATAAAATATAGCATCCATATTCCCTCGCTTAGCCCTGGAGAGTGGAGGAATGTGAGAATGGAGGTGGAGAGGATCTAACCGACACTAGATTATTCTGAGCTATAGGGGAGCACACACTGAAGAGCTGCTACATTACACCATTGGTCATTTGTCCATTTCAACCACCAGCAGGCCATTAGCACTACATGCCAGTTAACATACATTTAACACGTGTGTAGGTATGTATGTATGTGTATATACACACATATTTGAAGGTACAGGGCGTGTTACCACCTAATTTGACAGATTCTAAACAGACTCTCATTATAATCCACATAAAGCACAGTTAGAAGGGAAAATTTAAAATATTTAGAAAATTGCCTGCCATGGGCAACCACAAATTAATCTGCTGTTACTGTTTTCAATTTGGCTTCATATGCAAATGAAGACCCATGTCTGTTTGTCAAAAGAATGATAGTTGTAAGAGCTGATGAAGGGCCCAGATTTCACGTAGCACTGGCCCCTATTGCTTGCACAGGGGTGACTCAGACTTATATCTCTGTCTCCGTCACGGATGGGTTCAGACAGAGTGGTCCAGGGAGCGTGAAAGCCTGGGCCTGGAGCCAGGCTGCGTGGGCCTGCAGCCTGGCATGGCCACTTCCTATCCGTGTGATATGGGGAACACGGTTTAACCTGTATCAAATTTTCCCCATATGTAGAAAGGGGATTATCATGGTATCTTCCTCACAGCACTGCTGTGAATATTAAAGGAGTTAATATATGCAAAGTACTAAGGACAGTGCCTGGCACACAGAAAGCACTACTGAAGTGTCAGCTATTATTGATTGTAAATAGAAATGGTCTCTGGCTGACATAGGCAGAAAAGGAATATATTGAAAGGAAATCAGGTAGCTTGCAGAATTGACAGGAAAAGCTGGAGAAAACACATTAAATGGGCGGAAACAGAGGCCTCGACGCATTAGATTCCCGGGCTGTGTAGAACATCACTGCCAGCAGCACCACCCGTGTCACCGCAGGACACCGCTACTGCTGGCACTGCGTGTGGCCCATGTTTCCACTGGATACCTTATGCTGCCACAAATAAGCCCGAATCCATCCTTCCTCCCTCCATCACCCACTCCAGAGTCTAAGCCCCACGCAGGGCATTCAGTTAGTCAAGCCCAGGTCACGTGGCCGTATCCAATGGACCATGAGTATGGAGTATTTGCTCCCTTCAGTTACTGAACTGGGAGGTGCAGCTGTCTCCTACCAAGATTCCACAAGATAGGATCCCCCAAACAGGAAGGGAGCTTGGATCTGAGCCAGAAAAAAACAAAAAGGAAGTCTACTACTCGGTTAAATTGCCTGGAAGAGAACTTACCAGAGATTCCTGACCCATGGAGGAAGAGAAAGAAGAATGACTGTGAGATCCAGAAAACCGAGATCAATGCACGTCACAAGGGTTCACGCAAGAGCCACAGAAAAGTGAAGGAAACTAGAAGCTGGTCGTTAAGTAGGAACTATCAGTGTAGCGGAAAAAGAAACCCTGCCTAGAAGGCAGTGGCAAGAGGGAGCACGGTGCCCTGCTAGAGTCACATGCTGGTCTCAGGACTCCTTTACAGCCCTAAACATTACTGCAGCCTCAAAGAGCCTTTGTTTATGTGGACTTTCATGGGTGTGTTTACGTGGATATCATTGGATGCTTCACTTACTGAAGGTAAACCAAGAAATTTCAAGAATAATATTAATTCATTTTAAAATAATTTCACTCCATCGTATGTTAACATTAATGACATATTTTTATGAAAACAACTATATTTTCCTCTAAAAAATGTCATGAGAAGAGTGGCATTGCTTTATATTTCTGTGACTCTGGCTTATTATAATTCTTTAATTAAAAAAAATGATCCAAATGAACTTATCTACGAAACAAAAACAGACTCACAGGCTTCAACACCAAACTTATGGTTACTAAAGGGGAAATGCAGGGGTGGGGGGGGCGGGGTATAAATTAAGAGTTTGGGATTAACATACACACACTGCTGTATATAATATAGGTAATCATCAAGGAACTACTGTACAGGGAACTCTGCTCAATACTTTGTAATAACTTAAATGGGAAAAGAATCTGAAAAAGAATGGATGTATGTATATGTATAACTGAATCGCTTTGCTGTACACCTGACACTAACCCAACGTAAATCAACTATACTCCAAATATAAAGATTAAATTTTTAAAAAAGAAGTCTCATATCTGCTTCTATATTCAGTCTGTTTTGGTATCACCAACCATGGAGCCTCTGAAAAACTCCAATTGTGAGAGAATGCGTAGAAATAGCTCATAACATGTTAGTATGGTTATGAAAATAGTTTTGACCTTGCAGACCCTCTGAAAGCATCTTGGGCACCCAGTTAAAGTAGACAAAGGACAACAACAAAATGAGCTAAAAAACAATACAGGCTTCACGAGGAACTACAAAAGACGGTCTGTGATGTTAATCCTGACAACACGGTCTCACCTCACATGTATATAGCACCTTGCTATTTACAAGAGCATTTTCACATACATATTGTATTTGATTCTCACTCACCACATTTCCATTTTATAAACAAGGACTCCAAAGTTCAGAGAAGTTAGCTGACATGCCCAGGATCACACAGTTTGTAAGTAGAAAAGCTGGGTGCCACATTTCCACCACTATCCCAAACCAAAGAAGTGATCTTTAACATTAAGGAAACACTGATGCAGTTTGCTTCATTTTCTAGACAGGAACCCAAGACCCAGAGCTTAGCAAGTAACCTGCCCTTGATCCATTAGAAGGAGCAGAATTGGGTCTGGATCCCAGAACTTGCCGGCTCTAAATTGGGCTTTGGTAGCTAATCAAGCCCATATCAGGGTAAAAAATAAATAAAAAAAAAACACCTCTGTGGAACTTTTTTCTAAAAAAGAGCTGATTCTAAATCCATTCAGTAGATAACTAGCTGCTTGGTAGATGCAGGCAGCGGATATATTTGTTCTTAACCTTATTCACACATGAAGAATTTTGGGGGGGGGAGGGGGGCGCTATGATAATGAACCTAAAAGTAAGCAATTAGTAGAATTTTCTAGCTTCTATTGATCTAAAAATAAGCAATGCGTAGAAGTTTGCAGGTCCTAAGTTTTTTGTTTATTTGCCTTCTAATGGAACTATTGTAGAGGCCATTTACTGAGTACTAGGCTTGTGCTTTGCCTTGATTATTGTTTTCTCAAAATAAAATAAAGTAGGGGGTAGCCCCTCCATCCATTCCCTGGGCAAGCATGAACAAATCCTCGCTGAAGGAACCAGGGAGAAAAGCAGAAGGAAGGTGCAAAGTTTCATAAGATACTAGCTTTTATAATCTGATTTCCAGATACCTTTGTGATTCAATCTCGGTGCCTTTGGTTGACAGAGAGACAGAAGGGAGAGAGCAAGAAATCAGGAGGGATGGAGGTGAATGGAGGGAGGGAGGGAGAGAGGGAGGGAAGGTGGAAGGGAGAGAAGGAAAGAAGGAAGGAAGGAAAGAAGGAAGGAAAGAATAATGACTGGGTTGGCTTAAATAATAAAGATATTTATCATCTTAGACATTAAAAGTTACCAAGGCAGGGCATCTCCATGATAGGCTAATTCAGAAGTTAAATAATGTCACAGAGATTCCATTTTCTTCCCTCCTCCTACTCTGCCATCTTCAACATGTCATTGGCCCTCGTGGTCTCAAGACGGCTGCCAGAGTTCCAGATGTCACATGTAGATTCAACTTCAAACAGAAAAAAAGGAACCGTTTCTTCTTATGCCTCTTTACAACAGCAAAATAAATTTTTCCAGAAGCCTACATGCAGACTTCATCTCACATCTCACACTACCTTTTCCTAAACACTACTGGTGAGAAGAATGTGGCCCAAAAAAAGAGCTGAGACAACCAACACTTATTTCTGTCACTGGGGATAGATCAGCTTTCACTGAGACCACGTTGGAGGGGTCTGTCGGAAAAAGAAGGGTGAAGTTACCACAGCTGCTACATTTTAGAGTTCTTCCACTTAAGAATTCAGTCACTACAGCTGGCAGGGGGCAGAGGAGGGAAATACAATGCTGACATAAACACTGTCCCATGGAAACAGAGACACCTGGAGCCCAGCACGGAAGCCATGCTTTTTAAATATAATATTAGTAAATGTAGGTGACTGGTTTTGATATAATGGAGCTAAGTAATTGCTCATTTACTAAATGTAACATGTTAATTTTTTCAGTGTCTTCCACATAAAAGTTGTCACTAAACAACACTCCAGAGCCCCATTAAAATCACTGAATGCAAGCAAATTCAATTAGGCTCACGGTCCAGGCAGAGTGAGCTATTCCTACTAGGTCCATAGATGTGGTAACAGAAGCATCAAGGAGCACCCAAAAGTAATCTGGAGAACAAATGACAGGGAAAGGGGCAATTTAGAATGGGGAGAAAAAAATGAGATTAATTGTTATGAAAGAAAAACCATCCAAACATAGTTATGAGTGACATTATATGAGCCAGGCCCTCCGTGGGCAATAAACCACTCTCAGATCCTTACGTAGCTAAATAATCACCATCTTGGCTACCAATCATCCCTAGACTAAACATCTTTCAGTTCCTAGAGTCAATGAATTTAGTACCTTTGATTGCAACTGATTACCTTTATCTTAAAGGAAACAAACAGGGACTTTCCTGGCGGTCCAGTGGTTAAGAATCCGCCTTCCAATGCAGGGGACACCAGGTTCGATCCCTGCTTGGGGAAGTAAGATCCCACATGCCACTGGGGCAACTGAGTCCATGCACTCTAGAGCCCCTGCACCGCAACTAGAGAGACGCTCACACTCCACAGTAAAAGATCCCACATGCCACAACTAAGACCCGACACAGCCAAATAAACAAATAATTTTTTTAAAAAAGAAGAAAACAAACAACAACAAAAAAACAAAGTATACCAGGTTTTACAAAAGACGTTAGCCAGCGTGGCAGTGAATACATCTGAGGAGATCACTGTACATCAATTCTTTCCAGTAACTGGGTAAAAATTACCCTGCATGCTAGAGAATACCAAAGTCACTTTGATAAACCTAAAAACAAAGACAAAAAAAAAAAAACCCAAAACACCATGTTCTTCTTCATCTAAGAAACTCTCAACTATACAGAAGCAGTCTAAGGCAGCTTTTAGTTCATCACCACTCTCTCACCCAGCGAAGCCTCTAAAGATAAACAGAGCAATTGACAATAACAAGTTCAGGTATTAAAGCACGAAAAGCCAAAGAGTAGCTGCCCCCTTTACCCACCCCCACAAAGAGGGCTTCCCTCGTCCTTCCCTAGGCAGGTGACTTTGCAAATAGATCACTGTCTTGGAGATTTTATGCCCTGCACAGGGGGTGATTTCCATTTCTCTGCATGCTTCAAATGTCCTGACTAAATATGCCAGACAGACTTCAAGGTGACCCCATGATCCTGCCTCCTGGTTTTCTTGCCCTTGGGTGACCCCCTGCATTTGAGTGTGGGCAGGAGCTGCGACCTGCTTCTCACCAACAGACTGTGGCAAAGGTGATGCGATGCCAGTCCTGAGATTATGTCATGTCACATTCCATCTTGCTAACAGACTTGCTGCTTTCTCTCTCTCTCTCGCTGGTTTTGAAGACGCAAACTGCCATGTTGTGAGAAGTCCCATATAAACAGTGTGGCAGGGAACTACAAGGGCTCCCGCAGCTGTGGTCAGCTCAGCAACAGCCAGCAACTTGGTGGAGCTCTCAGTCTTCCCATCACAAGAAATGAAACTTGTCAATTCCCTGAGAGAGCTTGGAAGATGGTCCATTGCCTGGGCAACATTCTGATTGTACTGTTCCCGAAGACACAGCTAGGTCTTGCCTGGACTCACTCCCAACCCACAGAAAGTGTGAGATGATGAATTTGTGCTGTTTTAAGCCGTTAAATCTATGATAATTTGTTACACAGCAATATAAAATTAATACACTAACCAAACCTAAAATAAGAGGACTTCAGGTAATAGAGATGCCAAACCAGGATAGTTAGACCAGTTCTGCACCAGACTTCACCAGCAATACGTTGTTCTGTACCCCAGGTTTTCTCTTCCTCAACATCTTACTGACTCCGGTTGGTGGGTTAATCTGGTCGGCACGTTCTGTAATTCACTCTCATAGCTACTCCTTCCTTCTCAGAGACACTGCCACTCTTTCCAGCTGATGGGTAAGGATTTCATGCAATGAAACAAAATTTATTAAAGTGTGTCCAAACGGCCGGATAGAATTTATGCACCACCGAAGTGAACCAATTTATCCCTCGTTCAGACACATCATTTTCATTGTTCCTACATCCATTAATATAGCATCCTTCACTGCTGTCTCACTTGCTCTAAGCTGTATCAACCTCTTATAAGATTTCATGATGAGAAAGAATGCTAAAAGTATCAAAGTTGACTTCTTATAAATCCTTTGCTGTCTTTTTCAGGCTGGATAGATGGATGGATGGATAGATGGATGGATGGATAATTAGATAGATAGATAGAGCAAGCTATTAACAATAACTTTATTACAGGTGTAGCAAAATGACACATTGTTGGCATTTATACTATATACCCCTTTTATTCAAAGTGCCTTTGTAAGTGATAAATGAGGCTGAATTTTAGGCTCAAAAAAGGATTGGAGGTAGAGATAGAAAAATATATGGATATGTTATCTCTAACTCTGCAAGTAAAATAGCACATGTGTAAATCTGAAGTTAGAAGGACAAATACAGAGCCAAGGACAGGGGTGGAGAGGATGGAAATAATAATCTGTGGAAAGTAAAATTTTGATAACCTATGTATTTTAGAATCTATACATTTTCTTAATACAAGAAGACTAAAGTAAAATTCACAACAAATAAATACATCTGCTTAATTGATCTGTCACTGAAATTTCCTTTCCTCATTAAGCGAAGTGTTAGGGCAGTCAATTCTGTTAACATAACTCTGTCACCAAGGTTCACCCAAGAGCTGACAAAAACAGAGAAATGCAGGGGCTTTGTAATAAAGCGGCAATGTTTCAAACAATATCAGCTCAAATGTATCAACATCTACATGTTCCAGAGTAACTGGGAGGGGAAACTAGCTTACAAAACAGACAGTAGGAAAACACCATAAAAGATCAGATTACAGTGTCTTAAATAATAGAGACCAGCATTAGATCCCTTCTGCAAGCCAAATTTCTATAGAAATGCTCTAACAGTGGCAGCACAGGAATTTCCTTACAGTAGGGACTTAGGGAAACGATCTAGTTGGGAGGGAGTGAGATAAGAGCCTTATCTAAAATCGTTTTTTCTTTTTGTAGACTTCATGTAAGAATTAAGACGTATCAATTATCCATTATAGCAGCTTCCTTGGTGGCAGAGTGGTTAAGAAACCACCTGCCAATGCAGGGGACACAGGTTTGAGCCCTGGTCCGGGAAGATCTCACGTGCCGCAGAGCAACTAAGCCCGTGTGCCACAACTACTGAGCCTGTGCTCTAGAGCCTGCGAGCCACAAGAGGAGCCACCGCAATGAGAAGCCCGCACTCACCGCAACTACAGAAAGCCCGTACGCGGCAGTGAAGACCCAACTCAGCCAATAAATAAAATAAATTTTAAAACAAACAAACACACAAAAAGGACATGGTTCAGAGAGCTTCTGGGTTGGAATGTGGAGATTTAAAATGTATATATATATCCACTATAGAGAATGGGATGTGAGGAGGCAGCTGACAGCTAAAGCCACATCATGGCTTACCATAATGAGGAAAAAGATAATTGACTTCTGATGCCCAGGTTTTAGGTGTTTAATAGGATGAGAGAAACCAGTGAGGCAGTAGCCTTACTGCTGCTGGGTGGTACCAGTAATCCCCAACACGGATGCATCACTTTACACAATCTCATTCCCTCAACATCCCTGTGGACAGAGCCATGCCTTGGTCACAGGGTCCTCACCATGCTTGGCACCTGCGCTGTGAGGCCACCCCAACCTTGGGTGTATGAATGAATTACTCTTCCCAATTTTCTAATTTGTCATGTGAGTTTATTAGAACCTAACTTGTCCTCAAAGCCATACGTGCTGCTTCTCCAATCCCTTCATCAAACAGAAACGGACCAAAAAAGGGGAAACCTCTCTTACACCTTTCCTAAAATTCTAATTTTCTAAAATTTGCCTAGAAATACAAAGCATTAAATAATGCACACCTGTCATAAAATATGCTAATGAAAAGTAAAAATAAATTATTAAAATAAAAAAATAAATATCTCTAAATTTACCTTACAAATTTTCGACTTGCCTCCTCAAAAGATTTATCTTTTAGCAATAAAAACTTTAATTTTGTTTTTTAGGAGCCCATACAACCAAGTTCTAAAAATAGTCATAATAACCATCACAATAATAATAAAAATGCAGGCTCAGCTGCAAATAAATCAAGCGATGGGCTAGTCAGAGGTTGTGGACAAAACTCTCTCATGAAGGTAATACAGTAATTTTTCAGGCTAATAAGTCAAAGAAATCAAATGTGGGATAAAAGAAAAAAAACGCTAATGGAATTTAGAAATGTTTTTTTGTTTGCTAGAATGGCAGCCCTGCTTCTGTGCAGAGTGTGAGCTGTGGAAGCAGGAGGACTGCATTTCAAATTGTGCCTCTTGCATTTATGAACCACATGTCTGGGCCACTCATTTCATCCTCCTCCTCTCTAAAATGTAGATAATACCCAACTGTTTTTCTGAGGATTAGCAATAGACCATGTTTGAAAACAGATCCTTTTTTTAAATGACAGACACTATGCTGCCTGACGTACCAGGCACTGTTCTAAATACAGTCCTTCTAACAGCTTCATGGTGTAAACAGTATCACTATTCCCGTTCTGCAGGTGAGGAAACTGAGGCCCCGTGACTTTCACTTGCCCATGGTCACAGAGCCAAGATTGAAGCCCAGGCCGGCTAGAGTCAGAGCTTACACTGTTAAGCTTACCACACTAGGCTGCCTCTCAAAGCATCAATAATAAAACCAAATAGCTGGCTTTTATTGAACACGTTCTTTGTGTCCGGTACTATGTGAAACATCTCATTTGCATTATCTCATTCCATTTTTAAAACAACCTCATGAAGTAGGTACCTCCAGAATCTCCAGGAGGCTCTATCCCATTCCTCCTTGTGTAGTCCTGGCATAATAGGGCAGCTCAGTAGACGGTACCTCTTGGCATGACTGTCCCCACCTGTGTTCATCTGCCTTCAAGCGTGAAGCAAAGGAATGATCCTGAGCAAACCAACTGACATCAGAAATAAACTTACTCTATGGAATAATGTTTTCTCAATGTGTCGGAACACACGCAGGCCAGGCCAGCCTCCCTCTGCAACGGCCACCTCGGGGACCAGGCAGACGGTCTCCTTGCTGCTGCCATCAAATCCAGAGAGCTGTTTGGTCAGGGCTGTTTTCTGCTGCTGTTTGGAAAATGAAATCGCTCTGCTTCTGTTCAATGTACTGAACTCTCTAACCGTGGCATCAATACCTCACAGGCTTCCCCATCTTCGTCTTTTGTGTTAAATATCCGGGGAGATTGTGAGAAACTGCAGCGGTGGAGGCGAGTGACGAGTAAGATGAAAAATTCTCTGCCGGCTTCACCGAGAAAATTCCATCTTTAACGTTTCGCCTCATGCTACTGCTACCACCGCAGAGCTACGGATACATTTGGAAGGGCTAGATCTCAGGAATGCAGCTTCTTGTTGCACACCTGAAACAAGCTGGGGGCGGGGGGTGCCTGGTCTGGGTGATAACACAGCAGTGAACGCGGAATCCAGCTTCCTGTGCGGCTGACTGTCCCCCACTTGGTGCTGAGGAGAGACAGCCGAACTCCCCCAGATGCGAGGGGGCTAAAGAGATCACCAGACGAGCGGTGTTCAGATCTGCAGGCTCACAGAAGCAAGCGCATCGGGAGACACTGTCTGGGCAATGATTCCGCGTGTTCTCCTTACTTGTTGCAAGTGATAAACCCTTCCTTCGTTGTTGTATAACAAAGGGAGTCCAACTCGAGGATGGAAGATGCCTTAGAGGACGGGGGCGGGGAGGGTGGGGGGGACTCGAGGGGGGGGAGTCAAGGAAGGGAGGGAATACGGGGATATGTGTATAAAAACAGATGATTGAACCTGGTGTACCCCCCCAAAAAAAAAATCCTTCCTTCCCCATCCCCCACCCAGAAAAAAAAAAAAGTGCATTCCAACGTAAGACAGACTCTTGACCTAAGAATGAATCCTATGCAGTGTTTAACTGTATATTATCACTTATGTGTGGAATCTAAAAGACAAAACTAATGAATTTAACAAAACAGAAAGAGACTCACAGATACAGAGAACAAACTCGTAGTTACCCGCAGGGAGAGGGAAGTGGGGAGGGGTAAAATAGAGGTAAGGGATCAGGAGATACAAACTATATGGAAAATAAATAAGCTACAAAAATTGATTGTACAGCACAGGGAAGATAGCCAGTATTTTATAATAACTTTAAATGAAGTATAATCTGTACAAATTTCAACCACTATGTTGTACACCTGAAACTAATAGTGTAATACTGTCAGTCAACTGTACCTCAATCAAAAAAAATTTAACAGCACAGTTGCTAAATGAGCTGCAGCTGATTTTAGAATTAGTTCCTACATTTAAGTACAAATGCCAATTAGCAGCGAGAAGAGGGGTACTGAACAGCGGAAGGAAACCAGACTGAGATTAAAGTGGAGAGCTGGCCCAACTCAGTTGCCTAGCTCTACTGGAAAAAAGAAAAAAGTAATTTTCCAATATAAAGAACATAAGAATCACCTAGACAGTTTTCAAATGCAAATATCCAAGCCCCAGCCCTGATGATTCTGATTTTATCAGCTTGGCAACCTTCTCCCAGGTAACTTTTTTTTTCCAGCTTTATTGAGACATATTTGACATATAACATTGTATAAGTTTAAGTCACACAATGTTATGATTTGATATACATATATATTGCAAACTGATAATAACCACAGTAAGGTCAGTTAACAAATTCATTACCTAACAGTCACTGTGCGTGTGTGTGTGTGTGTGTGTGTGTGTGTTGAGAATGTTTAATCAAGCTGTATATTACATCCCCAGGACTTACTTGTCTGCAGCTGGAAGTTTGCACCCTTCTGATGGAGTTCATTTGAGGGCCAGTGCCGAGCTGCACTGTTAAGTGCCCCTTAGGCACTGGTTGTAAAAACCTATGTGTGAATCAGTGGAACTGGCTGAGGTGGAAGCTTGAATCACACACTTCCTTGGGCCTTTGTACCTGGGATTTATCCAGAAGGCTAGAAGGAAGCCCACCAAAGCCCCTCTGGGAACTCAACGGCGCCATTCTGCTTTCTGACCTTCCCCTCAACTGTTGGCGATTTTAGTATGTCATCTAGCATTATCTGCACCCAGAAAATGAGGACACAGACTCAGAGAGGGATTGTAGAATTTTCTTAAGTTTACATAGAAGTGATATAACAGCAGCTCTATTTAAGGTTATTGTATGCCTCCCTGTCTTCCCTCCGCCTCTACCTCCGCATTGTTCAGCCCATAACAATAAATAACAGCTACCACTGAACCCCTGCTATGTGCTCTGTGCTGACTATTTTGTATAGATTATTATATTTAAATCCTAGTAAATATTAATGAAAAATGGAAATCTAAAAGTGACTGGAAAAGATTCAAAACAAAAATTTAAGCATTTTAACAAGGCAAAAGAAAAAATTTTAAATAAAAAGAGGTGTACTTATTCTGGCCAAATGTTGCTGGAATAAGATCAAGAGGAATCTCCTTTAGGTCGCCTTTAGCCTTACTCTGGTTTAATGACATCGCATGTTGAATAGCCGTCAAGCATCAGTAGCGCCTACGGCATGTAACTTCTGCCCCTGCCTCCACCCTCCCCATCTAGGCAGACTTCTCCTGAGATCAACGAGGAAAGGAGGAAGAAAAGAAGAATTCCAATCAGGTGTTAAGGCTTGGAGGCAGATGACCGGAAAAAGAGTCAAAGGCTGAATCAAAGATACTTGGAATAGAATATTACTCGGCCAATCAGCCAAAAAAGAAAAAAAGAAAAAGAAAAGAAATAATGCCATTTGGACCTAGAGATTATCATGAATGGACCTAGAGATTATCACACTAAGTGAAGTAAGTCAGTGACAAACAAATATCATATGATATGACTTATATGTGGACTCTTAAGAAATGATACAAAAAAACTTATTTACAAAGCAGAAATAGACTCACAGACAGAAAACAAATTTATGGTTACCAAAGGGGAGTTTGGCATTAACAGATACACACTACCATATATAAAATAAACAACAAGGACCTACTGTATAGGACAGAGAACTATATTCATTATCTTGTAATAACCTATAACGGGAAAGAATCTGAAAAAGAATATATATATATATATATATATATATATATATATATATATATATATATAAACTGAATCATTTTGCTGTATACCTGAAACCAACACAACATTGTAAATCAACTATAGTTCAATTTTTTTTTTTAAGATACTTGGAAGTGAAATTTAGGGAATTCTGACACTAGCCCTGCATGGTATTTCATAAAATGTATAAATTGAGTATAATGATAACTAATGTATTATTTATAAGTGGTTACCTTTTTATCTTTTAAAATGTACAAGATAATTAAACTGACCTCCCTCAGGTTTTCTTGCAGAAATAGAAGAAAAATATATTAAAGCACATAAAACAGTCCTCGGCACAGGTTAGCTGTACTAATTTTCCATGACACAAGTAATTCTAACAGCTGTGCCTAGGCTATTTTAATTAAAACTTTACTAATCACCCAATGGCACTGCCACAAAGGAAGATGTTGGGGAAATAGAATTAAAAACAAAATCTCCTGCCAACCTAGAAATCCTTTCAGCAAAGGTAAATGAGAAAGAAAACAGTTTTATTACTAAACATTAAACCAGAATGTGAAGCACACTAACCCACTAAGAGATTGCAAAGACAGAAATTTCACTCTCTGTATGTAGCCAAGCAGCTACAACCCATTACATACATGGTCTCAAAAGAAATAACTAGTCCTCAGGTAAGAGGACTTGACAGCACCATTTGTCACAGTTCGTCTTAGATTCACCTGGTAATAGAGGTGACCACCTGTGTTAGCTAGATGATTTTATCCAAAGGAAAAATAATTTTCTCATATCTTTATGATGTGAGGTGGTTTTGGAGGCAGGTATCCTCTGAAGTGAGCCTCTACCCTCCCAAAGAAATTGGGAAATTAGGGCCACCAACTTCCTTGATGATGATATTTCCAAGAATTGTTTCTCAGGCCCTTGAAAAAGACATTCTTGGAAGAAAAAAAGAAAATGAGAAGATGTATTTAGCTTTAAAAAGGGTTTACATGCATTTCAAAGAGACAGAGAAGGAACTGGAAATTATAAATTTTCTAAAATAAATCCTCTGAGAAAAGGGAGAAGACATGTCTCTTTATTTTCAACAGGTAGAATTAAGCCTCTTATTTTTCATTCGTATTTGCCTTTAGGAAGACAGATATCTGGGAGGAGTTTTAAAATCTCTCTGGTATCCTTCCTGGACATGGCAATTATTTCCTAATGAGGAAACCCACTCGAACATAAACAAAGGCAATACAGAAATCAGAAATATCCAAAGCACACATGGGTAGTAGAGGGGACATACATCTACTTTTTTTTTTATTATTATGAAAGTCAGAAGAGAGAACTACTACCTCCAAAAATAAAAATACTAAGTTGGCAAGATGTTAAGAGACAGTGTTCTATCGAGAGCCATATAAAAGTCAAACATGATTTCGTGATCATCACAGGCTCTCTCAGAACCTTTTGAAGGATATTAATATCGGTACGCCAAGCAAATTGGGTGAGTAGATCATGTTGCTTTAAAATTAAGGCCTGAGTAACTGTGATGATAATCACCCTGTCCTTGGTGGGTACTACACAGCTGTGACCTTATGGGTGTTGGTGCTCTCCGAAGAAACGGCTGCATCCCAGAGAATAGCCATTCCTGTTAACATATGCTCAGAGAGCACTCTGGGACCCTTCATGAGGAAAGTGCCTTGTAAACATGAGATATTGCTGCCATTAGTAGTAAGTTCTAACCCTGGACGATATCATAAACTTAATAGTGGGAGTTAAACCACCACCATCATTTCCAAGTATTCCAGCCAATGTGTATTCTCATCATAGCTCAGAAAGCATGAGCTGTCATCATCAGGATACCTGCCCACGGATCCCAAACTATGCGTTTCAGATCATAAAAAGGCAGGACACAACAAGCCTAGCTTATCCCCATCAAGTAGTAGATTTAAAGTATTACCCTTTAGAAAAAAAATATATATATATACATATATAATCAAAATGATTTTACAATTCCACTTAAAACAAGAAAATAAAGCGTCCTGACACAGTAACTTTTCTAACACAGTACCTGGTTTTTATTAACGTCAAGTATAATAAAGTGACATTCACTTTCCCTTAATAAATTACTAAACTTCATTTTGCTTATTATTTTTATCTCAAAAGACAAATATTTGCACATTAGCTAAACGCCTTGCCCAAAACAATACTGTGCCTACAATAAGGAGGTATTGGGTTGGCCAAAAAGTTTGTTTGGGTTTTTCCATGAGATACAACAAAAACCCAAACGAACCTTTTGGCCAACCCAATATATTGTAAGATAGTCTTTCTACATTTTTAGGGCTCATCCTGATAAAGAGATCAGCGGGCTTCTAGTTAAGAAAAGGCAAAAACTACAACAAACAGGTAACCTAATAAAAGTATGCTGGGCAGAATTGCCAAGCTGCCCAGCAACCTACAAAGTCACAGTTCTGTACCAAGTACATGACTCTACAGCCTCCCCTAGCTTCCAAGTTCAACTCCTGCACAAGGCTATATCATGTTTAGCACTTTGTCCGTAGGTTCTTGGCACTTCAGATGCCGATGAGATTTTATTGAACAAGTGCACTCTTTAGTTCCTTCTGCCTCATCAGAATGGCGAGATTCAAGCAGGGCTGGATGGACACAGACTTCACAGGGAGACTGTCTGCCCATAGGAACACACGTTCATGCTTCTGGGACAAGCCGTGAGCTCTTCCACGAGCTCCTCTTTCTGACCCTTATCAGCCGCACCTAGTCTACATCTCTGATCCTGCTCTGCACATCTGTACTCATTGCTCTTTGACATCTGCACCTCCCACACCGCATTTCCATTCCAGATCAGCCGACAAAAGCCATTCAGAAAGAAGACAAATATATCCAAAATGATCATCAGCTCCATCTTACCCCAAGGATTCCATGTGCATGCTTTTTTATTAAAAAGTGGACAAAAACAAGATCTCTTGGGTGGAGAAAAACGTCTCAGTCAACAAAGTCGCATTCAACTTGCGTACTGGTGTCTATCTATAGAATAAAGAATGAGAGCTTGACCAACCGTTCCAAATCAAAATTCTACTTCTCAAAACCCCAAACACCCCTGAGGCAGTGTAGCGTTCTGATTAACAGGATGCACTTGGGAATCTGACAGGTGTGGGTGTGAAACCCACTCCCGCAAAGCATTATCTATATGACCATGAGCAAGACCCCGTCTCCCCTGTCTCAATCCACTCGTTTGGTAGAATGGGAATAATGATTCATAACTACCTCACAGGGGTGTGAAGATTCAAGGAAAGCATTTAGCATGGAGACTTGAAAAATATTAAGTGCTCCATAAAGGTTAACTGCTATTATTAATATTACCATCAAGTGGCTCAGTCAATGCCAAGTAAGATGGATGAGTTCTCCTGTGAAATTCAACTTATAAATCTTGAAAGCCAGAAGGCCAATGGCATGTCTGACCACCACAGAGCCATGCACATAAACTGATAGTCTTACTACCCGGCTAGAATCTCATTACCTTCAACTGGCAAAAGCAATGAACCACCCTAGTTTCTCAACAGAACCTGACTGTTCTTCCAGGTATTTTCCACAGAGGACTGCTTAGAAAGAAAACGGAAAGATTCAGCTTGGAGCTATGAAATAGACCGCAAATTTGAAATTTTGTTTACACTGTCCAGGATCTGATTATAAAATCTCAGCACTCAAGCTAAGACTTGACATGTCAGACCTAAAGATCACTTCCCTAAGCAAAAGAATGCATTTTCATGCATGCGTTTCTCCAGAGTGTAGCCATCAGGCAAATCCAGATATTGACAGTCCCATTATATCATGGTCTGCTATGCCCAGTGGGATTGCACAGTCCGTATAAAGTCCTCTTCTAGTTTTTTGTGGACCTCAGGTGACCTCAGACGCACCACAATGGGTTACCTCCTTGATTATGAAAACCATCTTAAAACCTTTCTTCGGGATCCAAGGCTCATTGTTAGGTTCTTACCAACAGATAAGAACCCTGGGAAGCAGTTTGATACAGTAGAAAAACCCTACTCAGCACACCAATCAGAAGGTAGTTCAAATACATGACCCTGGTTATACAGGCAGAGTCTAGGAGCAAGGAAAACTTTGCAACCAGCCTCATACTAAATATCTTCAGAACAGAATGAAAGAAACTGAACCAATATCATCCAAGTGACTGCCACCCTGAAGATGCCTACAGAAGGGGAGAGGGTCACAGGTGGGATTTCTCTATAGCCTTCAACACAGCTCACAGAGCCTTTAGTGAACTGACCACACATTTTCTCACCAGCTCCATCACTCTTAGTCCTCCCCTGCACCCACTGGTCCAACCTTACTGAATGAATGAGGTTCCCTCTCACACCTTGATACAATTGTCCATCATCACTCCCTATACCTGAACAATATGCCCCTACTAAAATTCACTCAACTTTTCCAGGCTTCCCTGGTGGCGCAGTGGTTAAGAATCAGCCTGCCAATGCTGGGGACACAGGTTCGAGCCCTGGTCTGGGAAGATTCCACATGCCATGGAGCAACTAAGCCTGTGCGCCACAGCTACTGAGCCTGCGCTCTAGAGCCCACGAGCCACAACTATTGAGCCCACATGCTGCAACTACTGAAGCCTGTGTGCCTAGAGCCCGTGCTTCACAAGAGAAGGCACCGCAACAAGAAGCCCACACACCGCAATGAAGAGTAGTCCCCGCACACCGCAACTAGAGAAAGCCCACGTGCAGCAACGAAAACCCAACTCAGCCAATAAATTAATTAATTAATTAATTAAATTCATCCAACTTTTCCTTTAGAACTCAGCTGGAGCACCCTCATCCTGCATGTTACCTGTATCACAGCAATGAACATATTGTACTGTGGTTGCAGGTTTACATGTTAGTCTCACCCACCACAATTTAAGCCCTTGAGGGCAAGGACTTTACAGCTCAATGCAGGTACATTGAAGGCTCTCATAAAGTTTTGTTGATATAATATATATTGCTATTCTTAATGGAAACTTTACTGTACTTTTTATCTATTGTCTTTAAATTAGTTACTACTGGTTTATAAGAAAACTATTAACATTATATTATTTCCCTGTCTTGTTTCTAGCTTACTGAAATTACTTAAAAAAATCATAATAGTTTCAAATGGTTCTCTTAGGCTTTTTAAAACCAAAAATTCATATCATTTAGATATGATGATATTTTAATCTATAGTTTTCAAATACTGATATCTCCTACTTCCATTTTATAATTCATTGCATTCTCCAAAACTTCAAGAATATGTTCAAACACTAGTAGTGATTTCAGAGTCCCACTTCATTTCTGATTTTAGGACAGCCACTCATATTTTCCCATTAAGTGTGATGTTGGTTGTTCATCTTAAATAGTTAATTCAGTTAAAGACAAAAATTGTCAAAGTAAAAAGCCAAAACCAATCTCATTAGAAAAAATCACGAAACTAAAATTAATTGATACTCAAGGTAATCCGAGCAAAGGGGAACAAAGGGATAATATTAATATCAAAGTGGACAAAGCAGCAGTTCATTTGCGCATCTTTCTTGGACATAGGATATAGAGTTCCAGGTTTTTCGCAGCAGCTACTAGGGAAAGGATTTGGGGATAATTGCTTCTAAGAAAAATTCCACAGAGGACTGCTCAGAAAGAAAAGGGAAAGATTCAGTTGGGGATTATGAAATAGACCACAAGTTTAAATTTCTTTTTACACTGTCCAGGATCTGATTTTAAAATCTCAGCACTTAAGCTGAGACTTGAAAACTGAAGAGGAGTTGAGAATTAGGGAGTCAGCCTGGGACATGAGACAGAGTGTAGGAAGGAAGGGAGGAAACTCACGTACAGAAGCTGGTTGTGAGAGGAGACTGCATTACATCCTCAAGGCACTCCTCCACATGGCTGGAGCTTGGAGTGCGAAGGGTCAAGCAGAACGAATTGTATGTGACGTGTAAGCTGTGCCTCCAAGTGTGCGGTGGGGGAGGAGAGCCGGCATATGATGTGAGAAGTAATGGCTCTTAAGCCCTCCAATCCTGAAATCTGATAACATAACCTTATCTTAGTTAAATCATCCAGTACCATCTGAGGAAGCCTGAGTTATGACCCAAAATTTGCCACAGGTGTTGTCAATATCTCACCTGAGAGAAAGCACAACAGTTACCTAGGAAAGTCTTAGGCCAACAACTATTCAACACAAATTTTAACCTGCAGATGCTCAGCAAACACTATTTGGTTAATTCTCTCCAAATATATAGAAATAAAAAGAGTAGCAATTAAATATAGCTATGGGTTAAAGTTTAGTTTAAATTCCAGACTTGTCTAAGATCTTTAACATGAAAATTTGAAAGTTGGTTACACCCATAATATATGCACATCTTACAAAGGATTAAAAGGCGCTTTAGGCTTTCAACAACCACCGTTGTTTACCTTCAATGGCTCATAAGGATCATTGAGGGAAAAAAGAAAGACGGTCAAATGTCAGTGTTTCCTTTCCAAATAGGAACAGAGGATGCAAGTAAGATCAAAGACATCACAGACTAAACACAACACATGAATATCAGACTAATCCTCCCTGTGTCAGTGACTTACTGTGGGAGCTTGTGACCCCGCACAACATGAGTACGTCTCCATCCCTCCATCTGTGAAACAGGGTTAATAACCTTAACCTACTTTTCAGAGATAGTAGGCAGATTAACTATAACAACAAGAAACTGATTAAAGACACACGTCGTGAGAATGTTTTCGTATGAGCTATAATTTCTCATAGCAAGAAATGTGAATTTCTTCTTCTCTAGAACTGTTCCAAATGCTTCAGCTAATAATTTATAAGAATGAAAAATACATAGTGACCTTCCCTTTCAATGACTGAAGATACTCTCTGGACTGAGTCTTTTTTTTTTTTTTTCTTTCAAATAAAAACTTAACTTTTTTAAGTATAAAAAATGACTTTGATCCTATCTCAGCCCAGTAATTCAATGGATGGCAACACAGCCAAGAAGATTTAAGAGCACTGTCCCCAATTTACAAGACTCCACTGAAAAGTACTCATTTAGCAGTTTGAGAGTTACCTTGACCTAGAATTTATGCCAGAAACAACAAGGGCGTAAAGATAAAAGAGCTTTAGCCCACTAATCAAAATAAGATTATCCTAGACAAATTTACTGAATAAATACAGGGCTAGCCAATTCAATTGCCTACCTAAACTTCACAGTTACTAGAGTATAAATACCACGTACCTAGACAGATTTCCTAAAACAATTAAGTGTATTGTTTCTCCAGAAATCAGAATTATAGGAAAACACCTTAGTTCATTGCCAAGCAACTCATCATAACAGTTACTAAACAGTCACCTGCATTTGTACTTTATGGAAATATTCACATTCCTTTCACACCTGGAACGCTGCAATTCTGGTGCAGAGAGCAAGTTAAGCAAACATTAAGGGAATCTAAATCTGCGCAATGTACATCAGTGTTAAACCCTGGCTGGCTATAATTCATTAGCACCCACAGACATATTACTTCTGTTGAAGTCAAAGAGCCTGAAAAAAAAAAAATGGACTTTCTATAATCTGGCTACCCAGTTTCCCCTCAATTTTCGAAAGATTACAACTTCCATTTTATGACAGGACCACATTTTTTTCCACCAGAGGGCTAAAGTTAAATCACATTGTGTATAATGAGGGTGGGATCCCAGGACAGGAGGATTATAAATCCTACCTCCAGAGGGGTCACGCACCCCCTCAGTCCATGACAGAAGTAGTACGCGAAACAAGCCTTCCACCAGCTATATGGCCACAGGACTGCACAAAGCAGGTCAGAAAGTTCCCAGAATAGCAGCTCCTTGAAGAGTGTTTCCAAGGACACAAAACAGTGCTCCTTTCTACTGCCCTTCCTTCCAATTCACAAAGAGAGAAAACTATCCAATTATCCTAATGTAGTGCTTCCTTCTGGTGTTATTCTAACGTATTTTGCTGAATGTTTTTCCAGTGAGAACTGGAAATCTGAAGAAGGAAACAGAAAACAAAAAGTGCAAAGAGTAAAAGATACTGGATGATTTTCAAGTTGTTCACAAAGGTGTAACATTCATCATTTTTAAAGTTTTCATTCTTAAAAGTGTATTATAGTTTTTAAATTACAAAGTGGTAGGTTATATTACCATAAAATGCTGGATTACTCTAACTACCTAGGGATGATCACTTTTTGTAAAATAACTAGAGTTAAATTGAGGGAACATTTAAAATAGAGTAGCAGTCATCATGAAATCAAATTATATTCTTGTTATCCAGGCTAGATATCCAAGAATAATGAAAATTTGAAGAGAAAAGGAAAGGTTTAAATTGGTTTGAACAACTCGTAAAATTTAAGGAAGTAAAGAATAAGTCTCTTTAATAAAAATAGAGCAACTTTTCCACTGGTACTCAAACAATACCAGACGGTCACTGGTAGACTCCTATTTTCTACATACATTTCAGAGAGGAATTTTTGCATTTACTGGGACAACTTAAATAATATAAATTGGATATAGGTAGTCAGAGCAGAAAGCAGATCAGAAAAATTTCCAAGTCCAATATTAACAAATGAAATTAACATAACATTAGACAGTCTCCATGCTTCAGGCTTTCTGCTCTGTCCTCAGGATACGTAACCAGTGTTCCGGTTAGGACCGCCTTCGGAGGTCCCTGCTGTAATTTATCAGAAAAATGTATCCAGATGAAGAACCTTTTAATTTTCTCAGGGAAATGTTTAACTGCAGTTTTTCACTGCATACGTGTGCAAGTGTGTTAGCAAGCATGATGGAAACGCTAATTAGAACATTAAGGCAATTTTTTCAAGGCAAAATGAACATAGAAATAAGCATTACAGGTGCTGGGACGTTGAAAGTTCTTAAATCAGTCTTTGCACATCTGGAGAGAAATGTGAAATATGTGTTATTTCTTTTATTTCTAACTATACTAAGTGCATTATTAATTTGGTTAGAAATCTAAATCCACTGAGCACTAATGAATAATCAGAAACCATTGGAAATGCTAAACAAGAAGTCCCATGGGAAAGTGGTTTCTAATTCTATTTTCAATTTCTAATATGTAATAGGAAGAGATGCTACAGGAAAATAAGAATCTGAGTCTCCCTCTGTCCTGTGCAATGTAAATGATTCAATTTCCAGGTGCAACTGTCACTATGGTGGAAACTGAGAGGCCACGCCCCTCTTGTTCTCTCCCTACATAGAGACCCAGTGGAGTTTAAAAACTAGACTTTCAAAAGAAAACAGAAATGCTTTGTTTTTTACACATTAAGGTGAAAAATAAATTCTGCCAGAGGAAGGATTACTATAAATTTTAAAATCCTGGTGCCAAAATATTACAGATGTCACTTCTTTCACTAGGCAACTGAAGGAATTCATAAACGAGACTTTAACCTTAACTTTGAATGTTCTCATTGGATAGCTGTGGGTTCAATGTGATTGTTGTAGGAGTCATAATTTTGATTCCAAAATTTACTCAAAAGTTTCAATAAGTCGTTGGCTATGGATATAGTAAATACAATTATACATTTCAGTCAATGAAATTCAAAAAGGAAACTCTCTTGCCTCCCTCCTTTGAAAAAGTTCACACCCTACTGTAGTACAAAATTTGCCAATGGAACCCACTGAATTTGTTTTTTTTCTAATATCAATGTACTTTTTTTTTTTAAGCACTAATGTAAGTTAGCATTCTGTTCTTGTCCTTTGGCACATACTTATAAAATAAGTTTCGATTCATGAAGAACTTCTATAATTTCATCATTATGTTGGCAGTTGCTACAAATATACATCAAGGATCTCCTCCATGCAAGGGAATGTGCTAGTTCGTTATTACAGCTGTACTCACGATACATTGGCCCGTTCCTTCCTCCCACATTTATGTCATCACCCACCTATCAGAGCCACTTAGAATGTTGACAGGGCCGGCCAGTCCTTCATACTTCTAGACGTACGAACATGTTCATAAACCAGAGATCCCTTAATAATAACAACTACCATTTCTCGAGCACTGTGATGGTCAACTCACTGACCTGCACTGCCCTCTGGGCCCTGCAAGGCTGACCTCCGAGGACTGCCTGACCCAGGCTTGGAGGCCTCAGTTTCAAGTTCGGTTTGGCCCATGGGAGCCATCCACAGGAGATCAGAAGGCAGGAAAAGGGGGAGGGGGTTTCTTCTCTGTCCCCTCCCTGCTTCAGCATAAGACCCTGGCAGCAGCTGCCCTCTTCCAGGGCCGTAGCTGTCCCCTGCTGTCCAGACTCTGCTCAGGTTCTGACAACGACGTCCAGCTGTTGCAGCTCCGTCATTCCTCCTTTGCTCCCTTTACCCTACTCACTCCTCTGTACACGGTCTCTTTATCAACATCCCTTCCTCTGAACCATTTGTGGGAGACAATTCTAAAATGCCTCCGAAGATTCTTGCCCCCTCATGTGTACTCCTTATATAACCCCCTCCTCTTGAGTGTGGATGAGCCTGGCCTAATCAGATGAGCCCTTTAAAAAGAGGGTCTAGGGCTCAGAGACAAAGAAGTCAAGAGAGATTCGAAGCTACAGCAGTTACTCTTCTGAAGGCCTTGAAGGAGCAAACTGCCGTATTATGGAAAAGGCCACATGGCCAGGAGTGGCAGGCAGCCTCGAGGAGCTGAGAGTCACCCCAGCAGGCAACCAGCAACAAACCAGAACCTCAGTCCTACAACTACAACCAGAAGAAGCGTGGAGGAAGACGCCGAGCTCCAGATAAGACCACAATCCTGGCCAACACCTTCATTTCAGCGTTGTGAGTCCCTGAGCAGTAAACCTAGCTAACTCATACCTGACTTCGGACCCCCAGAAACTGTGAGATAACAAATGGGCTGTTACTACCATTACTACACACGTGTCACACCAGCTTATTAAATAGAAATGCTAATGCTTTGCTTTAGTGGTTAGAGAGTAATTTCATGAACTTGAAATGCATCCTTTTTCTTCTTCATACCCTTTCTCATTTCAAAAAGGATTTAAAGTAACTAAACTAGATTTCCGTATTATTCTATATCTCAAAAATTTAAAGATACCCACTCCTTAAAGTTCGTCTGCATTAGTGAGTTTGTATTGTCTTGAAAACCGATTTCTTAACTTTGTTTGAGTGAATTATGACTCTAAATATTAAAAAATCTTTATCTTCCTTAGGCATCTCAATAACTTGCAAGTTGTACAGTTCTGGTTCAATATCCTTTTTCTTTCCTCCTATTCCTGTCACTGTTTCAAAATTAGGTGAATGGCTGGCTAACTCCTTTCATAAATCAAATAACATTCTTCCTGTGATTTCAATGGAGTAAGTCAAGCTTCAGAAACTAGCACAGATTCTTACAGTCGCACTGTTCCGGGAACCCCAAGGAATGAAAGACTCTATGAAAAAGGTATATATAAGTCACATTCCCACTCAGCATAATCACAAGCTCTGCTGTTGCACAACAATGTTTGAATTCTAAATCAGTCCTTCAATTATCAGAGCTGTCACTCCTCTCCTTGATGTTTTTTCTGCCTCAGCAAAATCCCTAGTCTTACTCCTATTTCTTCAAAGTTTTCAGTTCTTACCCTCAGAATTTTTCTAGAGAACAGAAAGTTTTCATGAAACAATGACTACTGGTGGACACTGAGATAAGGAGAGGCCTCCCTCTCCAGTATATTCAATTTCTTTCTCTCTCTTGGGTCTTTCTCCAAGAAAATTTAAATATCTTCAAGTAGCTATGATTTTTAAAAAATCCTCCTTCACGCCCATATAGACCTTTATTTCATATTCATCTCTCAGCCAAATTTCTGGAGTTATCCATATTTACTTTATCCATTTTCTTTTGACCCATTAATTTTGGCCCCTGCCTCCATGGCTTTACCAAAACAACACTTGCTAAGGTCTCCACGTTGTTAAATCCAAAGGATTCAATGCTCTCACTGTTTGATTTACTATCTCAGAAACATTCTTCCTGAAATCTATTTTCCTTTTGCCTCTGGATCATACTCCCCTGATTTTCTTCCTCCCCCTCTAGCTCATATTTATTTGTTCATCTTTATTTATAGGCCTTCTGGTCTACCAGCCACTAAATGTTCACAAAGAGAAGTCCTAGGGCTGATCCTTGAGAAACATCTTTGGAATCTCCCTCTTCGAGTCTGATTAATCTTGCCTCTTAAATAGTTTTCAAATCCCTATACCTCTCCCCATGTCCGTTATCATCACATCTCATCCAAGCTGTACTTATCTTTTCCTTACTACTACAACAGCCTCCTAACTGGCCTATCTCCCCTCTAAGGTGTTCTCCTCAATGAGGCCAGAGGGAGATTTTAAATATGCAATCTGATCATGTCATCCTATCCCCTTTAAATAAGTCTTTCCATGGCTTAGTATTGCTTTTAGGATAAAGACATTTAAAGGACTTCCATGGTCTTTAAATCATCTGCACATTCTTCTTGCTCTCTAACTACTATCACTCTGTATACCATTCTCTCTCCTCCACTTTGCATTCCTGTGGTTCCTTGAATAGTCAATATTCCTCTTAGCAAAAGCTGTGTCCCCTGTAAAAACAATTCTCACCTCTCAATTTATTCAATAATAATCACTCCTTCAGGGAAGCCTTCTCTGACTCTCAGTGTGTGTCATATTCTTTGGTTGTGTCTCTTGTAATCATATGCATTGTCATCAATTACATTAATTACTACAATCTTTTGATTGTTTACCTGAAGTCTGCCTCCCAACTAAACTGTAGGTTCCTTGAAAAGGAGCTGTGTACATTTTGTTTATAGTTGCAGGATTTACTCAGTATAGTGCCTGAAAGATGCTCTAAGAGAAAAGTGTTCAATAAATTCCTGAATAAGTGAAAGAATAATAGTAAAGCCTGCATGGGAAATTGGCAGGGCTTGACCCTGCCTCTCTACCCCTCTCCTCTTAAGCAAACGATGAGAAATGATGTGAGAAGCTCAACAAAAAAAAGGAGCTGCTTCCTCAGTTAGTCCTAAAATGTTTTGTTTTTCATAAAGATGTACCAAATGTTTTGTGAATGTTTATTAAAAGAACAAAATGGTGAGTCAAGATGTCTACGTATAACTCATAATGCCTCCAGGTCTAAGTGCACTAACCAGAAAAATCGCACCCAGAGCAAGTCAGCTGGGCCCCTGTCGTGTGGACCCTATTCTGGCCCTGCACCAGCCAAGCCTCTCCCCACAGAATGAGGAGGGCTTGCAGCCAAGGGGATGAGCCGCCTGGACCTGTACTTCCCCTTCTAGATATCACCCCAGGTGCTCAAACATCCCTGAGCTGGAACCTCCGCATTCCTCTTCCTGGGTCCATACTGCAGAGGGCAGATAGCACCATGGGTGACATGTCCTCAGGTCCAACACAAGGCCATGGGGGGATTGTCTTAGGGTAGAGTGGAGGTGGCAGACGGAGCCTGGACTCATGCTGGGGTGTCCACAGTCATGTACCAGAGGTCCCTCCTGGACAGCACTGAGCCAGGGTGGGAAGACAATGGGGCCAGACAGCTGGCCAGGGGGCTTCATTTATACCAAATAAGTGAAAATCAGAAAATAGGATTAAAGTCATTCAAATATTGGGGCAGGCCCACTAATTGGGTATCTATCCTTACAATAAAACTGACTGCAGTCTCTCCCCATCTGTTCCGGTCACTAGGCCAAAACATTCTTCATGGCCCTCTCTCTCTCCTTCAATAATTTACAAGGCAATTTTTTTGCCAACCTTGCTGAACGCAATCTTACAAGCCCTTAAAGCCCTCTACCATAGAGTGTCAACTTGCACAGTCTATAGTCGCTGGTAACTGTCTCTTCCTCTCAAGTCCATGCATAGGCAAACATGTACACCCCACATGACTGACACTTCCAGCTCTATGCTTTCACCTCGGCTACTCTCCCCCAGTATGTCTGCCCCCCACCTCAGTCTTTCCAAAACCATGCCCACGTTTCAGAGCCTTGCTGACAATCTGTTTCTCTCAGGAAGTCTCTGCGATGGCCCACATCACACACTAAATGCTCTTGTCCTTGAACTTCCATAGTCAAGATGTCATACACTTTCAATTATGGGTCACATAATCAGAAACTCAGCTGTTTAAGCCCCATTAATTTTATAACAATAGCAAGGAACTCACCAGAAATATGGATCGAAAAGCAGTCTCCAGTAGAGTCAACTTTATTTAGATATAAGTACCAATCTAGGCTTAGCAATCATCATTAATTGTTTTTTACCAAGTGAGTGAGAACGCTGGCCTTTAACAAGCTGAACTATGTTTAAAACAATGGGACACTTTCAACCAGGACATATCCCAACTCCAACTCCAGACCCTCCTCACCGGGGTGGTTTCTTGGTGTCTTTCAACAGTTTCACAAAAGAGGATGTACTTTTAAGGAGTTGCACAGAGACAAACAAAAACATAGTCCAGGGATTTGTCACATAACAAGGATTTTCAGGAGAGTTTTGAGACTGATATGCTCCCCTCCAAAACTCCAAAAATACTTCTGGATATGCGGTTTGTTTTCAATTCATTCAGTTCTTTTCGAAACTCACCTTCCTCCTCCACATGCACAAGACTTTACTAAGCCAGGCATCCAATAAAAAAAACTCGGTAAATTCCTGCTATGTAATCAATGGAGCTATTTATGAAATTACAGCATTTCAATGCCATCCTTAATTGCAATCACCTACCAAGATGTGGACAGCTGAAATACTTAGCTCAAAATAGACTTGCAAACAAAGGCAAACCATGCAAACATCTTCGGATTCTTTTCTTCTTTAAGAAAACAGCACTAATGGACATAGATGCTCTTTTAATAAATGTTTCCCAACATGTTATTTGCTATATTTTTCAGTGATAAATATATGTTATAAGTCACTTCCTGACAAATGCACCTCACAATTTATTGTATAACATCTAATAAGGAACTCCAATAACTCACAAAACCATCAGGGGCAAAAAACACAATTCCATTGTAGAGAAAAATCTTTTTGGGGGGGTTCACCCGTCACTACTATCTGGAATATTTGCACATCTTCACTTTCTGAACCTGTGTTTTTATGTTCTTGATTGGCTGAGTCACAGTCAAAAGAAGAAATAGGAAGTAAAATATCCCCTAAAGAAATATGGACAAAAATTTTTTCATGTTTTTCTTTTAGTATGAAATAGGCAAATTGAAAAAATGGTAATCAAATTTTTGTACCTTATTTTGATTTAAAAAGTTGCCAGAATTCTTTACTAAAACTCATCTATGCACCAACAGGTAAAGAAAACTAACAATCTTGCTCTTATTCTACTCTGACAAGACATTATACTACCTTCTATGCAATAGCCTCATTGAGTTTCAATAAGACTTTAACGTTTGACATTTATTTATTATTTTTACACACACACACTTCCTATTCTCTAGTCCAAACAGCTAGAAATTGTAAGCTGGTGAGATCTTGCTGTTATTATTTTAAAAAAAAAAAAACAAAAGACTCTCTGCTAGCCTAAGACACAGATAGATGATAGATAGATAAAGATAGGCCATTTCTAAAATTTTTTCTGTGTATTATATATTTTAAAGATCTTATCAATTTCTCAGCAAAGAAAATCTTCTTTTCTTGGAGAATTTCCTCTTCAGATTGTTTTCATTCTTTGAAGTCTTCTAGGTGAGTTTAGACAACAAAGAGGATAAGAAGGCAGACCATGCTGGCAAACCTTATTAAGTATTTTCAAGTATATGAAGGTTATGAGGAAGGCCCCATCTCTATAAGAATCAATAAGATAAGGAGGTTTTCATCACTTTGAGTTTCGCTGTGTACATTTCAGACTAGGGAGAAATCTTCCTGTGTATAAACACACAGCACATATTTGATATAGAACATGTATTGTCCTTTTGAACAATTCAACTCTTTCCCTACCTTAAAAAATTTTATAACACTGTCCTTGTACATCTACCATTGGTAAATCTTATTTTAAAATTTCTGTACAAATAAATAATTGTTCATCAAAAACACTAGGAACAATCTGTTGTAAGTGAATATAAAAAACTATAAATTAAGAATGTCTCAGAAAAAAAAGACCAATTATGCATAGATTTGATGTGGATGCTTATATTGAAAGATGTGAAGTTTTGTAAATCATACCTCCATTCTACCTTACACCAATGCCTTTTTTTCCTTTCAGTATTTCTTAAAAGATGTCAGTTAAAATAAAGTCAATTGAGCTATCTTCCTACCAAAAAAAAAAATGTCTCAGAATATGAAAGCAAGGCCGGAAATGTTATATTCTCTGAAGTGAGATGTAAAAGAGCCACCCTAAAAAAAAAATGTTTATGTAAATGAGATTACTGTAGGTCTCGTATTTAATAAAACAGTCAGAGTTGACATCAGGCAAGCCACTGACGTATAACTTATTAAATAAATCAATGAAGGATTATCTACTCAGAATTTACCTTTGCAATACAAGTTAGAACTACAGATGTAAAACACAGAGGAGGGGTCCGCAGAGAGAGAAGTAAAGGAGATTCTTCGAAGTAAGAGGTCAGTTTCCACAGGTGCCCAGGACAGAGAATACTCTTTTTTTTTTTTGGGGGGGGGGTACACCAAGTTCAATCATCTGTTTTTATACACATATCCCCATATTCCCTCCCTTCCTTGACTCCCCCCACCTCGAGTCCCCCCCCACCCTCCCCGCCCCAGTCCTCTAAGGCATCTTCCATCCTCGAGTTGGACTCCCTTTGCTATACAACAACTTCCCACTGACTATCTATTTTACAGTTCGTAGTATATATATGTCTGTGCTACTCTCTCGCTTCGTCTCAGCTTCCCCTTCACCCCCTGCCCCCTCCCAAACCTCGAGTTCTCCAGTCCATTCTCTGTATCTGCGTCCTTGTTCTTGTCACTGAGTTCATCAGTACCATTTTTAGATTCCGTATTGTGAGTTAGCATACAATATTTGTCTTTCTCTTTCTGACTTACTTCACTCTGTATGACAGATTGTAGTTCTATCCACCTCATGACATATAGCTCCATCTCATCCCTTTTTATAGCTGAGTAATATTCCATTGTATATATATGCCACATCTTCTGTATCCACTCATTTGTTGATGGGCATTTAGGTTGCTTCCATGTCCTGGCTATTGTAAAGAGTGCTGCAATAAACATTATGGTACAAGTTTCTTTTGGGATTATGGTTTTCTTTGGGTATATGCCCAGTAATGGGATTACTGGATCATATGGTAGTTCTATTTGTAGTTTTTTAAGGAACCTCCAAACTGTTTTCCATAGTGGCAGCACCAACTTACATTCCCACCAACAGTGCAGGAGAGTTCCCTTTTCTCCACACCCTCTCCAACATTTGTTGTTTCCAGATTTTGTGATGATGGCCATTCTGATCAGTGTGAGGTGATACCTCATTGTGGCTTTGACTTGCATTTCTCTGATGATGAGTGATGTTGAGCATCTTTTCATGTGTTTGTTGGCCATCTGTATGTCTTCTTTGGAGAAATGTCTATTTAGGTCTTCCACCCACTTGTGGATTGGGTTATTTGCTTTTTTGGTATGAAGCTTCATAAGCTGCTTGTATATTTTGGAGGTTAATCCTTTGTCCATTGTTTCATAGGCAACTATTTTTTCCCATTCTGAGGGTTGCCTTTTAGTCTTGTTTATGCTTTCTTTCACTGTGCAAAAGCTTTTAAGTTTCATGAGGTCCCATGTGTTTATTCTTGATTTTATTTCCATTATTCTAGGAGGTGGGTCAAAAAGGATCTTGCTTTGATGGATGTCATAGTGTTCTGCCTATGTTTTCCTCTAGGAGTTTTATAGTGTCTGGCCTTACATGTAGGTCTTTAATCCATTTGGAGTTTATTTTTGTGTATGGTGTTAGGAAGTGTTCTCATTTCATTCTTTCACATATACCTGTCCAATTTTCCCAGCACCATTTATTGAAGAGGCTGTCTTTTCTCCATTATATGTTCTTGCCTGCTTTGTCAAACATGAGGTGCCCATATGTGCATGGGTTTATCTCTGGGCTCTCTATCCTGTTCCATTGACCTATATTTCTGTTTTGGGGCCAGTACCATACTGTCCTGATTACTGTAGCTTTGTAGTATAGTCTGAAGTCAGGGAGCCTGATTCCTCCAGCTCCGTTTTTCTTTCTCAAGATTGCTTTGGCTATTTAGGGTTTTTTGTGTTTCCATACAAATTGTAAAATTTTTTATTCTATTTCCATGAAAAATGCCATTGGTAATTTGATAGGGATTGCATTGAGTCTGTAGATTACTTTGGGTAGTATAGTCATTTTCACAATGTTAATTCTTCCAATGCAAAAATATGGTATATCTCTCCATCTGTATCATCTTTGATTTCTTTCATCAGTGTCTTATGGTTTTCTGCATACAGGTCTTTTGCCTCCTTAAGCAGTTATTTCTAGGTATTTTATTCTTTTTGTTGTAATGGTAAATGGGATTTTTTCCTAGTATTCTTAATAGAAATGGTAGGAAACTTTGGAGTGTCTAGAGAGAGCATGTGAATATAGCAAAACATTGAGGAAGAATTTAGACTCTTGCCTGAGAAGCGGTAGGTAGAATGAAGACAAAGCTGATGACAGAGACATTAAATACTCTACCTTTAGAAAAATCTGCAGAAAATTGAGAACCAGATCCATGGCTGATAAGAGAAAGGCAAACCAGTCCTGAAACCCTTCAGTGATCACTCCAATCCCCAGACCCTCTCCCCCATCCAACCTGAGAAGCAACCCACTGAGGGGAGGTGGGGAAATGGAGAACAGTAAGTGTTCTGTCTAGTGAGGAGGGGCTCCAGAACAACCTATGTGTTGGCTGACTTCCTCATGGCCCTTTTTATGCTGCACGGAACTCAATGACTCAGCTGAGGACATTTCCAGGCAGTGTACAAAGATGTCACCCAAGAGCAACAGTTCAATTTCAACAGCTTCCATCTTTGCCAATAGAGCATAGCAATGACTGACTGTTAAATTCCATAGCCTGAAATACAACTTTCTTTTGCACAGATTTCATAAACCTGAGACTCTGAGTCAAATATTTATTTTTACGCTTTATCAACTCATTCTTTTAAAACCCTGTCCTTATAGGCATTAGTCCAGAGAATCAAAATACCCTACTTGCTTTCTAAATTAATTACAGGTCTGGTGCCACCAAGGTTAACACTCCGTTGAGAAGCACAGCCACGACAGGGCACACTTCTTCCCAGATGTGCCAGCAGAGAGAGTCTTGAGATTGATGCAATGTTAACCCTCAAGTGAACTGGAAAAAGAATCTGAGGCTTTTACTATTGCCCAGAAGTAATTCAAGAGCAGAGTGGAAACGAAGCCCCATATTTCTGCTTTGAGACGTTGGATGGAGAAAAAGAATCCCAGATTTAGTAGTCTGGTGGATCCGAATGAGCCAAATGATTCAGTGATCCATTCTGTGTTATCCATTAAGTAAAAACGATGCTCTTAAGCTTTCAGACACACATTCTGTCATTGTCATCCACATATGCTAAGACTCCATTTATTTCCAGACTTTCTTTGGTGAAAGATGCCATGTGTGATGCGATATTCACTGACATATCAATGCACAATCGATTGTGATTGTCACAGAAATGTAAAACTTCAAACAATATAAAACAGAACTACATCTCTGCCACAAAATACAGAGGATACTCATTCACCTGAGTGTCTCTTGCCTTCTTAGTTTCCGGCACTCAGTATATGGACATATCTAAACTGCATTCCATTTCCATCCAGACCACAGTCTGGACCATGTTAGACCAAACACTTCACCTGATGGCAGCTATAAGATAAGGGCCAACTGCATCAGGCTTTGAATCATCTAGACTGGGTTCATGGCCTTGCTTTGTCACTTACCAGCCAGGTAGCCCCAAGCCCATAGTTTAAAAACTCTCAGAGCCTCAGATTCCTCACTTATGAAATTCGGACAATGCTTTAACTATTTAGATCATTAGGGAGTTTTAAGTTACAAAATATTTGCAGAAACACCTAGCACAGATGTTCCTGGGCAGAGAAAGCCCAGTAATGAATCTTCCCTCAATCTAAGAACACAGGTATCTAAGTTATTTTCCATGACACTCATCCTTTTTCTTTCTCTCCTACCTGTTGTAGCTGTGATAAAGTTTCCAAGTACAAATGAAGTGACCCTCGTCAAGCAGTAAAGAAACAAATCCTCGAGCAGCTATTTCCTGTCTGACAGTTGGTACGCATACGCTTCACTGACTTTACTGTTTAGCCATGAAACCTTCATCATAAGTGTCATTTGGCTTTAACTTTGCAATAAGGTAATTATAGTGCTGGGCTTATTAAAAACAGACTCCATCACAGGAGACTCTGACGGATGTTGGTTGAAGTTCTAGCTTGACAGGCAATGGGATGAGCAAGTGGATGGCAGCGCTAAAGACATTATATTGCAAATGCTGTTTATTTTCTGTCAACTATAAACGATGCAGTAAATAACACATTATACAAGAGATCCAGAAATAACATTAAGCTAAAATGGAACCATCAATTATTCTCTCTTCTTTAGCTTTCAGAAGATTTTTTTTCCCCTTCACTATTGGTACTTTTTTCCTTTATTCGTTAATTGCTTTTTTCCACGACTCCCCTGTTCTGCTCCAGTGCCTATAAATCACTGTAAAAAAGATAAAATGTTACTATTATGAAACGAGTGTAAAAATGGTTTTTAAATAAATTTGCTTTTGCTATCGAGCCAATTTTCTCTAACCTTTAAGGGAGAGTTTAAAGCTTCTACTGAGAACGTAGTAAACTCTTCTTGGCAGAGTGCACATATTTTTAGGGCTCACAGTATTTTAGGCACTGGGCAGAGTCCAGAATTGAAGGAGTCACTTCACACTGAGTTTTGAGATGTAAATTCCAAATATACTGCTGGAGGAAGTTCAAGGTTTTACTGTAAGGAGCGAGTTTGAAACATATTTGAGTGTGGTAGTGAATCACAAAGGATTTTGGATTTGCCAGCTGCAAAAGCACGATGATAATAAGTGGAGAGAAAGGGACGAAGGAGAGGAAGAAAAGAGAATGTGAAAATTTATGTCTAACCTAACTCGGTTCCTTGCTGCCAGTCACGCCCACATCCAAGCCTTAGGAAGCCGTTCCAGTTTCCCTATGTGAGGACCCAAGGTCCATGTCTAGATCAATAAATAGCTCCTGAAAATGTATCGCATGTCCAGCATCACATTAGACACTACTTTTACAAGTGAGTCCCTCGTTCAAACATTTCGAGCACCTAATATGTGTCACACCTTGGAATCCAGCTGTGGATGGGACATAAATGGGCCTTATGCTTAAGGAGTTCACAGTTTTATTTCTACATCTGCTTTTATAATATTTAGAATTAACTGTCAAAACTCTTCTATTTCTCCAGGATAATGCCCAGTGGATACACCTACTGTTGTCACTGTAGACCCTCTTTATTACGTAATCTTGTTGAGCATATTATTGTTACAGGTAAAACGATGTTGGAATAGGAAACTTCAGTTATGCCAGTTAAACACACCCATGTATGTGGGCCAAAGCAGAGAATCAGGTGGGGTGGAACTGAAGAAAGTTCTATAATGGGGCTAACATATGTATCTTGATTCCATCAATGGATTATAAAATTGTTTAGTCAACAACTCTATGCATAATAGAAACCCTGAAATACAAAGACACATAGTAAAACCCACTGAGCACAGTCCTGTATTTCAGGTTCTCTAAAATTTCAGGTTCTCATTAAAAACATTACATATCTGCAGGGATACAGTGGTGAAAGTGGCAGTGGACACGGAATAGTGGCCACAGTTACTCATAATTAAAGCAAAAAGGGCTACTGGTCCCTCATTGAGTTTTTCATCCATATACAACAGACAATTCACCCTATGTTTAAAATAATAATAGACAAATTCTAATACTTTCATTAGAAAACGTTAAATTCCTTGCACCCCTGCAGATAACTGGAGATCGTATAAAATGTCTTGAACACCATGATCAGGAATCACTATCTGGTTATCAAACAGTTATGTAAATTACACAGCTTTGGGAAATGTTCATTGAAAAGAGCGTGTGTCCTTAGAGGTTTTTGGCCAGCACAAAGTACCATGGGAGTAACTGAAAAGTATTTGAAACCAAGGTCCATTATCACAATGCAATAGGAATAAGGCATAAGAACAGAAAAGCTGAGGTACCTAGGTAACACGATTAAATCTCATTGACAAAGGACTGCAAAGATATCCCCATCATACCAGCCCAGCCCAGAGACTGGCCACCGTTTCTTTAACTCCCTGAGCACCAAAATTCTCTAAAACCATCAAATAAAATTTGGATAACTTCATTTAAATACTCTCCTGTAAGGAAAGTGAGTATTATTATAAAGCAGATGTCTCTGTTCATAAAAAGGAAGGCATAGGAGAGTTCATGGCATTTAAGATACAGGCAGCAGTCACCAAGTCCTCTTCGATCTCGGGGGTTTCTTACAGCTATCGCTTCTCCAGAATGTATACACTTGCTGCTTGTTCATTCTGCCACTTTTTCAGCAGCATATTTTCACATATATATTTCTCCTGCATCTTAGGATGTAAATGTATTTTTGACACATATTGGAGATGTGGAAGAACACGTGGACAATCAAAATCAGAAAGACAAATAATGATATCATTCTGTGTTATTTATTCATGATGCTTCGGTTTCCTCAACTATAAAATGAGGATGGTGTTGGTGTCTTCTGCTTAGGCATGTTATAGGGAGTAAAGGAGGTCATCAGTGTCAAGGGCTTGGCACTGTGCCTGATGATCATTGCTCTAATTACTATTTACTACAGGTGCTATTGATATATTGCTAACTTTACCAATAGTACCACTGATATGTATATATGTGTGTATATGTTATGTATATATAGAAACAGAGAGCGACAATCAGAGACAGAGAATTGATGCAGAATGGGTGGGGAAGGAGGCTGAAAGATAGTGAATTTCAGAAATAACCAAGACTCTCTTTCAGACCTAAAATGATTTCAGAATTTCTAAACAATAACTCTATATCCTTCCAAGTCTCCAATGTATAGGCTTCATTGTAACCCAGGGCTCCCCTGGCAGCCTCTTACATCTCCACTGGCCAATCTAGTTATCTTTCAAGAGCTTGGTTCCTACAGTGTCTGGGCATACTTCCATGACAGCACTTTGCACATGATGCTGAAATGATTTCTTTCCACAGAAATCTCCCCCGCGAAACTGTCAACTCCTGAGAACTGACCCCATCCATCTCTGAGTCCTGCAGTCCTAGCACAGCCCCTTTCTCCAAATTTGGAGGAGGGAAGGAAAGAGAAAAGAGAGCAGAGGAAAGGGAAAGGGGAAAATTAAGAGGGATGGGGAGAACATGTCTACGTCTGTTCTCAGAGGCTTTTACTGATTTCAAGAGCCTCCCCGGGAATTCTTTGACTCTTTGCTCTGCTCTGAATTGTCACTCTCAGAAGACAGTGAATGCTACTGGCTCAATAAGTGAGACCCAAGAAGTGACAAGAAAAGTGGTGGGGAAAGAAAAGCCTTCATTTAAATATTTAGATATTATCCCTCTGCTTATGGCAAGAATTTAAGAAATTGTACATCCTATGCACTTTAAGAAACTCTCACGATTTTTCAGGCTCTCCTCTCATTGCTTGCTACTTACTTTAATCACGCTTACTTCATTCATGCTAAGAAGATTTATTGAGCACCTACTATGTGTCAAGCATTCTTCTGGAGACTGGAGCCTGCCTTACAAAGCTTACATTCCCAAGGGCAGACACAGACCAAAAAAGCAATAAGTAAATTACTAGGTGATGGATGGGGTCAGGAATGGGGCAGGGGGAGGAGACAGAAGGGCTGGGGGAACCCGAGTGCCTGATTCAGTTTTAAATAGGCTGGTCAGGGTAGGTGACTGGGAGGGGGACATTTGAGCAGAGTACACAGGCAGTTCTCAGGGAGTATTTCACGCAGAAGGAAGGACCACTGCAAACCTGCTCGGTGCCCATGAAAGGCAGTGAGGAGGCCAGTGTGGACGGAGAACAGCTCCTGGCAGAAGGGGAGAAGAGGGTAGGTAAGGTCAGGGAGGTCATGGGATAGGAGGATGACAAATCACGCACAGCCTCGTAGCCACTGCAAAGCGACAAGCCTCCGAGCCAAGTGACAACCCCTCGCAATTGTCTGGACCCATGTCTCCCTTCCAGTAAAAATCTTCCAAGAGCTGCTATCCTATCCCTCACTGGACAGTTGGGGGCTTTTGCAGTTAACCTGCCTGCTCACACTTTTTTAATAGCTTTAACTACCAAGGGCAAAGTCAGTGACACATCAAATGTGTTTCCCTTTGATCTGGAACCCAGGCCCCTGTCCTGAGTCCCACTTTTTTAGAGATCCTGCCCTGATCTGGCCCTCTCCTGGTTGCACTTCTCCTCCTGGGGCGAGGAGTCCAAGAGGTCAAGGGACCTGCTCACCCAGATCCACTTCCCTCCTTCTAGACTACACTCCGATGCCCAGGAGCTTTCTATCAAAACAGGAGCCTCTCATGCCCAGGGCCTGTGCAGACCTCTTCTCCTTGTTCACCTTCCCTAAGCCAGGACACACCTCCTCAGTGTGCAAATCCCCAGGCCAAGGATGGCCAGGAACTGCTACTTGCAGGGGGACAGAGCTTGGTCTTTCAGGCTGGGGCAGGGGCACCACGTGCGCTGACTGGAGGCCCTCTGAGGTGTGGGTGGAGCCAGAGGGAGAGAGCTGGGGCCACCAGTACTCCCACCCTCGCCCTTCCAGGGTCTGGTGGGCCAGGTGTCAAAGCCTTTCACAAGATCAACCAGGATACGCAAGCTGTCCTGCCAAAAGTGAAAAGTGAAAACTCCCCTCTCCGTCTGGTTCTAACTGCAGCGAGAAGCTGTTTCCCATGCAGTTCTGCTCTCCCTGCTCCCCTGGTTTATTTAATTTATAGAAATGGATTTCCAGAACAGGCAGAGATATGGATTCCCCGGCATTGCCTGAGCACAGCTCTCCCACGTCCCCTTGTTCCCAGGCTGCCAGCTTTCTATGAGATAAGAGTCACCCGATCAGCCCTGAGGCTCTCTTTTCAGCCGCAGGTCATCAGACACATCGTGGAAATTGATTATTCTACTCACTTCAGTTGGGAGGCAGTAACTGTCCGTCCAAATGGCGCCTTTTAAAGGGACTAAGCACTTAGGAACAATTTTAACTTGAATATAACATTTTCCACAGTTAAATAGCAGCTTTCTCGATAAGAGTACATTTTTTAGAAGTGCTTTCAAATCTATTATCTCTTATTATTTTAACATCTCTGTGAAGCAGGTAAAGTTAGTTGAAGGAAGAGAATCCCAGAGAGAATGAAGGACTGGACCATGCCCACTTACAAAGGGAGTATTCCTATGAACTTTAAATCTTGGTCTGGACCTGACTCCGACAGCATTTCCAGTATGCCATGCAAATCCTTCTGAATCCCCTTCTCCCTCCCCAGACATCCTCAAATTATTTGGCCATTTCCAAGTCTCATGTGGTCTCTCTTCCTTTCTGGATCTGCCACATAAGAATGAAATAAATGTAAGAGGCCGTGTATTTTCCAGTGAAACTCCGCGTCTTTTAATTTACTCAACTAATGTTTAAGAATAGGCTGAGTGCCTGTTCTGTTCCAGGCACCATGCCTGGGGAACTCAAAATAGTCAACATCCCTACTTTCATGGATTTTACATCCTAGAGCAGGAGAACAGTTGATGAACTAGAAAACACGTAAATGATCCAGAGGGCTCCACCTGCCACGCACCTATGCCTCACCTTCTGTTCTCACTCCTGCCACCCACAAGCTCTCTCCCATAAGCCCCTGTGACTTGGCACCTGAGGCTTTCTCTGCCTGGCCCGGCCCTCATTCACGACAGGCCCAAAGTGTTGGGGACTTGATGGCTTCGGCAAGAGCCCTGGACCAAGAGCAGATTAGGGTTAGTGGGTAAACACCCCAGGTCCCTCCCTCTCAGGGGCGACATCTTTGAAGCATGTACTCCTACACCGTCACCAGGCTTCCCCAGGGCTGATGAGTCCCAAACGCCCACAGGCAGCACCTGCCCACGAACATACCCTGCGGCGGTTCCCGCTGCTTCCCATCCTTACCTCCCCTCCCCCCCACCTGTACCTCCTGGCATCACCTCCTAGAAAGATGACTTAAACTCAAGTCTTTGTCTGGGGGCACCTCAGAGAGTGATATATGCAATGAGGAGGAGAATGTGAAACAGAGACAGAGAGAAGAAGGGACCACATTACGTTGGGTGCTTAGGGCACTAAGGAATTAAGGGGTGCTGGGCAGAGACTGCAATGAGGAAGAGGAGGACCTAAGAGGTCTCTCCAAGGAGACAGACGAGCAGCTGGGAGGACCCTGGGGCTGAATAGAGCTCAGGAGGCTTGAAGGACACTCCAGGCCAGAGCGGCTGGCGTGGATGCGCTCAGAGAGGTGAGAAGGAGCTGGTCCCAGAGCCCCTTGGGGCCATGGAAGGATTTTTCTGAATTTCACACTGAGCATGATGGGGGCCTGCTAAAAGCCGAGCCACAGACATGATCCAACCCACTGTTTTTAAAGGTCATTCTGGCTGCTGTTAGGTCCCTTGGCCCCTGCAGATCCCATACCACGCGGCACATATAACCAGAACCCAGAAGTGGCTCAGTTAGACAGCATATGAAGTGCACTTAGAGTGAACCTCAGCAAAAAAAAAAAAAAAGATTCAAGAATTTTCCCCTGGTTGTTGCCATATGATCCAGCAATCCCACTCCTGGGCATATATCCAGACAAAACTGTAATTCCAAAAGAGACACGCACCCCTATGTTCATAGCAGCACTACTCACAATAGCCAAGACGTGGGAGCACCCAAAATGTCCATCGACAGATGAATGCATAGAGATGTGGTATGTATACAAAATGGAATATGACTCAGCCAGAAAAAAAGAACAAAAGAACGCCATTTGCAGCAACATGGATGCAACTGGAGATGATCATACTAAGTGCAGTCAGCCAAAAAGAGAAACACAAATACCATATGATATCACTTACATGTGGAATCTAAACTGGGACACAAACGAGCTTATTTACAAAACAGAAACAGATTCAGAGACATAGAGAACAGACTTGTGGTTGCCAAGGTGGCGGGGCGGGGTGGGGGGGAGGGAAGGATTGGGAGTTTGGGATTAGCAGATGCAAACTATTATATACAAGATGGATAAACACCAAGGTCCTACTGTGCAGCACAGGGAACTATATTCCATATCCTGTGAAAAACCGTAATGGAAGAGAATACGAAAAGGAATATATACATGTATAACTGAATCACTTAGCTGTACAGCGGAAATTAACACAACACTGTAAATCAACTACACGTCAATAAAATTTTTTTAAAATTTTAAAAAAAGAATATTCCTCTGGCTAACAGAGAACTTTCCAAATCCATTGCCTCACACACCCCACATCATGAATGCATTCAAGGCCTTTGTGAAGAAAGTCATGGGATACGGAACTGACACAATATCACTCCCAAATACATCTCCAGTAGCCTGTGCTGAAGAGCTCTGTATCTTGAACCTAACAGTTCAGAGAATTCAGTCACTTTCCTGACAACCATTTTGAATGAAAAGGAAAAGATGTCTTTTGTTAATGAGAAAACAATGAAGGTCAACTTATCTGACCCTCTGGCCCCGATTTCAAAAGATCATTGCTTTTAAGGACTCCCAGCTCTTAATGGTGCGGAGCTAACGCATGAGCCTCCGGATAGGAACTGCTCGGCCGCTTTGTTATTTAACATGGATGCTGCAGAAGCAAAGGTCAGAATCTTCCACCTCTTAGGGCAAAAAGATGAGGCTAGTTAGGCTGATGCTTGACAAGCAGTGAGAATAAATTAGTTTCCCCTCTCTGAAATGTTCCTTGGTCAGCTTTGCGGGGGTCAGTAACTACTTGAGCTCAGCAAATGCTGCCAAGAGCAGAATATCAGATGAGATGCAGAGATGTTTACTTCAAAATCACTGCTTAGCGCTAAAGCATCTTGATGCCTGTTTACACGGTGCGTGTGAGCCCTTCACCTTCACCCTGACCTCAAAGGGGGATTCCACTATTCTCCTCTGTTCACCACTCTTCCCAGGAGTGATTTACTGGGAAACAGATTATTTTGTGGGGGGAAAAGCGTTTCTAGAAATTAAGCAATCTCCCACACTTCTTTAAAGGGAGATTTTTGTTTAAAAGAATTAGAAATAGTTTTATTCATTTTTAATTCTGGATACTCTTAGGAAATTTTATATCACAACAGAATCACTCTTTGGTTGCAACATTTTTTGCAATTTCAGCTCTCACAGCATTATCCTCTGCAATTTGAGTGTGGTGTCACTGGAGAGTAATGGAAAGTCACACATACCCAAGATGTAAACAGAGGTTATGTTTTACTGGAGAAACAAGACAGCAGGTCCCTACTCGTGCTCAGGAATGAGGGTTATAACCAGCACAGGAAAAAAAAATTTACTGTAAACCTTACCACAGTCAAAGTCATTGTTGGAGGACAGAGGTGGTGCTTTTTAATTGATTCTGATCTCATACTAGCAAAACAGGAAGTTAAATTTCGATTTTGAACTACTGTTTTGTGTTTTCAGTCACATCACATTTTTAATTCTTGAAGTAATCATCTATTTTGCTATATTTATGTAAGTAACCATTCAAGCTTGTCAAATGTGTTTGTGGAGTAAGCCCCAGAGAAATCACTTGTTTGAAGTTACACATGTGAATAAAGTAGAAAAATATTGAGCTACGATTGCTACGTTATTCATATGTGTAGGTATAGTCAAAACAATACGTGAGATGCATTCATTCCATCATTCATTCAACAAATTTTATGGGGGACCTATTCTGTACCAGGCCTTGAAAAGTAGCAGTGAACAAAACCAACAAAAACCCTTCATGTGTTGGAGTTTATGTTCTAGAGACGAAAAGCAGGCCAATCGACAAGGCAGACATATGTATGTTTATGCCAGAGGCGATAAATGCTAAGGAGAAAAACAAAGCTAAGATGAGAAACAGGGAAGGCCAGGTGAATGGGGGGGGGGAGTATTTTTTTAAACAGAGGGTCAGGGAAGCTTCACTGATGAGGTGACATTTGAGCAGAAACCTGAAGGGGAAAAAGAGCCATTCCTAAATCCAGGAGGAATATTCCAGGCTAAAATAATGGCACATGCAAAGACCCTGGGGTGAGACTAGGCTTGGGGTCTATAGGAAACTGCATGAAGGAAAATGTGGCAGATGATGTATGAGCGGCAGGAGAAACAGTAGGAAATGAGGACAGAGAGATGGTAGGCAGAGGGCTGGGCGAGGTCACGTAGGGCCTTGCAGCTGGCTGTAAAGAACTACTCTTCAGTGTCTGCTGTCAGCCAGGCACTGAGGACACGGCCATGAACTAGACGGCTAAGGTCCCTGCTGCACAGAGTTTACTTCTAGTAGACACACACACACACACACACTCCACTTCCCTTCCTCACCCTTTCCTAATCCTCTAGCAACTCCATCATCTTTCCCCAGTCAGTAGAGGACGCAAGACCATATTCTACAGGAAATAAAAGGGCTTGTCCCCCATTGTACCCTAAGCATAGCTGCCCCGGAATCTCACAGCTCCTAGGGAGCCAGGGTAGAACACCAGTTGCATTTTGCCAGTAATAACAGCAAAACGCATTTTAATATCAAGAATTTCTATTTGTGTTAAAGTAAGAAATCATTAGCAAAATTAAAACACACTTGAGTTTGGGATTAACAGATACACACTATTGTACATAAAATAGATAAACAACAAGGACCTACTGTATAGCACAGGGAACTATATTCAGTATTGTGTAATAACCTGTAATGGAAAAGAATCTGAAAAAGAATAGATTTTATACATGCACACACACACATATAGACACACACACATCTATAACTGAATCACTTTGCTGTACACTTGAAACTAACACAATATTGTAAATCAACTATTAAAATTTAAAAAAAATTTTTAGAAAACATTATGAACAATTAAAGAAACATCAAATAGAAAAATATTATGAACAATAAAAAAAAGTATGAACAATTAAACATTATGAACAATTTAAAAAAACATCAAATAGAAAAGTAACTCTTCTCTGGAGTAATATTTTAAAAAGTAAATCTGAAGCCTAAGATACAGACCACTTCCAACAGCTCCCAAGACTGCTGGCCATCATCTTGTTTTTAATTCTTATTAATTCATTCCAAATTTTAACTTGGAAGCAAGCCACTCCTCTCTGCTCTGGCTTATTCCTTGGTTTAGGTTAAGACTTCAAAGCCCCCAATGTTTCTGCTTTGTTCCTCCCAGGAGCAAATTCACCTGCCATCCTCTGATGTTGTTCTGGTAACAGTTAGCACTGCAGGCCCTGGGCCACCCACTACCCACCACTCACCACCCAAGTGTGCCAGCTGCAGAAGGACAGCCAGCAAATATCTGTGCCTATGTCACTAGCTCTCTAGGGCCACGTCTGTGATTCTCTGATACTGTGTGAACCCAGACCTCCTGGACCCCACAGTGCTGTGTGCTCCTCACTGCCAGAGCTGAAATTAAACAATTTTAATTGTTTAATTGTTTAATAGCTCCTAGCTATCCAGAAGTTTCACAGCTCTCACCCATCCCGCACCACACATACACACACACACACACAGAGTAAATAGGGCCCTGTTGCCACCTGCTAGGCTTATGTCAGTTTCATGTCTTTGTTTTATTCCCTTTGAGGATCTTTTCTCCATAAGCACCCTGAGTTCATGCCCTGCCCCCTCATCTTCTTCCCTTACTGACTCCTGGGAAAAAAGCTACTAACTTCCTGCTAGGACATGGAGGTGGAAAAGGGCAGGATGGGGTTGAAGCCAGGCTGTTCATCACCACTCCCCAAGCCCAGCAAAGCGCTCCCACCCGACCCATTTGCTTTCAAGCCAGCACTCAGTGGCTTAATCCGTACACAATGACAGAAGTTAATTAATTAACTGCTTCTGTCCTGGTTGCCCCTAGCAACTGACTTTGGCTCATAACTAAATCCCAACTACAGATATTTCCTAGAGATTTTGCTAACTTATACTAAAAGAGAAATTTCATCAGCATTTAGAGCAGAAAATTAACCGAAGGTAAGAGGAACCTCTCCATTGAGTAGAATCTCTAAATCCTCATCTTCTAACAGTGGTCATGTCCTAATTACGCAAGGTCACGATAAGAAAGCTCCTGATTACATGATCTTCTATTGAGTTAAAGAAACAAACATCCATTGGCCTTTAGACCAATCAAAAGCACCTCCTTGCAGGGCCCTGGAACACCAGTATGAGTACTAGTATGAACTAAAACAAGGTATCTGGAGTGGGAATGACAAAGGCTTCATAACTCCCACTGGCCAGGTTTGGCCACCAGCAGGGCTCGCCTGATACACACCCCGACCAGCCAGCCTCCATCCTCTCCATTATGCGAATCACTCTGTGCCGCGGCAGAAACTGTTTGTGCCTTTTCCAGCCCATTAATTTCTCTGTATTTAAGAGGAACAGCATTTCCATCTCTTAGATTCGATTTTGTTCATTAAACCCTCATCTCACTTCCCAACCTGCCAAATTTTCATCAGTGGAGACCTGGGATTCAGGACCACAGCCCATGAAGCACAACATCTTGAAATTTACAATTGTGTTTTACAAAACCCTTTAAAGATAATCTAGCTCACGTACAGTAGCCTAGAAAAAGATTAAATATAAAAGGATGTCTTCTGAAGCACTTAGAATACATTATTATTGGCTAAACACTTTACAGACAATTTCCATTTTGCAGAATACACTCCATCATATATAATATGCAAAGGCTGGAGAATCCAAGTTCTTGTCTGTTTTTTATTATAACTACTTAGTGTAACCATGAGTTAACTTCTCTTTAATTTTTAAAAAAAATTTTTTAATGAGGGAGGGAAATACACATGATGGTTTGGGAGCATGTTGTCTAATTAGGCTTAAAGTACAAGATTTTGATCATCAAATCATATGACACCAGAAAGGAGGAGTTTAGTGGAAAAGCCTGAACCCTTGGAGGAAAACAGTTCAGCCACCTGGCCCATTTGGTTTCCTTGGGTGTGAATACTGTCATCAAAGGAGGCTGGTCATAGAGGGGGTATTAAACAGCCCCAGGGACAGCTCAGCAACAGCAAACCTTATAGGTCAGCCCTCAGATGACTTCCTTATAAGCAATGGGGTATCATCTACCAAAGAACTGGGCCAAGGAGACCACATAGGACTGATCATACCTGCAGATTCCGGAAATGAGAGAGAGCCCTTTCCAGTGAGGGAAGCAGCAAAGACCTGAGAATAGAGTTCTGCCCAGCGAGCTGGAAAGACAGCCCAGAGCCAGGAAGCTGGGAGAAGTCACAAACCTAGATACCGCGATCCAAATAAAGACGGGTTAAACCATGGGGCAAAGCAGCTTTAGCAGTTTTACAAGCAATCTTTCAGCCTCGGGAAATTAAAGCACAGCTGTCCTCTGAGGAAAGTCAGGTTTAAATATCTGAGACTTACATTCTCATGTAGTTTCATCATGTTAGAAATGAAAATGTTCAGATACGATTTCTCACATTTCCTCATCAGCCTGTTCTACAACGCGATTAACACCGGGATCACAGTAAAAATGTTTTATTTAGTGGATAATTGTACGTACCGGTATCTACCATTTCCAAATGTCTCCTTTTATTACCCCTGTTCAAGAAGGTCTTAATATTTAAGTGATTTACTGATCACTTAAAATGCCAGCCTCACCATTAGGAGGTACATTCACTATACGTGGCTTAATTTTATAGTACATTATTTCTTTATAAACAGGCACATTACTGTAGCACATTAATTAAACCTTTTCCCCATTATACACTACATTTCGAGGACAACAGTGTAACCAAGTGTGGGCCTGACGGCTGTGCCTGTGACACCAGCTGTTGGCTCGCAAAAGAGGCACACTCCCCGGGAAGTGGTGCTACTGGGACTCTGGCACGAGGCAACAGACAGCGCTGATTTGTGAAAGACGTACTTCATGAATAATGTATGGGAGATGCGCTTCAACAACCCAATTTGCTGAACTATTTAGCATCAATAACCTAGCTCTAATAGAAACAGAAGGCCTTTTAGAGCTGGGTTATGAGAAGAGTTTTAATAAAATGATATCACTCCAATCATGTGCATCCCATTTGCATTTAGTGGAACCTGGTGTTTAGATGGGTATAAAAAGAAAACTTTTGCAGCCACTTTTGGAAAGCCCTCGCTCAGAAACATGTTGGCCGATGGCAGCTGTGCGAGGTTCAGCCACTGGGAAAGGATTTCAGAAAACACGGAGCGAGGCCTTCTCTCTGAAAATCACACAGGATTAAAAAGGTCAAACTCTGATTTCAGGAAAGCCTTCCAGTTGGAAAATAATTCTAGTGAGGAGCACAAAACAACAGGCAAATTTCCTATTTGCTTTGAGACTGCATGACAAGTATTACATTAAAATTTCCTATGGAATAACATTTTCTAACATTCATGGGAAAGGGCAAGAATAGTGTCAAGAAACTAATCTTGAGATCATTTGCTAAACATGTTTGAATTACCTGTTTCACATTTCCCTGTTGACCCTCACTTTCCAACATCAAGAAGAAAGAACAAAGTCCCATGCCTAATAGTTGAGAGACCATGAAAATGCTATGTGCAAGGTATCTAGCTGGCAAAATGTAAATGAAAATTTATAATTCAGCACTTTCCCATTGATAAGAATAAGACAGATACACCCATGGCAAATTTCCCCATACTAAGAATATATGTAAAGAACAGAATATTTCTTTGACAAGAACAGGATTTTACTGTTGCATCAGCATTTACCGAGTGAACAAAGACGAGCTCAACATTCAATATTAATAGGTATAAAAAGACTTAGGAGAAGTTTCCCAGAGCAAGAGACTGGTGTGAAGCCCATGCTCCGTACAGAATGGCCAAAGCCATCTTCCAGGAGCAGCACATTAAAATCCCACACCTCCACACACCACCCTCCCCAGCCCTGTTATATCCCTGGAAGCCTTGAAATCCAATGACATCTCTGAAGTCTAGTTGTTGGCCAAGCAGGACACTGGGCGTAGGGACCCCAGCTTCTAAGCAGAATCTCACCAGGGTTCAAGATCTTCTGCCATTTATAAAGCATCTCACACGAATGTCAGACTCAATGTGGGAGGAAAGCTCTGCTCCCCTGGTGACGTAACTACCTGTTCAGATATGAGCAGTTAGGCCCTTAAAGAAAGTCACTGTAAATGCAAGACATTGGGCTTCTGCTGAAAAAGAAAGGATGACTGGTGAGTAGATTCTACATGCCAGGCATTGTGCGAGGTGATCCACACGCTGTCAGTAATGATTAGGAAAGATGAATATTGGAATTGACAAAATAAAATGAAGTTAAAGTGAATGGAAGAACCAAAGGACATATTTTTGCTATCCGGGTTTGGGGAAAAAAACAAAGATAAACGAAGCAAAATAAGAAAGAGAGGAGTCCTGTTGGGACTACACTCTCACCTGTCCTAGAGAAGGTGCTGGATGGCAGGGTGACAGGTTCTGCTATATCCTAGCATGGAATTCCACCCCTGAGCAACACAAAGTCATACCCCACCCTCCACCCCCGGATACTTAGGAAGAAGATAGGAAAACAGTCCCTAGGCATGTTTCTCCTTAGCAACTCTGACCTAGAGTTTATAAAAATGCCCCAAGACTTCTCCTAAGCGTCCAAATTTTTCTGCCTTCATAGATGAGGCAGGACTCCTGCCATACGAATTAATACATCTTTCATCGCAATGAGTCTCTTACTTTATTGGAGAGGAAACCAAGGTTTAAATGTAAATTGTTCATGTCATAGCCAGCCTTGGAAATTACATCCGGATAACCCCAAATCCCCAAAATATCACCTCTCAGATCTGAATAGAAGCTGAGAATTCAGGGCAAAGGTTCAATAGGACCGAATACTGTGCTGAATCAAAGATTCTCATCTGTGCTGGGCATCAATTTCAAATCCCATCTTAAAGGAGGAAAAAATATTGCAGAAATTCCTTACATTCAACATGTTCAAGAACAATTCACTTTTCACTATTCTCAACAACTCCCTTTCTCAGTGAGTGGTACTAGTACCAGCCTATTTCTGTGAGCAAGGATGTAGAAGTCATTCTGGAACTTTCCATGACACCCCCCCCCCCAGACACTCACAAGTACATATTATAGGCAGTCCACCACCAAGTCTTGCCAATTTTACCTTCTAAGCACCGGTGGGAACAATGCACTTCTTTGTCTGCTGCTGCCACGCTAATCCGAGCACCATCACCTCCCGCCAGAAGACCACAGCAGCTCCTCACCTCCTCCCCCTCCATTAGCCAAAGTGTCATCCAGCCCTATCCATTCTGTCTATTGCATCCAGAGTATTCTTTTTGAGATGTAAGCCTCATGACATCCCCACTACACTGCCCCTTCCCCAGCTCACACAACACACCATTAGCTTCCCACTGTTAATAAAACCGAGAACAAAGCCTTAGCATGGCCCTGCATGGACTCCCTGCACAGACTCACTCTGCCTGCTTATCTCTCCAGACTCACATCAAGTTGTTCTCCTCCTCTCAGTGTGTTCTTATAGTCTTATTTACAGTTCTTCAACATCCCATGCTTCTTCACTTCATGACTTTTACGGGCACAGGGAATCCACCCAAAGTGTTCCTCCCCACTCCCAATCAACTAGCAACTCCACTCTGTCCTTCACATCTCAGCTCAAATGGTTCATCCTGATAGAAACCTTCCCCCGAAGCCCTGAAACTAAGGCCCTGTTGTTAGACACTCATATAGCATCTCGTACCTTCCCTTCATGGCACTTAGCAAGGTTTATAATTACACATGGACTTATATGATTATTTGATCCTCTCTCTCTCTTACTCACTTGCAAGCTCCAAGAGAGGAGGGACTGAATCTTCACTCTCTCCTCGGAATCCCTAATGCCAAGCACAATTCCTAACACCCACTCGGTATTTAGTAAACATTTGTAGATGACAGAAGGAATGAACAAAGGGAGGGAAGGAGGCAGGCAGGAAGGAACAGGGTAAAGACTACTCATTCGTATCTTAAGTCTCAGGACTGGCTCGGGAACTGCGGTGGAGCTTGGGAACAGCCCAGTGGCTTAGTAAGAGTGGGACAGGAGCCGATCACAGGGAGAGCTGCCAACAGGTCCGCTCTACCCTCCCTGGGCACACACAAGCTGGGCCACCTCTGTGGCTACCCTGTGTAAGCCAGACTCTCCCTTATAGGATTTCCTCAAGCATTTGTCCTACTCTTATTTGAGGCAATCAGAGAGTAGGTAGGATCTGAGAAAACATGAATACCTTGTATTGGCCTAAAACTGACCACATGTATCCAAGTTCGAGCTTGGTTACTATAAAGTACTTGATCAAGTTAGGGCTGTGGTGCTTCTTCCCACTCAGCTGTTCAGCATCAATGTTTTCTGTGTTTGTGCATCACCTGGTCACTAGCCAGTGTTCCCCTGCTGCCTTAGAATCTCTGCCTGCAGTATTACCTTCCCTCTTCCCTGATTTCCTGCGGTGCCTGCGGTGAGCCGACCCCATCTGGCTCCACTTCTAACTCTCCCTGGGTTGCCTGCTAGCGTATGCTTCTTCCTCTGTGACGTTGGCACCCACCCGACGGGGCTTTTTAGCAACACTGACTCGCGTACAGGCAACAAGCCTCCGGGCTGCCGTGTCTCCACATCTGCAGCGCGCCAATCCTGCTTATGTGCTCAAAGAACTCCTACAGCAGGTGAGTTCCAGTCCAAAGCTGAAGTCCCGTGTTTACCACGGACAGAGAGGAAGGTCCAAGTCACACTCCGGCATCAGCTGCCCCTGAGGGCTCTCTCCTGCCTGGTTTAGAGGACCACTTGAAAAGCTACTGCCACTGGCTTCCCTGCCAGTATGTTTAAGCACCTCCATAGTTCAGATTCTCAAAAAAAAAGCTCATTCCACTGGCACAGAGAATCTTTCTGGGAAACAAAGAACGAGAGGCTGCAATGATACTGGCAGCACTCATGGCGCTTCACTTCATCTACTGATTGCAGAACAAATGAGGGTTTAAAAGAAAAGAATGAGATGCTGAAAGTCTATGGAATCCACCCTTTAAAGTGAAAATGAAACCTCTTCACCTCAAGCAGACACGGAGCACTGACTCCATAAGATCACAGCACCAGCTTCCTATACCCAACAGGACAACTTGCAGGTAGATTACTGGTAATGAAGAGCCCACCTCCAAACTAGACCAACTCCAAACCAGAAGCACTGGTTTAAGTAGACAGAAAAGAGAATTGCAGGTGCAGCAGCTAAAAAGAATAATGTGTCCCCTGTACCAGAGGCTTGAGTATTTTCATCAGAAAGAACACTGGGTGGGAGAACACTCAGTGTGATTTGGGGGGGGGGGGGCTCCTGCTTGGTTCTGGAGGTGAAGCTGCCAGAAGAACATGGACAAAGTAAATGTGTCCACACCCCACATTGGTCTGTAGTCTGGAGCTGACGCCGTGTGGCCTCAAGAGGTGGGACAACACAAGAGGGCAGCCCCTACGAAAGGGCAGTCTTGTATTCTCTTTTTTTTTTGGCACAAGGGCTTAGTTGCTCTGCGACATGTGGGATCTTCCTGGAGCTGGGATCGAACCCGTGACCTCTGCATTGGCAGGCGGATTCTTAACCACTGCGCCACTTAGGAAGCCCCGAAAGGGCAGTCTTGGATGCAACACACGCAGGAATGAACAGAGCAGCCTAAGGATGCTGTTGGCGCCCTCTGGTTGCCATGAGGATGGGTGTCCAATCACTTAGCGGTACAGGGAAGAGGATCCTTACTCAGAGACAAAGGAAACCAAGCAAAAGTCTAGATTTAAGTGAAGGATGAAAATGAAGCCTTGAGGAAGCTTCTGTGGTGGCTAGCGGATGGAGATGGCCATCCTCCAGTGTTTCTAGGACCAAAGTTGGGCCAGGTCTTGGAGAGGTCAAACTTAAACTGGGCAACTTCTTGCTAGGGTGTCATAGAAGGCGTGCCACCATTGGATAAGTAATGGGAGTTTATCAGCTTTCAGCTGGAATCGCTAAGCCCCCAAAATATATGTCATATTTTGTGTGTATGTGCCCACACACTTTTTTCTGGAAAGTGAGTTGACAGCTTCCATCAGATTCTGAATGGTTACACACGACGGCTTTAGGCAAATGTCACAGCACCTTCAAGTGTTATCCGCATGCTTTATATTATTTGGATTTTGGAAATATTCCCTTCCTTACTTGGTATTCAATAATGAAAGTTAAAATTTGTAACTAGGATTAATCCTTGCTGTGTGGGAGCCTGAAAGTAAATAATGGATAAGTACTCCTCCTATTGAATGATTACACGTCACGTGGTGCGCAGGTTTGGGAGTTTTATGGAGTCCTGGGAACAGAAACACAGCATGATGCCTACATGGCAAGTCCAGTCGAAGCGGGGAATCCACATGGCATGCGCCCTTCGGCTCCCCAAACTCCTTCTCCTCTGCTGGCAGTGCCTCCATTTTTGTTTGGAGATCAGCTCCTCCTACTGATACTGAGCAGGGCCCCGTGGGGCTCCCGGGCACAAAGCCTTTCTGGGTCCCCTATTTCTTTGATTACATGAAAACAGGCTTCATTCAGCCTCCAGGACCTTCCCTGAGCTCCAGTGGGCAGATTCAAGCAGTTGTTCATTAGTGAAGGGAGGGGATGTGCGAGAGCTGGGAGAGACAGTCAAGAGCAGCCTTGGGGCAGGTCCTGGTTCCCCAGCAACAAGACACACAACAATCTCTTTGAGCTATTTTGCAGAAGTTGAAACCCCCTCCGGGTGCGAGAAGTTAATGATGAATGATGGTGTGCTGCCCACAAGCAGGTAGACCGCAGACCAGCTGGACCTGAAGGTGGATGATGCTGACTTCTACTTAGCTCACCACCAGCCCCTCAGAAGAATGCAGGACTGTCCCTGCCTTGATCCTTATCGCCCACCCCTGACCACGAGCCTCGACTATAAGACCTCTCCCCATTCCCCAGAGAGGGGGGCACCGTTCTTGAGGCAGTAGCCACTGTGTTCCCCTTTTGCCTGGCAAAGGCTGTTCCTTTCTACTCCTCCAAAGCTCTGTCTCCGTATTTCTATTCGGCATGGGTGAACAGAGGCCAGGTGTTTCTCGGCAACACTGCTCTCAAATAACATGATGTGGACAGGCCCCCTCTGCCCTTCTGGGGGCGGAGCTCCTTCAGTCAGAGTCAGATGTTGCCTGGCCACGCTGACTGGGAGGGTGAGCCGGTAACAATCCCGTCTAGTCCCTGTGACTCTCAGGATAATTCCTGGCAACATGGAGACAAGGAGCCTTGTTTTCTCGCCCTGGGTCTAAACCCCTGGGTTGCTGAAAGGCACCTCATAACTTTGTGAGGTCCCGAAATAAAAGCAACACTGGATAACAGGAACTCAGTTCCTGGTAGTGTGGTTTGAGCCATGATTCAAGGCATGCTTGAGACTCCATCACATCTCATTCATATGTACCAATAAACTCCATCTTTTAAACAAGCCAAGACAGTTTGGGTTGGGTTCCGTCCCTTGCAACCTAAAGAATTCTGACTGAAATAAAAGCTGAAAATGCAAACTGATAGTTTGACAGTTACCATTTAGAGTCCCGTAAAGTAAACCTCTATCAATTAACACGGCGTTCGCTATGCACACCTTCAGGTGGAAGAGTCCCTTTACCTGCTTTCACCTCACTTACATCCTTGCTTCTTTACCCTATTCTGAAGTACCTCCAAGATAACACAAATTCCCTGGAGGACTCTTATTTCCATTTAAAACATGCTCTGAAATACAATCGGCTCTTGAAATCATTTCACAGAAACCTTACCAAGGCGAAGCAGGAAAGGAATGTAAAATGTAATAAGGCCATGGTTTTTGAACAGGGGGGTATTATAGCATAAGGAGGAAACAGACCTTCTTCCAGTTTCGCTTATCCCAAAAAACTAAAATCTGTGCGAAAAATAGTGTTACCTTTTTCGCAGAAATAAATTAATTTTTGCATAAGGAAAAAATGGGCTTTATACCCTGAGACCTAATCCTCTGTTTATAATTTGTGAAATTACACTTCAAAGGCCAGCAAACGACCAAAAACCAAACCAAGATCCCAGAAGACTTGAAGGTTATTTATAACAGAGACAGAAATGAAGTCAGATAAAGGAATGTATCTTTCCCTGTTATGGTTAATGTACTCATGGGGTCTCAGTAAATCACTATTTAGCACAGTCCTTTCTGTAAGCATGTAAACCACATACAATGTCCTAGTGGTAAACCAGACACACGTGGTGACACCCAACTTGAAATTAGATACTTAAGCAACAAATAAAACTACTTGCCTGACAGTAAGTTTTCACTGTAAACAATTAAAATAGCAGCAAAAGAAGCCGAGAACTGACAATGTACAGAATTCTGCACATTGTGACATTAAAAGTAGAAGAGATTATTTGATAAAGTAGCTGTAAACATGAAAAGAAGTTGGGACAATCTTTCTAAGATGTCTTCAGCTTGAATATAATAGTTCACAAGAAAGTAAATATGTGTAAATCTCTAAATGTCTAAGAATTTGCCTTAGCTGGAATATTTTCCCAGACTGACTTACATAGTGTCACTCTAGAGGCAAATAAAAATGTATCTGTTGATGAGTCCTTGGGTTTTCTCAAGTTTACCTAGACACACTTAGATGAAATAAAGCATTAACTCGTCCAAGCAAATTAAACTCAAATTTACAGTTTTCTAAATTTCTCCAGTTCCAGAGGTTTTCTTTTATACTACACTTAATTGCAAAACTTTTACCTTATAAAACCATCTCACCATCTCTTGAAAAAGATTAGCTCAGAGGACTATTGGTCAGACCCAATAACAAAGCAAACTGAGGTATTAGATTTTGCAACATCCTTGCTCTTCCTGTTTCCTATGAATTATGAAACATTCAAATTAAATTCAAAGTCATTTAATTTTACAATAAATTTTATGAGCGCTTTTAGGATAATTGGACAGCCATATCTCTGATCAAACGAGCAACCCTAACTGTGCTTCCATAGAGATGCATGGGCTGTCTTGGTCACGGGGCCAAGTTCTGCCTGATTGAAGGTCCACTATCCTAGAGTTGACTAATGTCAACACATGACAACAGGAGGTAATTATTTCAAGTCTTTAAAAGATACTTAGTTGTGTTTAGACTAAGTACAAAAGCTTATGAAATATTAGACAAAAACATAAGTGGCTCTTTACATGTCTCACAAATTTACAGTCCATAAAAAAAAAAATATGTAAAGCCAACCACTTGAGATTTGCTATGGCAATGAGAATGGGATATTGGGAAAAGGCAAAGCAGAAGCATTCCCAAAATACTGTAAGCATTTAAAGGGCAAAAATAAGCTAATCTACAAAAATAATATTTTATAAATAAGCTTTCAAACCTAAAATAAAATGGAAATACAATGAAGAATAAATTTGGAGCCTGAAACACAGTTCAAATAAAGTTATTTTTAAATGCCTGCATTCCTTAAGTAGTTTGCTCCATGAAATAAAACTCATAAATGAAACTATCTTTTCTGGAAAATAGTAATAGCTAATTAAAGCTCCCAATTCACACAGCTGGAGCATGAATTATTAATAAGCTTAAGGGTTGGTAATAAGAGAGCTCTAAGAGGCAGCTTAGCACTGTAAAATACCCTAGAAATAGGAGATTCAAGGAAGGGAAAACCAGTTGTCTCCAGAAAGAGAAATAAAACATTTTCTACAATTGCACTTTGAATATTCATAAAGCAAGAAAACTAGAGATTCCTGGTAAAGTAAAAACCAACAATATAAACATTCTATTAATGAACATTATTGATGGAATTAACTGCCAGATAGACTAATAACTCTGCTACAGTCAACACAGCAGATACAGGTTTTTCTTTAAATTGGTATGGTCACCTAACTCATTAAAAATGTATGTTGGAAGGACTATTTTCAAAGCATCACATAAGGGTAAGCAACATGTGAACCAAAAATATTAAGGCTAGCTCTGAGTTACAATTTCTCAACCCCCAAATTCCCACTTAGAACATTCTTTTAGAAACCAGCACTCCCAAAAAGAAATCAGCCATTTCTTGGTGTATGCACAGAGATGTGTAGACACCAAGCAGAGCCAAGAGTGTAGTAAAACAAGACAAGCTGGAACCACCAGGCAAAGAAACAGCTGTCCTTCATCACCGCCCACCCCCCCCCCGCCCCCTCACCACCCACAGAAAGTTCACATTCGTATGGATTTATCAGCAGTCCCCATTCATCAACTCAGCAGTGCATAAGAAGTCAAATTCATCATCCAGGTTTGGCATCTACTGTTTCCAAGTGTTCAAGCAGAGTGTGCCTCATCTGAAATATTTTAAATGAGAAAATCGGGACAGCTAACTACAGTTAGAAATTTTGAGTAGTTAATTCGTAGAGATACTAGCAGAGAAGAACCAGAGGGAATCCCTCAGATGACAACACACCTTTCCCTAGTCCGCAGGCTATGCCTGGAGCCAAACACTGTGAGCTCGGCTGGAGAAAAAGAAGAGAGGGAAATTTTTTCTTTGCTTCTGTATATATTCTAATATGCTCTTCATTACTACCAAGTGAATCTAAAATAGATCAGGCAAAAATTATTTTAAAATATATCACAAGGCCGACTCAAGAACAATAAAAATAGTTTCTCTTGTTCATTATTATCACACAGGTTATTTACACAGAGACACAATAGTACCCAGCTTAGCAACACAAACCCCAGAAGCCTTACTAGTTGTGGCTTTGGACAAGTTGATTAACTTCTCTGCGGCTCTGCTTTCTCATCTCTTAGCAGACGGTAAAACACCTTCCTCCCGGAGCTGCCATGAGGAAGGATAGTGCATGGCACAAAATGAACACTTAGTAAGGAACAACTTCTAGAATTGAAACTCAAGAAAACTGGACAGTAATCAGTCAAGCTACCAGCCGGTTTGGTTTTTACAACATAATTGCAAACCAAGAAATGAAAGCAAGCACTGGACTTTCAAACAAATGAGCAGAGACTTGATAGTTGGGGCCTCATATCAAAACAGAACTGAGGAAATCACATTTTAGCAGTGCTCAGACACTTTACGTTACCGTGACGAGTGATTGAAAATATAAATTCAGGTATCAACCAACAAATGGGAATCCTAAGAAGTAATGGTCTTTCCAGCACCCCTAAAATATACTGTAGAGCAAGTCAATCTCTCAACCAGGGATGATAACTAGCTAGAAAAGATTTTAATACTTCCCTACCAATTGGTAAATAGCCTCCACCTCACACATGTCCCCAGTGACCCCTCCAGCTCCCACAGTCTAGCATCAAAGGCTGAGCCCTGACACCAGCTCAGCCAGCACACATACCAGCAGATACCACTTGTTATGGGTTGAACTGGGCCCCCCAAAAACAGTATGTTGAAGCCCTAACCCCCAGTACCTCAAAATGTGACCTAATTTGGAAATAGAGTCTTTCCAGAAGTAACTGTGTTACAGTGAGGTTATCATGGCATGCCCTAATCCAATATAACTGGTGTACTCATAAAAAGGAAATTTGGACATCAAGACGGATACACACACAAAGAGAATACATGTGAAGATGAAGGCAGAGATGGGGATGATGCATCTGCAGTCCGAGGAACTCCAAAGATTGCCAGTAAACCACCAGAATCTAAGAGAGAGGCACGGCCCTCAGAAGGAACCAACACTACTGACATCTTGATTCAGGCCTCCAGAACCGTAAGACAATAAATTCATGTTCCTTAAGCCACTGAGTTTGTGGTATTTGGTTATGACAGCCCTAGCAAACTATATGAGGTGGTATGTACCTCCCTGACTTTTCATAAAACTTAAGCACAGTTCCTAAAGCAAGAGTATTCTGCAGCTGTCTGAGTACATTCTCAAAACTCGATCAGAAGTCCAGAGCCTTTAGGAACCAGAGGAGATTTGAGAATTGAAGGTTTAAAAAAAAAAAAAAAAAGCTGGATAACCACAGCCTCTCAAAGCCTGGGACAGGTTAGATTTTCATGTTCCTGAAGTGAAGCTAAGTTTTACTAACAAAGATTACTCACAGACCCACCTGCTTCTTAACCTTGGTCAGCAGCGTTTGTGGTACATGAAAGAGCAAGTCTCCTGGGAAACCCAGGAAAGTGGATAAGGTTAAAACAGAGCCACATGGAATTGTTTTACCAGGTATGCTTGGAAGAAAATAATAAGAATGCTGCATAACATAGGGAGATCAACTCAATGATGGGTGATGACTTAGAGGGCTGGGATAGGGCGGGTGGGAAGGAGTCGCGGGAGGGAGGGGAGATGGGGATATATGTATAAATACAGCTGATTCACTTTGGTGTACAGCAAAAACTGGCACTAATTGTAAAGCAATTATATTCCAATAAAGAGCTTAAAAAAAAGAAAAGAAAAATAAAAGATAAAAAAAAAGAATGTCTGCTTCTGAAACTCAGGTAACCTGCACATTCTTCATCTTAAAACCTCATGATGTAAATTAGGAAGACTTGTAGTAGAGATCTCAGCATATCATGAATTGATCTGATACACTTGTACTTGAATGTCCTCCCATTTTATAGGCAAAGAAAAGAGGCCCAAAGTTGCACAGTCAATCAGGGGAGGGGCTGAAACTAACCTCTCACCAGATTTTCCATCAAACCACTCAATCCACTCAATTATGAAGCACTAATTATATGCTAAGGATACAGAGATGAGAGCAGTGAGGAGGGGTGAGGAGCAGGGATGTGGACACCTAAAGAATTAAAGTAGAAAGGATTAACATGGTGAGAATACTTGGAGTAACAGTGCGCAAGAGTCAAAGCACACAAAGGAGATGCCGTTTGAGCTGGACTTCTGAAAATGAGTCAGCATTCACCAAGCAAATGCAGAGGCCAGGAAGGCAAAGGAAGAAAGTCTTTTCCAATAAGAACAGTAGGAGAAAAGTAACAAAGCAGAGTGGGAGGTCCCCAGTGGGAAGTGTCTGGAGGAGGGCGGACTGGGCCTCGGATGTCAAAAGTCTGGGGCTTTAATTTACAGGCAATGTAAAGCTACTGAAGGGTTTATATGGGATATGATCAGATGTTTCAGGAAACTTGCTTAGTGACAATCTTCAAAATAAACTAGAGCTGGAGATAGGGTGGAGGCAGAGAAAATTATTAAAAGCTTATTTCAAGAGTTCAGGAAAAATAAGAGTAGAAAATGAGTCATTTCAGAAGGGGAACTAACAAATCTTGGTGGCCAATTGAACAAAGGGAAGGAAAGTGAGGCCAAAGATGACCGTGAAGGTTTATAGTCGGTCTATGGTCAAAAAAAAAGACACAGTGATGATGTTATCAACTATGCAAATAAAGCCTGAGGAAGGTGGACATTCCCGAGGAACTCTCAGATTCTCTCTCACTGCTTCTTTCTGACACTAACAGGAACATAAGAGTGTGTGGGATGGGCATAAGACTTTGTGATAAAAACCCTATCCATTGATTTAAGGTAAAGACACTTTAAGTGTTCAGCATTGATAACACACACATTTCAAATACTTCCCTTGGAAGTATCTGTATCTAACCTAATTGTAACAGGGGTGATTATTGTAATTTTGAAAAACAATTTTCAAACAGAGAAACACCAAATATTCCTCTTGTAAGTTACACAAGGAATCAATAAACCAAAGACAAATAATTGATTTTAATGATTTGGGATCTATATTTTAACAAAAAGAAGCCGAATAACTCTCCAAACTAAATTTATGCTTGAGTGTGGATAGGTATTTAATCAACGGGAGGGCTCAAGAGGAGATTCAGATATATAACGTTTTAGCCCCATCCTCAAAGAATCTCCACTCATTTATCGTGAGTTTGGACAAAATATGGAACATGCATGAGTTTATGTCCAATAGCATTTGTAAAAGTATATCAAGAGCTTTGTAAACCAGTCATTAATATAGATCTTGAAAGTATTCATAGAAGTAGCCTCTGCAACCTAAATGTCCATCAACAGATGAAAAGGTAAAGAAGATGTGGCACATATATACAACGGAGCATTACTCAGCCATAAAAAGGAACGAAACTGGTTCATTTGTAGAGACATGGATGGACCTAGAGACCGTCATACAGAGTGAAGTAAATCAGAAAGAGAAAAACAAATATTGTATATTAATGCACAATTGTGGAATCTAGAAAAGTGGTACAGATGAACTGGTCTGCAAGGCAGAAATAGAGTCACAGATGTAGAGAACAAAAGCATGGACACCAAGGGGGAAAAGGGGTGGTGGGATGAATTGGGAGGTTGGTATTAACATATATACACCAATATGTATGAAATAGAGAATGAGAATCTGCATAGCACGGGGAACTCTACTTCACTGTACAGTAGAAACTAATACAACATTGTAAAACAACCATACCCCAATAAAAACAGGGAAAAAAAAAAGTAGCCTCGTCTTCTCAATTTATGTACTATCCCTAAGCCTCCTCTTCCATTTCCATGCAATTGCTGTTTTATGATTCCAAATATGACTTATGAGTCCTCTCTCCTGGGCTCCAAATCTTTTGCAACTGGGTACCATGCCTCTCGGCTCAAACTCAACACAACCAAGACTGAAGTCAAACCTTTTGTCTCCCCCAAAAAAGCTGACACATCCTTCTTTATTGTCTATCTTGGCTAATGGACTTGTCATCTACCTAGGACATGGAGCATGGGGCCATGTGACTCCATCCAAATGATCAGGATGTCATCTACCTAGGCTCCCTAAGCTTGGAACTTCAGAATCATCCAGGATGACTCATTCTAAATACCTCAATCAGTTCCTATATCCATTTTCCAAGTCTGCCCTCTCCCCTTCCAACCATATCGCTACCTACCACGTTTCAGGATGCCATAATTCTTGCAAGGAAAATTGCGGTATCCTTTTTGACCTTGCCTCAAATATCTGCACTTCCAACAAAGTGATTCTTCAGAAGCATACATCTCTAAAGCACCACCATATTCTTTTGATAAATATATGTCAATAGCTTCTTCTTGCCTTCAGGATGAATTCAGATGCCTTATGTGGTAAGCAAAATAATGACCCTCCAAAGATGTCCATGTCCTAATTCCAGAGCTTGTGATCCAGCTATGAGTCATGGATTGCAGGCAGCTTCTAGAAGATGAGAAAGGCCAAGAATGGATAATCCCCTGAGCCTCCAGAAAGAACACAGTTCTCCCAACACCTTCGTTTCAGCCTCAGAGGACCCATTTTGAATATCTGACTGTTGGATAATAAATTTGTGTTGTTTTAAGCCACTAAGTCTGTGGTAACTTGCTACTAAACAATAGGAAAATATTACTCCTTTGTATGGCATGCAGGACCATTTACAAACTGGGCCCTACCTACCGCTGACACCACGCCTCTCTACTCAAGCTCAGCACAGCCAAAACTGCAGTAAAATCTTTTGTCATCCCAAATCTGCTGGCACCTCCTTCCTTATTTTCTATCTTGGTTTATAGAATCACTGTCTGTGAGTGTGCCTTCCAAAGTTCTTACTCTTCAGCCAAATCAAATATTTATTTTCTCATGTTTCTATGCCTCTGTCTATGCAGTCTTTCTACCTTCTCTACTTGTCCTTCATGAGTCCATTAAAGCAGCACCTGCTTTGAAAAAGCTTCCTGATCATTTGGATGGAGTGACATGGCCCCATGTCCATGTCCTTCCAGTCTCCTACACCTAACCCGGCTTTGTATTTATCACAATCTACTATGTTGACTGCTTTGTCAGAACCTCCCATTAGACCATCAGCTGCCTGAAAACAGACACTCTGTGTTCATTCATCTCTGCCTCCCCAGTACCTAACAAAGTGCCTAACTCATAAAGGCAAATTAAATAGTACAACTGATGGTAAGAATAAAAATAGAACAGTAGACCAAAAAAGTAAGGCCAGGTTAAAAGAAGGGGATTCTAGGAGATGAGAAAAATCTTGATTTATTGTAGATAAACGGCAAAGGAGCCACTGGAGACAGAGGGATTAAATATGCAAATGAAAAAGGGAGAGAAATTTATTTTTCTACCCTGAAAGTAGTCCAAATAAATGACATCACTGACAAAAATGGAGGGACTACCCTTGAAACGGTGGAAAGATTTTTTTCCTCCAAGTAAGAAAAAAATGCAGAAGATTAATACACAGATATTAATTCATTAAAAGATTACTACACAGATGGGAAAAGGCAAAATGTATCCTTTTACAAGGTTAGAGACTTAGTTTTATTTTAAGGAATTATGTTTATGTAGTTACCCCATGTTGTCTTTCTCCAAAATTTCTCAGCATAATTTTAACAACAGATCAAACAGTGACTAACTCTTGGGAATTTTTTCTTCTGCATCAGATTCTTTTCCAAGTCAGGAAAGTATCTCAGTATTCCCAAGTGCTTCTTTCCACAAAAGAAAAAGACCAGTTTTTTCCCCAACCAATCGAGTTCTGCTCACAGAGCCTGTAACAAACCTGTGCTAGGCCAAAGTCAAGACAAGCGTTTCTGTGCCTTGATCTCTAGGCCCCAGTTCTTCAGCTATCTTCTCTTAAATGTATTTTTCACAAGCAAGACACACCTAGGCTTACTAGAAAATCCCATCCCTACTGAATTCAGTGGTGATGCAATGACAAGCAAAATACTGCAGAAACCAAAGAATACTGGGAAACTTTTACATAGACACCACCTCAAAGAATACCAACGTAAGGGTACACCACTGTCACTGCCCTCGCCACCCCACTTGGGGAGGCCAAAAAGCGTCTGATATTGACAGATTTGATGGTAAAACAACCTCACTGAAAAATGTGCTCCAAGAGGGCAGCACAACTCACCCAGCAAGGAACAGGCTCTGAAAGCTCACGTAGAAGCACTGCTGAGTCTATATTTCCAAGAGAGCGGTTCTCCCTCCTCACAGACACTCTATCAAAGCAGCAATAGTGGAAGCAGCTGCTGCTGAATCAGCAGCTTTGGGTTCAGTTGTTTACTTTTTCTCTGCAGTCATTTTCTCCCACAAAACTTATAAAGGTTTGTTCTTACTCAAAAAAAGTCAGACTCTTAAAACCTAATTTAAAAAAAAACAAAACAAAACTTTAATGGTCAGGCTTCAGGTATAGGCCTAGAAAGCTGAGATGCTTAATCAGAGCTTTTATTTCCCATAGGGCATGGGTCCAAGCAAGTTGTCTTATCCCTTTAAGCAGAGCCGTGTTGCCATCTCACTGTTTTTCCCAGTTTCCAGTGCCCTATACAACTGTTGTCATCACACGAGACATGCCCATATGCAAGGCTCACTCCATTTCAGGCAGGTTTTATGCCACTCCCAAGGCTTTCTTTAAGAGATTGTATCACCTAATTCAACAGACAAAGACCAACTACGTCCCATTTATTATCTCATTCAATTATGGAATTAACACATTTTTAACCTCCTTCTGCATACAGGCACTGGGCCTTTTCAAAAAGGAAGTTGCCATACACTGGAATGTTTTATTCCCCTAAATTTGTATGTTGGAACCAAATCCCCAGTGCAATGGTATTTGGAAGTGGGGTCTTTAGGAGGTGATTAGGTCATGAGGGTGGAACCCTCATGAATGAGATTAGTGCCCTTATAAAAGAGACTCCAAAGAAATCCTTGCCTCTTCTACCATGAGAGCATACAGCAAAAAGATGAAGCTGTGAATCAAGAAGCAGATCCTCACCAGATATAAAATTTTGGACTTCCCAGCCTCCAAAATTGTTAGAACTACATTTCTATTGTTTATAAGCCACTCAGTCTGTAGTATTTTTGTTGCAGCAGCCAAGCTGAGACAGAAGCCAAAGGCATATGCAACCCAACACCACTGCTCATACTGGGGTTCCAGATGTCACTCCCAATCAAGAAAGATAATTTCCTGAGTAGGTACTCTGTTCCCAGCATCACAGAATTACAGGGGACTTATAAAACGTGATTCCTGCTCCCACAGAGTTTACACAGCAGTCAGAACACCAAAACATATAAACATGAAACAATAAGAGAAAGAGCCAAGTGAATAGCTTCCTTCAAGGTAGATAAGAGTTAACATGAGGGGAAGGGGTACTTCAATGTGGACTAAGTCAGATAAGATGTAAGCAGTCCAGAAGACCTGTGGCCTGAGCTGCAGGTCCTGGCTGGTGTGGTGTTGGACTGCATTACCGGGAAAGGTTGCACATGAGCCCATGCTGAGTAGAGAATCTGCACAGCATTTTGAAGGCTGCTGAGGATATTTCCCACTTCATTCATAGAAACTGCTAAAAAAACTATTCCCCTCAAACTAAGAAAATACAGAAAATATCCTAGGGAGATAGGGTATGTGAAAAACTACTCATGGGGTAACACTTGGAGACGAAATATTACTTTCCCTTTCAAGGGGGGAATATTAACATTATCAACACCCAACTCATTCCATTATTTCAATAACAGAAGTGCTTTGAACTTTTAATCTACTATGCTTCTACAAACCTATCATAAAAAGAGAACATTCTCCCCTGTATGAAAAAAATGCTACTTTTACTGGTATTTACAAATTACATTTTGTGTGGAAATGACACTGCAAATAAGACACGCTGGCTTCTATTAGTTTGGACCAATAAGAGACACCAGAGACCAACAAAGGCACAAAATTCCATTCTTCCAATTGTATAAGGCTCATTTTCATGATTTTATAAAACATCATTTCTAGGAGTATTACATAACCTTAATAATTCACAGAATAAAAGCATCTGTCAGATTGTAATGGATGTAAAACTAACAGCAAAATCACTTCTATATTTTCAGAAATGTGTGTCAAATTTCCATTTCCAATATTAATAAATAGTTTGGAAAAAAGAAACCAAGCATCAACATCACAACAAATAAAAAGAGGTAGGATTCATAATATTAAAATAATGTCACATTGCCAGCTGAAAAAAATGTCCAGTCTCAAATCACAGCACTTTACTAGCCCAATGAGAATCAAAGGGGTAGACAGAACATTGAAATAAAGTCAACGGTTCTAACATCTTATTGAAACAAGAACTACCCTTCTTTTTAGAAATGAGTTTTTCCACTTTCAGGTCATTTTGGTGACCTTTTATTAATCTCCTAAATTGATCTTTACTAATCTGAAAAGAGTGAATGAATACCTCTCCAGGAAGATATTATATAACAGCCAAAACAAACTACATTTTGACAATGATCTGCTGGAAAAGAAAAATTAGCTTATTCAAGGTTTGGATTCAATATGCTGAAAACAAATCTGTACCACTGCAGCAAAGCAAACTTGGGCTTTTTTTCCTTTGCTGAATAGAGAGCTTGGCAAGACCTGCTAGGTTTTTAAAAGAAAATAATTATATTGCTTAGCTGACAGTGCTTTGTATATAGAAGGCACTCAAAAAAAATACTTAGTAAAAGAATTATTTTTTAACTGTGAACATTTTAAATTAAAAAGCTGATTTATCAGGTCAGCCCAGCCTATACAATGAGAACAGCTTTTTTTTTTTTTTTTAGGATGGAATGATTTTTCTCCATCATCTCTGTCACCACGTCCACCCTGATTTCAACCAGGTCTGGCAGCAATCATCTTCCACTCAGTAAACAGGAGCAATGCCTTATTATACAATTACTTGTTATTACTTTTCCTCTATACACAAACACAAAACTTCAAAAATGGTAGCACTGTGTCTAAGTTCTTTGTCATATTTTTCCACTTGGCAGAAACCTATGAAGAACAGATGGAGAAATAGTGGTGGTTAAAAAACAAAAACAATACACATATAATTGTTTATAGCCTTTTCATAAAATTGGAACAATTCTGCATGCAAATATTTAATCTGTCTTGGTAGACACAATGAATTTTCAATAGGCATAGTCAAGAAAAGACAGCCTTGACAAGAAAAAACATCAAGTAGCATCTGATGCAACAACATGCTAAACTTTGACTACCTGAAACTTTTCAGACCCCCAAGTACACATTTTTGAAAAAAGAAACTCATTGAATGTTCTTCAGGTTATACTCATACTTATATTCCTCCTTGATGGATCTAAAAGATGAAAACACAGCTCTCAAAGTTCAGAGAATTTCCCAGTCTACTGAAAAAGAATAAATATCTGCTAAATTTTTATTTTTTCCCCAGTTAATGTTATACTGAGACTCTCCTACAAAATTAATTCTTCCTAAAAATTGTGAAGAATAGTTACCTCTTACATTGTTTATAAAGGCTCAAGTCCCAAACTTTAGAATGTATCATTTAAGAAAACTTTTTAATCAAAAACCTGGCTCATTACCATTATTATCATTATTATTTAAATGAAGCAAAGATATTTCCAACAGCAATAAAAACCAACAAAAATCACTAATGGGAAGGATGCAAGAAAACCAAAAATTTCAAATAATACAATATTTGGGAAAGAAATATGTTACTTAACAGTGCTAACAATGGTAATAAAATAAACATCAAAAAAGGTAACAGCTGCTTATTTCAGTAAAGCTTCTGGAGTTCTTGCTGATTGAATGTAATATTTCTTTGATGGCAAGAGATTCAGTACACACTACATGGCTTAGGAGCCAAAAACTTATTGAATTCATGGGATTCAGAAACTTCAGACAACTCCACAATACGTAAATCTTCTTCAACTTACTTAATTGATGACAGATTTTTTTAAAAATTGAAATTTGGAATCTACATGCACACACACACAAGCACAAACACACGCAAATTTACTCATACATAGTTAAGAACTGTGAAGGTCTGAGGTTTTAACCTCTTTACAAGCAAAGGAATTAGCCTGCCACTGCTTCATGGCCAATGACAGAAGACAAAAAACTTCTAAGTCAGAAACAAAGAACATGATTACCCACAGCACAGCAAGCATGAGCTTCACACGTACTTTGGTTCTCCTTGCTCGCCAAGTCCCAAGGCAGTAATGTTGAGCATCTATCATAGATGCTGTACACAGAGTGTGTTTTCACCACAGTCAAGGAATACCAAGCTAAAGGAAACCCAATCTTTTATAATAGGCAGCAAGCAAACCTGCCCTTCCTTTGCCCTAGAGGGAAACATTATCTTTATTACAATGGAGAGTAAATAAACCTGCCCCTGCTCCAGAGGCAGACATCAGTATCTCTATCTTCCAAGGCTGTTCACTATACAAACATCCTTGAAAGGATTGTCTGCAGGAAAACCTGTCAGTGCTTTTTCTTGCAAGAGTGCAGAAATACAAGAGACCCACAGAGAATTGTCTCCCAGTACATAAATATTATTTGTAATATAGAGTTCATGACCTATAAGTCCCATTTTGCTAGCTTGGAGAAACTTCTATTTCTCTAAGTATTCTATTTTAATATGACTTCTCTAGTGTGAGAGCATCTTTGGTCTGTCAGGGGCCTGCTTCCTTAATAATTGTGAGAAAGCTAGGGGTCAAGTCAATGCAAAGGCCAGTTGTGGTTGCTCTCACATCACCCCTGGATCAGATTCACCCTGTTAATGCAGGAAGATTTCATGTTCCCCTAGATTCTAGGTGCTCTAGGTTAGCTTGTGTATTAGTTTTCTGTTGCTGTCATAACAAATTATCTCAAATTAAGCAATTAAACAAATAACCATTTATTACCTCATGCTTTCTGTACCTCATAATTCTGGACACAGAACAGTTCAACTGGACTCTGATTAGGATCTCATAAGACCAAAGAGGTTGGTAGGATTGCATGCCTTACTGGATGTTTTGGAAAAAAAAGATTCTCAAACACACTCAGGCGATTGTCAGGATTCAGTTCCTTCTCATACTTTCACATGGCCCTTCCATCTTCAAGCCAACAATTATATGCCAAGTCCTTCTCACATGTGGAATCTCTCTGACATCCTCTTTACCTCTGCTCTCTGCTTCTAAGTGCTTGTGTAACTGTATTGGATCCACTCAGATAATCCAGAATAATCTTCCTATTTTAAAGTCAATGGATTAGTAGACTTAATTACACCTGCAAAGTCTCTTTTGCCTTGTAAGGTAACATATGCATAGTTCTGGGGATTAGGGTATAGGATCTTGTTGGGGGCCATGAATCTATCACTCTCTGTTACACAAAGTATGGTCTTTAGGCCAGCAGCATTAACATCACCTGGGAACTTTTGAGAAATGCAGAATCTCAGGATTCACCCCATATCCAGTGAATTAGAACCTACACTTTAACAAGATTCTCAAATGACTCATATACACATTGAAGTCTGGTCTTCAGTGCGACATCCAGAGAAGCACTGGATATCTATAGGTCTAGAATACACTGCTAGGTGCTGCTCCTACCACTCAAAAAATTAGTGGGAGTCAAAATTCGGGTAATCAGAAAATATTCCTCCCCTTCTCCCTGCTAGTGACAATTGTTCTAGAGTCTTCACTCGACAAAACCTAGAAAGCTGAAGCCTTGAAACTGGGGTTAAGATCCTTATCCTGGTCATTACAACCTGCTACTGGCCCATACTCTGCCAAGGTAGCCAGGCTACTCAGGTTGCAGAGGATGCCATTCCTTTCATAAGCATTAAAGTTTTTCATTGCAAATATGCACAGCCAGTTTTCTCAGAGCATACTCACAGTAAGGTGAATTGGTAAGAAAAAATCTTCAGTCTTAGTTTCATATCATTCCTCCTCCTTAACCCCCAAGGGCCTAGAGGGGATCCCAAGTCACTAACCTAGAACTGCCTTTACATTGTTACAAAGTTTTTCCTTAAGAGCTGGTACCTTCTTACTGCAGACATTAGTTGAGGCTACTTCCATCCATCAAATATATTTTAATAATTTTGAATCTCAAAAGGAATATCCTTAGTTCCTATGCAATTTTGCAAAACTAAATCTGATTCAAATAAATGCAAGACTTTTTCATTTCATGTAATTTCATGTCACTCACTATTAATGGGAACAAAAACTAAATTAGAGTTTAGAGTCAAGGCCCCACAAAACTTTCATTTGGAATAAAAATGCCTTTGTTAACTAATAACATTATAATGTTCCTCATTCTTCAATATAAAGCGAGCCAGAAGCTGCATTTAAATTAAGGAGTGATGTCATCATCATGGCAAAATAAGAGTTTTCTACTATCTTGTCCCCAAAGAACATTAATTTAGACAATCTCCCATGGACAAGGAAGCCTTTGGGGAAATCCAGGAGTTCAGTGGAGAAGTTCTAGCACACCACTAGAGCAAAAAAAATCTGAGATTGGAAGTACTGAGAGGATAAGAGGAACAGCTTCACTTTACCTGCATCACCTCTCCCCCAAAGCAGCACAGCTTAATACCAAGAGAGTCCTTCTTGTCCCATATTTCACCCATGGGGGAAAGTGAGAATGCATGAATGAGCACCCAGCTTCCCCAGCTGTGTGAGATACTGTCAAAGAGACCAACTTCTTTCCCACCCTATCCAGAATACTGAGTCCTGAACTGAAGGACTAGGTCAGGGAATGTCTGGGAGAACAGCAGCCAGGGATCAGAACAGAATTATCAAAGGTAGGTGGATCCTATCAGGTGCATCACAGATTCCATCAGGAAGCCTGTCCACAAACCGCTGGGGATGCCTCACAAGCAAATTCCCTTATTTAGCTCACAAGCACCCCCAATAACCCATGCACTAAACTCACATAACCCTCAATCATCAGACCAGTGATCTGTGCACTCTTCAAGTGTGGGAAGAGCAAGCTTTTGCAGACAGCTAGTGAGCATGCACAGAAAGCAGCCCGATCCTGCAGACATGGGAGAAAACACATGAACTTGAGCATATAGCACCACATGAGGGAAAGCAAAAGGGAGGCTGTTAACACCCAGTCTGGCTTTACAGGATCAAGATTAATTTATACAAGCTTAAGAATTCTGCCACGAGAGGGGAAAAAATTACCAGCAAGCATATTCATAGAAAAAGCCTGACAAAGCTTCAGAATTCATAACAGTGCTAATGGAAGGTACTTCTTTTTTGAAGCCAGTCATTAAAGACTGGAGGAGGTCACCGCTTCTTCAAATGTGAAGGCAGCAAAACAAGACTCAAGAAACATGAAAAATCAAGAAAACAACACCACCAAAGGAATATAATAATTTTTCAGTAACCTCAATTCACCCAATAAAGAATTTGGATAGCTGTTTTGGGGAAGCTCAGTGGGCTAGAAAGAAACACAGAAAGACAGTCTCAAAAATTCAGGAAAATACACAAACAAAATGAAAAGTTTAATAGATAGAAATCATAAAAAAGAACCAAAAGGAAATTCTGGAGCTAAAGAATAAATTAAATGAAAAATGCAATAAAGAGCATCAGTATTTCAACCTAGATCAAGTAGAAGAATCTGTGAAGTAGAAGACAGACCCTTTGAAAATATTCATTCAGAGGCAAACAAGGAAAAAAGAATAAAAGAGTGAAGAGAGACTATGTGAACTGCAGGATACCATTAAAAGAAACACTCTCCATGTTACTGAAGTCCTACAGGGAGAAGAGAAGGAAAGTGGCAGAAAGCTTATTTAAACAAGTAATGGCTAAGAACTTCCCAAATCTGAAGAAAGATTACAAGTTTAGAAACTAATAGGCCAAAATTTCAACCCAAAACAATTTTCTCCAAGATACATTACAATAAAACTCTCTAAAATTAAATGCAAAGAGAGAATTTTAAAAGCAGATAAAGCGGAAAAAAACCTGCCTACTAAGAATATTTTACCCAGGAAAGCTGTCCTTCAGAAACTACAGAGAGATAAAGACTTTTCCAAGAAAACAAAAGCTGAGGGAGTTCATCACCACTAGCTGCCTTATAAGAAACGCTAAAAGGATTTCTTCAAGCTGAAATGAAAGGCCACTAGTTAGCAACAGGAAAAAATTAAACACAATGGTAAAGAAAAGTATATAGTCAAATTCAGATCACTAAAGTGATATGGTGGTATGTTAACTACCTGACCCTAGTATATAGGTTAAAGGACAAAAGTATTAAAAATAACTATACTATATAATAATTTGTTAATCAATGTACAATTTAAAAAGGTAAAGCATGACATCAAAACATAATATGTCAGGGGGAAGTAAAGGGTAGAGTTTTTGTATGCAATTGAAGTTAATTCTTGTCAGTGTAAAATAGACTACTGTACCTAAAGATGTTTTAGATGTAACCACACAGCAAACACCTACAGTAGATACACAAAAGGTAAAAGAATCAAAGCATACCACTATAGAAAATTATCAGTTCACAAAGGAAGATAGCAAGTACATTCAGAAAACAAGTAACAAGATGGCATGAGTAAGTCCTTACTTTAAATGTAATTGGATTAAATTCTTCAAATAAAAGGCATAGAGTGAATGGGTGAGTTAAAAAAAAAAAGACCTAACAATATGTTGCCTACAGAAGATTCACTTCAGTTTTAAGGACACTTACTTCAGCTTTGAGGGGATGGAAAAAGATATTTCATGCAAATGGAAACCAAAGAGAGTGGGGACAGCTATACTTATATCAGACAAAACACACTTTAAATCAGAAACTGTAACAGGAGACAATGTCATTATTTTATGATAAAGAGGTCAATTTATCAAGAGGATTTAACAACAGTAAATGCATATTCACTCAATATTGGAGCATCTAAATAGATTAAGAAAATAATAACTGGTTTGAAGGGAGAAATAGATACCAATGTAATAATAGTAGGGACTTTAATATCTTACCTCCAACAATCAATAGATCATCCAGACAGAAAATCAATAAGGAAAGTGTGGACATGAATAACACTATGGACGAAATGAAACTAACAGATATATACAGAACATTCCATCCATCAGCAGCAAATAAATATTCTTTCTCCATTGCACATGGAACATTCTCCAGAACAGATCATATGTTAGATTAAACGAGTCAGCAAATTTAATAAGATTGAAATCTTCAATTTCAGACCACAGTGATATCAAACTAGAAATCTGTAACAAGAAGAAAACTGGAAAAGTCACAAAAATGTCAAAATTAAACACAATCCTGAACAACCATTAGGTCAAAGAAGAAATTAAAAGGGAAATCAGAAAGTATCAGACAAACAAAAATGAAAACACAAGAAACTAAAATTTATGGGATGCCACAAAAACAGTCCTAAGAGGGAATTTTATAGTGATAAACACCTACATTAAGAAAAACGGAAGATCTTGAATGAATAATTTAGCTTCACACCTCAATTACCAGAAAAAGAAGGAAATAGCACAGATCAGAGCAGAAATAAACAAAATAGAGAAAAAAAAACAATCAAGAAGATCAATAAAACTAAGAGCTGGTTGTTTTTTTAAAAGAGAAACAAAACAGACAACTTTAGCAAGATTAAGAAAAAAAGAGGACTGAAATAAAATCACTAATGAAAGATGAGACATTGCATCTGATACCACAGAAATACAAAGAATCATTACAAAGTACTGTGAACAATTATATGCCAATAAATTGGATAACATAGAAAAATCATACAACCTACCAATGCTGAATTATGAAGAAATAGAAGTTATGAACAGACCAAAAATGAATAGGAAGTTTGAATTAGTAATCAAAAACCTCCCAACAAGGGAAAGCCCAGGACCAGAAGTTTTCACTGGTGAATTCTCTGAAATATTTAAGGAAGAATTAACATCAATCCTTCTAAAACTCTTCCAAAAAACAGAAAAGAACACTCCCAAACTCATTTTAAGAGGTCAGCATTACCCTGATAACAAAGCCAGACAAAGACACTATAAGAAATGAAAAAAAGAAGCAGGCTCACAGATATGGAGAACAAATTAGTGGTTACCAGTGTGGGGAGGGGGAGTATCAGGGTGGGGGAGTGGGAGGTACAAAGTATTGGGTGTAAGATAGGCTACAAGAGTGTATTGTATGACATGGGGAACATAGCCAATTTTTTATAATAACTGTAAATGGTAAGTAATCTTTAAAAATTGTATTAAAAGTTACAAATTATAAAAAAGACACCTTAAGAAGAATGTTCTAGGGCTTACTGCTACAACTTTAAAAAATAGGCAGGGCTTCCCTGGTGGCACAGTGGTTAAGAATCTGCCTGCCAATGCAGGGGACAAGGGTTCAAGCCCTGGTCTGGGAAGATCCCACATGCTGAGGAGCAACTAAGCCCATGTGCCACAACTACTAAAGCCTGTGCACCTAGAGCCTATGCTCCACAACAAGAAAAGCCACTGCAATAAGAAGCCTGTGCACTGAAATGAAGAGTGGCCCCCACTCTCCGCAACTACAGAAAGCCTGCCAGCAGAAATGAAGACCTAAGGCAGCCCATAAATATAAATAAATAAATATCTTTCTAAAAAAAAAAAGGCAAAAGAAACAAAAAATGAAAACAGGACAATATTCCTGATGAATATAGATGCAAAATTTCTCAACAAAATACTAGCAAAATGAATTCAACAACACATTAAAAGGATTATACACCATGATCAAAGGGTATTTATCCCAGGGGTGCAAGGATAGCTCAACATACACAAATCAGTAAATGTGATACACCACATTAATAGAATAAAACATAAAAATCATATTTCATCAGAAAATACATTTGACAAAATTTAACATGCTTTCATGATAGAAATTCTCAACAAATTGAGTATAGAAGGAACATACTTCAATGTTATAAAGCCATGTATGACAAGTCTACAGCTAATATCACACTCAATGGTAAAAGCTTAAAAGTTTTTCCTCTAAGTTAGGAACAAGACAAAGGTGTCCATCCCCACCACTCCTATTCAACATAGTATGGAAATCCTAATCAGAACATTAGGCAAGAAAAGAAACAGAAAGGCATACAAATTGGAAAGGAAAAAGTAAAATTGTCTCCATGTGCAGATGATATGATCTTACACAACTGACCCTTGAACAACATGGGTTTGAATTACACAGGTCCACTTATATATGGATAATTTTCAATAAATACATGTAACAGTATTACACAATCCATGGTTGGTTGAATCCAAGGATACAGAATCATAGGTACAAAGGGCCAAAAGTAAAGCTGTATGTGAATTTTCAACCACACAGGATGTTTGTGCCCCAAATCCCCACATTGTTCAAGGGTCAATTATATGCAGAAAATCCTAAAGATTTCACCAAAAAAACTGTTAAAACTAATAAACAAATTCAGTAAAGTTTCAGGATATAAAATCAACGTAGAAAAATCAGTTGTGTTCTATACACTAACAACAAAGTATCTGGAAAAGAAATAAAGAAAATAATCTTATTTACAATAGCATCAATTAAACAATAAAATGCTTAGGGATAAATATAAGTAAGGAGCTGAAAGATCTGTATACTGAAAACTATAAGATATTAATACAAGAAATCAAAGAAGACACAAATAATTGGAAGATATCCCATGTTCATGGATTAGAGAATTAAAATTGTTAAAATGTCCCTACTACCCAAAACAATCTATAGATTCAGTGCAATCTCTATCAAAATTCCAATGACATCTTTCACAGAAATAGAAAAAAATTCTAAAATTCATATGAAACACAAAAAACCTTAATAGACAAAATAATCTTGAGAAAGAACAGAGCTAGAAGCATTACACTCCTGATTTCAAACTATATTACAAAGCTATAGTAATCAAAACAGCATGGTTCTAGCATGAAAACAGACAAATGGAATAAAATCAAGAGCCCAGAAATAAGACCATGTACAGACAGTCAACTAATATTTGACAAAGGAGCCAAGAATATTTAAAGGGAAAGGATGGTCTCTTTAATAAATGGTGTTGGGAAAACTGGATAATCATATGCAAAATAATGAAGTTGGACTCCTATCTTACACAATACACACTCTTATCTTACACAATAATTAAAGACTTAGAAGACCTGAAACATTAAAACTCCTGGAAGGTAACATAGCAAAAATCCCCTTGGCTTTGGTCTTGGCAATCATTTTTTAGATATGACAATGAAAGCAAAAATAAAGTAGGACTACCTCAAACAAAAAAGCTTCTGCACAGCACAGCAAACCATCAACAGAATGAAAAGTCAGTCTATGAAATAGGAGGAAATATTTGCAAAGCACATATCAGATGAGGGGTTAATTTCCAAAATGCATAAGGAATTCACATAATTCAACAGCAGAAAACTAAATCTGATTTTAAAACGGGCAGAGGGACTGAATAAACATTTTTGCAAAGAGGACATACAAATGGTCAACAGGTATATAAGAAGGTGCTCAACATCATTAATCATCAGGGTAATACAAATCAAAATGAAAATGAGATATCACTTCAAACTTGTTAGAATGGCTATCATTCAAAAAGTAAGAGATAGCAAGAGCAGGTGAGGGTGTGGAGATAAGGGAATTTTGGGCACTGTTGGTGGAAATGTAAATTGCTGCAGCCACTGTGGAAAATGGTATGAAGTTCTCCCAAAAAATTAAAAATAGAACTACCATATGATCCAGTAATCTCACTTCTGGGCTATATCCAAAGGAAATGAAGTCACTGTCTTGAAGAGATATCTACACTCCCATGTTCCCTACAGCATTATTTACAATAGGCAAGACATGGAAGCATCTTAAGTGTCCATCAACAGATGAATGGATAAAGAAAATGTGATATATATTTACAGATAATTATTCAGCCTTTAAAACAGAAGGAAATCCTGCCATTTTCAACAACATGGAAGGAATATGAGGGCATCATGTTAACGGAATAAGCCAGATGGAGAAAGACAGATATTGTATGATCACTTATATGTGAAATCTAAAAAAGCCAAGCTCACTAATAGAGTATAGTGGTTATCAGGGGCAAAATAAGGAAATGGAGAAGTGTTAGCCAAGGATACAAACTTCCAATTTCAAGATAAATAACTTTTGTGATCTAATTTACAGCATGGTAACTCCAGTTAACAATATGATATGACATACTTGAATGTTGCTAAGAGAGTAGATCTAGAATGTTTCCAACCACCCCCCCCAAAAAATGGTAATTATCTAAGTTGATGTGTTTACTAATCCTATCATGGTAAGACAAATATCATATAACTTATATGTGGAATCTAAAATATGGCACAAATGAACCTATCTACCAAACAGAAACAGACTCAGACATGCAGATCAGTCCTGTGATTGCCAAAGTGGGGTAGGGGCCGGGGAGGAGGGATGAACTTGGACTGGGAGTTTTTGGTTGGTAGATACAAACTAGTACATTTAGAATGGACTGTATAGACCAGGAACTATATCAAATCTCCTGAGATAAACCATAACAGAAAAGAATATAAAAATGATTGTATATATGTGGATAACTGAGTCACTTTACTGTACAACAAAGACTGGCACAACATTGTAAATCTACTATACTTCAATTAAAACACATAAATAATGTTATGGTAATCATTTTCCAATATACACATATATCAAATCATCATATTATACATCTTAAACTTAATGTTAAATGTTAACTTTTTTAAGCTCTTTATTGGAATAAAATTGCTTTACAGTCTTGTACTAGTTTTTGAGGTACACCAAAGTGAATCAGCTGTATTTATACTTATATCCCCATATCACCTCCCTCCCGTGAGTCCCTCCCACCCTCCCAGTCCTGGCCCTTTGAAGCACCACCATCACTGAGTTGATCTCCCTTTATTATACAGCAAATTCCCACCAGCTATCTATTTTACATGCAGTAGTGTATCTATGTCTATGCTACTCTCTCACTTCGTCCCAGCTTCCCCTTTGCCCTCCACCCCTCACCCCAGCTGTGGGTCCTCAAGTCCATTCTCGACATCTGCATCTCAAATATTGCCCTGTTACTGGGTTCATCAGTACCATTTCTTCATATTCCATACATATGAGTAAGCATACGGTATTTGTTTTTCTATTTCTGGCTTACTTAGCTGTGTATGACAGACTCTAGGTCCATCCACCTCACTACACATAGTTCAATTTCATTCCTTTTTATGGCTGAGTAATATCCCGTTGTATATATGTGCCACATCTTCTTTATCCATTCATCTGTTGATGAGCATTTAGGTTGCTTCCATGTCCTGGCTATCATAAACAGTGCTGCAATGAATATTATGCTACATGTTTCTTTTTGGATTATAGTTTTCTCGGGGTGTATACCCAGGAGTGGGATTACTGGGTCATATGGTAGTTCCATTTTTAGATTTTTAAGGAACCTCCAAACTGTTTTCCATAGTGGCTGTACCAGCTTACATGCCCAGCAACAGTGTAGGAGAGTTCCCTTTTCTCCACACCCTCTCCAGCATTTATTGTTTCTAGATTTTGTGATGATGGCCATTCTGACCTGTGTGAGGTGATACCTCATTGTGGCTTTGACTTGCTTTTCTCTAATGGTTACTGATGTTGAGCATCTTTTCATGTGTTTGTTAGCTATCTGCATGTCTTCTTTGGATAAATGTCTATTTAGGTCTTCTGCCCATTTGTGGATTGGGTTATTTGCTTTTTTGGTATTAAGCTGCATGAGCTGCTTGTGTATTTTGGAGATTAATCCTTTGTCCATTGCTTCATTGGCAAATATTTTCTGCCATTCTGAGGGTTGTCTTCTTTATGGTTTCTTTCACTGTGCAAAACCTTTTAAGTTTCATGAGGTCCCATTTGTCTATTCTTGATTTTATTTCCATGATTCTAGGAGGTGGGTCCAAAAGGATCTTGCTTTGATGGATGTCATAGAGTGTTCTGCCTATGTTTTCCTCTAGGAGTTTTATAGTGTCTGGCCTTACATTTAGGTCTTCAATCCATTTGGAGTTTATTTTTGTGAATGGTGTTAGGAAGTGTTCTAATTTCATTCTTTTATATGTTGCTGTCCAATTTTCCCAGCACCACTTATTGAAGAGGCTGTCTTTTTTCCATTGTACATTCTTGCCTCCTTTGTCACAGATAAGGTGCCCATATGTGTGTGGGTTTACCTCTGGGTTCTCTATTCTGTTCCATTGATCTTCCTTTCTCTTTTTGTGCCAGTACCATACTGTCTTGATCACTATGGCCTTGTAGTATAGTTTGAAGTCAGGAAGCCTAATTCCACCAACTCTGTCTTTCCTTCTCAAGATTGCTTTGGCTATTCAGGGCTTTTTGCATTTCCATACAAATCATAAGATTTCTTGCTCTAGTTCTGTGAAAAATGCCATTGGTAATTTGATCGGGATTGCATTGAATCTGTAAATTGCTTTGGGTAGTACAGTCATTTTCACAATGTTGATTCTTCCAATCCAAGAACATGGTATGTCCCTCCACCTGTTTTTATCATCTTTGATTTCTTTCATCAGTGTCTTATAGTTTTCTGCATACAGGTTTTTTGCCTCCTTAGGCAGGTTTATTCCTAGGTATTTTATTCTTTTTGTTGCAATGGTAAATGGGAGACTTTCATTAATTTCTCCTTCTGCTCTTCCATTGTTAGTGTATAGGAATGCAAGAGATTTCTGTGAATTTTATATCCTACTACTTTACTAAATTCATCGATAGTGCTAGCAGTTTTCTGGTAGAGTCTTTAGGGTTTTCTATATATGATATCATGTCATCTGCAAAGAGTGACAATTTCACTTCTTTTCCAATTTGGATTCCTTTTATTTTATTTGCTTCTGATTCCTGTGGCTAAAACGTCCAAAATTATGTTGAATACTAATGGTGAAAATGGACCACCCTTGTCTTGTTCCTGTTCTTAGAGGGAATGCTTTCAGTTTTTCACCATTTAGAACAATGTTGGCTTTTCATTTCTCATATATGGCTTTTATTATGTTGAGGTAATTTAGTTCTGTGCCCATTTTGTTGAGAGTTTTTATCATGAATGAATGTTGAATTTTGTCAAAAGCTTTTTCTGCATCTATTGAGATGATCATATGGTTTTTATCCTTCAATTTGTTAATGTGATGTATCACATTGATTTGCGTATATTGAAGAATCCTTGCATTCCAGGGATAAACCCCACTTGATCATGGTGTGTGATCCTTTTAATGTGCTGTTGGATTCTTTTAGCTAGTGTTTTGTTGAGGATTTCTGCATCTATATTCATCAGTGATATTGGCCTGTAATTTTCTTTTTGGTGACATCTTTGCCTGGTTTTGGTATCAGGGTGATGGTGGCTTTGTAGAATGAGTTTGGGAGTATTCCTCCTTCTGCTACATCTTGGAAGAGCTTGAGAAGGATAGGTGTTAGCTCTTCTCTAAATGTTTGATAGAATTTGCCTGGGAATCCATCTGGCCCTTGGCTTTTGTTTGTTGGGAGATTTTTAATCACTGCCTCAATTTCCAAACTTGTGATTGGTCTGCTCATATTTTCTATTTCTTCCTCATTCAGTCTTAGAGGGTTGTACTTTTCTAAGAATTTATCCATTTCTTCCAGGTTATCCAATTTGTTGGCATATATTTCCTTGCAGTAGTCTCTCATGATCTTCCGTATTTCTGTGGTGTCCATTGTTACTTCTCCTTCTTCATTTCTAATTCTGTTGATTTACAACTTCTCCCATTTTTTCCTGATAAGTCTGGCTAATGGTTTATCAATTTTGTTAATCTTCTCAAAGAACCAGCTTTTAGTTTTATTTATCTTTGCTTTTGTTTCCTTCATTTCTTTTTCATTTATTTCTGATCTGATCTTTATGATTTCTCTCCTTCTGCTCACTTTGGGGTTTTTTTGTTCATCTTTCTCAAATTGTTTTAAGTGTAAGTTTACGTTGTTTATTTGATATTTTCCTTATTTCTTCAGGTAGGACTGTATTGCTGTAAACTTCCCTCTTAGAACTGCTTTTGCTGTGTCCCATAGGTTTTGGGCTGTTGCGTTTTCATTGTCATTTGTTTCTAGGTATTTTTTGATTTCCTCTTTGATTTCTTTAGTGATTTCTTGGTTGTTTAATAGCATATTGTTTAGTCTCCATGTGTTTGTATTTTTTAAAGCTTTTTTCAGGTAATTGATATCATGGCATTGTAGTCAGAGAAAATGCTTGATACGATTTCAATTTTCTTGAATTTACTGAGGCTTGATTTGTGACCCAAGATGTGATCTATCCTGGAGAATGTTCCATGCGCACTTGAGAAGAAAGTGTATTCTGTCATTTTTGGATGGAATGTCCTACAAATATCAATTAAGTAGAGATGGTCTAATGTGTCATTTAAAGCTTATGTGTCTTTATTTATTTTCTGTTTGGATGATCTGTCCATGGATGTAAGTGGGGTGTTCAAGTCTCCTACTCTTATTGTGTTACTGTTGATGTCTCCTTTTATGGCTGTTAGCATTTGCCTTATGTATGGAGGTGCTCCTATGTTTGGTGCATAGATATTTACAATTGTTATATAATCTTCTTGGATTGATCTCTTGATCATTATGTAGTGTCCTTCCTTGTCTCTTGTAATAGTCTTTAAAGTCTAATTTGCCTGATATGAGTATTGCTACTCCAGCTTTCTTTTGACTTCCATTTGCGTGGAATATCTTTTTCCATTCCCTTACTTTCAGTCTATATGTGTCCCTTGGTCTGAAGTGGGTTTCTTGTAGACAGCATATAGAAGGGTCTTGTTTTTGTATCCATTCAATCAGTCTGTGTCTTTTGCTTGGAGCATTTAATACATTTACATTTAAGGTGATTATTGACATGTGTGTTCCTATGACCATTTTCTTCATTGTTTTGGGTTAATTTTTGTAGGTCTTTTCCTTCTCTTGTGTTTCCTACTTAGAAAAGTTCCCTTAGCAATTATTGTAAGGCTGATTTGGTGGTGCTGAATTCTCTTAACTTTGGCTTATTTGTAAAGCTTTTGATTTCTCCCTCAAATCTGAATGAGATTCTTGCTGGGTAGAGTATTCTTGGCTGTAGGTTTTTCTCTTTTAGGACTTTCAGTATATCCTGCCATTCCCTTCTGGCCTGCAGAGTTTCTGCAGAAAGATCAGCTGTTATCCTTATGGGTTTTCCCTTATATGTTATTTGTTGCTTTTCTCTTGCTGCTTTTAATATTTTTTCTTTGTGTTTAATTGTCATTAGTTTGATTAATATGTGCCTCAGTGTATTTCCCCTTGGGTTTATTCTGTATGGGACTCTCTGTGCTTCTTGGACTTGATTATTTCCTTTCCCATGTTGGGGAAGTTTTCCACTATAACCTCTTGAAACAGTTTCTCAGACCCTTTCTTTTCTTCTTCTTCTGAGATGCCTATGACTCGAATGTTGGTGCACTTAATGTTGTCCCCAAGGTCTCTGAGACTGTCTTCCATCTTTTTATTCTTTTTTCTTTTTCCTGCTCTGTGGCAGTTATTTCCCCCATTCTATCTTCCAAGTCACTTATTCGTTCTTCTGCCTCAGTTATTCTGCTGTTTATACCATCTAGAGTATTTTTAATTTTGGTTATTTTGTTATCTATTACTGTTTGTTCTTTAGTTCTTCTACGTCCTCATTAACTGTTTCTTGTATTTTCTGTATTTTGTTATCGAGATTTTGGATCATCTTTACTATCATTACTCTGAATTCTTTTTCAGGCAATTTTCCTATTTCCTCTTCATTTATTTGGTCTTGTGTAATTTTACCTTGTTCCTTCACCTATGACATATTTTTTGTCATCTCATTTTCCCCCACTTTGGAAGGGAGGGATTGTGTTCCTATCCCACTGGGTGTTTGACCTGAGGTTTCAAGCACTGGAGTTTGTAGGCTGTTGAGTATAGCTGGGTCTTAGTGCTGAAGTGAGAATCTCTGGGAGACCTCACTCTAATGAATATTCCCTGGGAATGGGGTTTGCCTGTTAGTCCAATGTTTTGCACTCAGAACTCCCACCTCAGGAGCTGAGGCCTGACCCTGGGCTTGTGAATCAAGATCCCACAAGCTGTGTGGAGCAGGAAAATGAAAAAACTAAAAAAAAAAAGTAGGAGAACAGCAGAACAATAGCAAGATAAAAAATACAATAATAGGAAACTAAGAGCTATTTTAGAAAAAAAAAAAAAAAAGATGGAGCAACAACTGGAAGGTAAAACAACCGCAATAGCCTAAGTGAGGAGGTAGGAAGAAAAAAAGAGAAAAAGAAAGAGAAAAAGAAAAGCCAAAAAAAGCCTTGGCTGTGGGGGTGAGGCTTAGACAAGAGCGGGCAGAGGTTAGGCAATGGGCAGAGCCTATGCTTAGAAAAGGCCCTGGGGGTGGTGGGGAATGGTGCTTAGGCCCAATGAGGCAGAGGGCCTCAAGAATGCCTCTGGTCCTGAGGACAAAGGACCAGGTCGAGGTACCCAGCAGGCTCCCTGGGCCCGAGTTGGTGGGAGAAATGCTAGGCACCTCCCCTAGTCCTCCAATCTTGGAGGGTCGCTCCCCCTTGGATTCTCTTCTTCCTCACTCCCTCTCTATTCCCCTAGGACCCTCACAGCTGCAGGGGACACTGGAAGGCAGGAGACCAGACTCTGACACCCAACAGGCTTCCCAGGGTCAACTGGGCTAGGGTAACACCTGCAGCACTTCCTCAGATCTCCCAGTCTTGTAGGATCCCTGTCTACCTCTCTTCCTCTCCCCTGCCCCCCACTCTCCTAGGTCCCAAGCAGCTTTAGGGGGCCCTGGAGTGTGAAAGACCAGGTCTGTGAGCCTAGCAGTCTTCCCAGGGCTAGTGGGCAGGGAAAATACCTTCTCCACCTCCCTTGATCCTCCAATCCCAAAAGGCCCCCTCCCCTGCCCGCCTCTCCTCTTCTCCCCTGCTTTCCTTTTACACCCCTAGGACCAGTGAGACTAGAGGGGCCCCTGGAGGACTGAAGACCAGGCCTGGGGGCACAACAGGCCTCCCGGTACCAAGTGGGTAGGGAGATTTCCCACAGTATCTCCCCTTATTCACCAGTCCTGCAAGGTCCCCTCCACTGCTGTCTGCCTCTCTTCCTCTTCTCCTCTCCTCCCTCCCTCCCACACCTGTATGACCCACTCAGCTGGAGAGACCAGACTTGGGAGCCCAGCAGACCTGCTGGGCCCAAGTGGGCAGGGGAAAGTTCCTCCGTACCTCCCCTGGTCCTCTGCTCCTGGAACATCCCACCACCAGTCTGCCTCTCTTTCTCTTCCCCTGCCTCGCTCCAACATCCCTGGGACCAACATGTCTGGGAGGGGACCCTGAAGAGTTGGAGACCAGGCCCAGGAGCCTAGCAGGCTTCCTGGGCCAGTGGGCAGCAGAAATGCCTTCCACTCCTCCCCCGATCCTCTGATCCCAGAGGGTCCCTCCCCTCTTCCACCTCTCTTCTTTCCCCCCACCCCTTCCCTCCATACTTTTAGGACCTATGGCCGGGAGGAGCCTTGGAAGGTGGAGGACCCACCCAGAAGAAATACCCAGCGGCGCTTCCCCTATTCTTCTGAGCTGGAGAAATCCCTTCCCACCCCCACTGTCTGCCTCTCTCCCTCCACCCTGTCCCCCTCCCCCACACGCCCCCAGAATTCTTGTGCTGGAGGGGGGCCTGGAGAGTGAAGGACCAAGCCCATGAGCCCAGTCAGCCTCCCTGGCCAAGAAGGCATGCAAAATGGCCTCTCGCCTCCTGGTCCCCCAGTCTCAAAGCCCCCACCCCACCTGTCTGCCTCTCCACCCCCTCGCCCCTCCTCCCTCCTTCCCACACCCCCAGGACCCAGGCAGCCCAGAGGGGGCCTTGGAGGGTGGAGGTCCCCGCTGGGGAGCCCAGCAGGCTCCCAAGTCGGGGAGCTCAGCAGGCCTCCTGGCTGGGAGAAACCCAGTTGCAGTTTCAGATCTCCCCAGCCCCCAATGGTCCCTCCAGGCGGGAACCTCCCCCCTCACCCAGCCACCTCCCAGGGGCACCAGTCCCAACCGGCTTCCCCTTCCCCGCCCCCCTGACTTCCCCCAGGGCCTACCTGGTTGCTCTGGGGTTCCTGTGGTCTGCTTGGGCCTCAGGTCCCCCGCCAGCCCTGACAACCTATCTATTTGTGGGGAGACGCAATCTCCATGTCTTCCCATGCTGCCATCTTGACTCTGCCCCTCCATGTTAATGTTAAATGTCAATTACATCTCAATAAACCAGGGGGGAGTTTACTTAATACAAATAATAATAAATGACACCATTAATTTCATTATACTTAAATTTTACAAAGCATTTCTAAGGTGATCCTCAGGCTAGCTGTGTAAGATAAATAAGCAAATATACCCATATCCCCATTGTATGGATTAGGTAATGGAAACACACAAACTAGATGATTTTCTTTAGTGAAGGCAACTGATAAGTAGGAGGAGGAGGACCTGAACCAAGGATTTATGACTCCCAAAATCACATCATATAAGTCATGGTGAATTCTTTAGTAAAGAATTGTATCTAGTTTACAAATTCAGATTCTTTTAATCACAGTTTCCTAATGCAGGACATATTTTCCAAGCTTCAAGTGATAGTACAGAGGAAGGGATATGTATTGGGAGAGAAAAATATATTTAAGAAAAAAGTAAGGTAGACACCCTCCCATACATCCTGAATGCTACGGAAATTCATGTTTCCTTGCATAGTATTAAATATTTTCCAGAGTACATGAATCTTTTAAAAGTTTTGTGGCAAAAATTTAAAAAAATTTAAAAAAAAAAGTTTTGTGGCTTAAAATATGTTTCAGTTGAAGAAAAAACTGTTAGTCTTGGTACACTTCTGCTGTGATACATATAAAATTATATCGGTATTCACATCATCTGTAGAGAATACCTTTACTGGGAAATCAATGAAATACCATTAACCTTTTAGTGAAAAGTGGTTGATATAGACAAGTAAAGCAAATGTTGAACCTCTGGAGAGGGGATGCTTGTCTTGAACATCCTTTCAGGTAAAAGTGATTTATTAGCCATTAAAGCATGTTAGATGCTTTAGGAATAAACAGTCTATAAAGATTATTTCAAAATGTCTCTCAAGCAGATGAAATTGCATATCACAAGATTCCTTAGCTTTATTCAGCAGTTATTCTTTGGAATGAAGGGAAAGCAAATACTTCCCGCGATCTGCTACAATGGTGTAAGAGATAAAGATAATCAGTCATTAATATCAGAATCTTCTACAAAGTTATCCCATAGGATGTCATCTGGACAGCCACTTCTCATCCACATCTCACTGCTTTTCTGTGAGAACAGAAATATTATCCTGGCCCTTTTTAACCTGGCAATGCTGTTGCACTCAATTAACGTGTGCAATTGGCAAACAACATTTTTATCCATGATTTAATTCCATATCTCCAAATCTAAGATAAAAGTCACCAAAACAATAATTACACCATATTATTTGTAAATTGGCTTGCGTATTTCACATAAAATGCTACTTCATAGCTGTGATGGACCATAAAAGATTACGTAGACTATCACCAGGAAAGTGAGGAAATCTAAACTAACCACATCACCAATTATTTATTTTCATCTTGAACATTTCCAGGGATATGTTCTCTAGACTCCTTAGCTAAATACTAATGACAATAATTACCATCTGTTGGCCAGATAAAAGGTGACGTGCAAAGTACTAGGCGCCAAATTGGGTGTTTTACTTATCATCTCAAGCTTTTAATAACCCTGCAAGAACAAATATTCCCCATGTTGCAGGTGAGAAAACAGGAATAAAAATCCAAACCATAGAGAAAATAAATGACAGATCAGAATTCCAACCAGTGCAAAAGGCTTCCAAAGTCGTGCTACCCAATCAATTTCCCTACATTTACTTCACTCAACAAATACTCAATCTCTAAGTATCAGTTATAAAGGACTCCATATTACTGTATCTTTGAACTTTTTTAATCTGCCCCTCCTAGAATTCCAACTTACTTATTCACCAGTTACATTATCTTTCTTTGCTTGCTATGCCAAACACTATGCCTAGATAGGAGATTTACCTACTCGTTCAACAACGTTTATTCTTTGTCTACTGTGGGACTATCTCTGTGTGATCAGCAATATGCCAAATCATTAATTCCATCCAGATTGAGGTGACTTTACCATAAATAAAATTAAGTGGGATTTTGCAAATTGCAATTTTAGAAGGGAAAAGAATCATCTAGGTGATTAAATTTATCCCAGAGTCTACTTGTTGCAACCAACCTTCCCAAATACAGAGATCTCCCTTTCTTCTTACTACTTGTGGAGCTAATATATGCCCATGTACTTTTCTGGCAGTTTTGCAGTTTTGTTTATAGCTCTTCCCTCCATAACCACAATATATTCCTATTGTCTTAATTTTATTCCTCCTATATTTCCCCTTGCTATAGTCAGTAAAATAGATTCTAGGGAAGAGTCTGAATACAAAGGTGGAATTTTAACTTATATTACTAATTTCTCATAACTACAGAGTTGATAATGATCATATAGCCTTTGGACTATATTTGTCAAATTCCCTTTCCCAGGAATAACAATTCTTGATCAAAGTAACCAAAAGCTACATAATTGGTCTTGTGCCATGTAGCTCTTGACTTACAGTGGTTTGAATGGGGTATGACTAATGGGGACAGTGAATGGGAAAGTTGGCACTCAGTATAGAAGACCTTTAATGATCATCTAAGGGGGATGGACTAATTTTTTTCCTACAAGAATGTTTTCTTAAAAGAAGGGTAAGGAAACACAAGCTTTAAATGACACTATAGACCAGCTAGATCTAATTGATATTTATAGGACATTCCATACAAAATCAGCAGATTACATTTCCTTCTCAAGTGCACACGGAACATTCTCCAGGATAGATCACATTTTGGGTTGCAAATCAAGCCTTGGTAAATTTAAGAAAATTGAAATTCTATCAAGCATCTTTCCTGACCACAATGCTATGAGATTAGAAATAAATTACAGGGGAAAAAAACTGTGAAAAACACAAACACATGGAGGCTAAACAATACACTACTAAATAACCAAGGCATCACTGAAAAAAATCAAAGAGGAGATCAAAAAATACCTGGAAACAAATGACAACGAAAACATCATGATCCAAAACCTATGGGATGCAGCAAAATCAGTTCTAAGAGGTAAGTTTATAGACAATCCTATCTCAAGAAACAAGAAAAATCACAAACAATCTAACCTTACACCTAAAGAAGTGAAAGAAAGACAAACAAACAAAACCCAAAGTTAGTAGAAGGTAAGAAATCATAAAGATCACAACAGAAATGAAATGGAAACAAAGAAAAAATAGCAAAGATCAATAAAACTAAAAGCTGGTTCTTTGAGAAGATAAAATCGATAAACATTTAGCAAGACTCATCGAGAAAAAGAGAGGACTCAAATCAATAAAATTAGAAATGAAATAGGAGAAGTTATAATGGACACCACAGAAATACAAAGCATCATAAGAGACTACTACAAGCAAATATATGCCAATAAAATGGACAACCTGGAAGAAATGGACAAATTCTTAGAAAGCTATAACCTTTCAAGGCTGAATCAGAAAGAAATAGAAAATATGAACAGACCAATCACAAGGGCTGAAATTGAAACTATGATTAAAAATATTCCAATAAACAAAAGTCAAGGACAAGATAGCTTCATGGTGAATTCTATCAAATATTTAAAGAAGAGCTAACACCCATTCTTCTCAAGCTCTACCAAAAAATTACAGAGGAAGGAAGACTCCCAAACTCATTCTACAAGGCCACCATCACCCTGATACCAAAAGCAGACAAAGATACTACAAGAAAATTACAGACCAATATCACTGATAAATTTAGATGCAAAAAATCCTCAACAAAATACTAGCCAACAGAATCCAACAACACAGTAAAAGGATCATACCACATGATCAAGTGGGATTTATCCCAGGGATGCAAGGACTCTTCAATATATGCAAATAAATCAATGTGATACACCATATTAACAAATTGAAGAATAAAAATCATATGATCATCTCAATAAATACAGAAAAAGCTTTTGACAAAATTCAACACCCATTTATGATAAAAACTCTCCAGAAGGTGGGCATAAAGGGAACCTACCTCAACATAAGAAAGGCCGTATATAACAAACCCACAGCAAACATCATTCTCAATGGTAAAAAAAATGAAAACATAGGAAGAACACTCTTTGACATAAATCACAGTAAGATCTTTTTTGACCTACCTCCTAGAATAGTGGAAATAAAAACAAAAATAAATAAGTGGGACCTAATGAAACTTAGAAGCTTTTGCACAGCAAAGGAAACTACAAACAAGATGAAAAGACAACCCTCAGAATGGGAGAAAATATTTGCAAACGAATCAACAGACAAAGGATTAATCTCCAAAATATATATACAGTTCATGCAGCTCAATATCAAAAAAAAAAAAAAAACCCAATCAAAAAATGGGCAGAAGACCTAAAAAGGCATTTCCCCAAAGAAGACATATAGGTGACCAAGATGCACATGAAAGGCTGCTCAACATCACTAATCATTAGAGAAATGCAAGTCAAAGCCACAATGAGGTATCACCTCATACCTGTCAGAATGGGCATCATCAAAAAATCTAGAAACAATAAATGCTGGAGAGGGTGTGGAGAAAAGGGAACCCTCCTGCACTGTTGGTGGGAATGTAAATTGATACAGCCACTCTGGAGAACAGTTTGGAGGTTCCTCAAAAACTAAAAATAGAACTACCATATGACCCAGCAATCCCACTCCTGGGCATATACCCAGAGAAAACCATAATCCAAAAAGAAACATGTACCACAATGTTCATTGCAGCACTGTTTACAATAGCCAGGACATGGAGGCAACCTCAATGCCCATCAACAGATGAATGGATAAAGAAGATGTGGCACATATATACAATGGAATATTACTCAGCCATAAAAAGGAATGAAATTGAGTTATTTGTAATGAGGTGGATAGACCTAGAGTCTGTCATACAGAACAAAGTAAGCCAGAAAGAGAAAAACAAAAACTGTATGCTAACTCATATATATGGACTCTAAAAAAAACGGTACCAATGAACCCAGTGGCAGGGGAAGAATAAAGACACAGATGTAGAGAACAGCCTTGAGGACACAGGGTGGGGAGGGGAAGCTGGGATGAAGTGAGAGAGTAGCATAGACATATGTACACTACCAAGTGTAAAATAGATAGCTAGTGGGAAGCTGCTGCATAACACAGGGAGATCAGCTCGATCCCTGGTGATGACCTAGAGGGGTAGGATAGGGAGGAAGGGAGGGAGGTTCATGAGGGAGGGGATAGGGAATATACGTGTAAATACAGCCGATTCATGTTGTTGTACAGCAGAAACTGCACAACACTGTAAAGAAATTATACTCCAATAAAGATCTGAGGGGGGAGAAAAGCCATCTTCTCAGTAAGATCTTCCCTGCACATCTAAAACTGCAACTTCTCCACCCACCTATACCTCTTCGTCCTGCTCCCTGCTTTCAGTATTACATATAAGTACTCCTGAGTACTTATACTCTCTGTTGTGCTATCCATTTTACTTTACGGTCTTATTTATTTCCTATCTCCCCTCACCAGAATGTACGCAAGGGCAGGGATTTTTGTCTGTTTCTTCACCATTCTCTCTCCAGTGCCTAACACAAAGCACATCGAATGAATGACTGCCTCTGTATGAGAGAGTTATCAAAGTTAAATGACTTTTTCAATAGCACAGAGTTATTTGCAGGGGGAAGGAGAAGAAAAAAAATAGGTGACAGATAAATTAGGCATTTGGGATTAACATATACACACTCCTATATATAAGATAGATAACCAACAAGGACCTACTATACAGCGCAGGGAATTATACTCAATATTTTGTAATAACCTATAAGGAAAAAGAATCTGCAAAAGAATAGATACATGTATATGTATAACTGAACCACTGTGCTGCACACCTGAAACTACCACAACATTGTAAATCAACTATCCTTCAATGAAAAAAAAAAAAAAGATGATGGAAATGTTCCCAAGTAAATAGGGACAGAAATTCAAAGGAAAGAGAGGTTCGAGGATGCCAACCAGTAGAAAGTGGGATCACTGGGGCTGGTGAGGTGAGATGATGAAGCACAGGGGAATGAGCACCACCCCAGGAGGAGCTGCAAATACCACCTCCCTCTTAAGGTGGTCAAGAGGCAGAGGGTAGAGAGATTGGGGGGGTCAAGCTACACGACCCACGTGAAAAACAATGTTTCCTGGCGCGTGGTTAAGTGATGAGTAAGTGTTAGCTGGTGCCATCTTTATAGTTCTCGCACTGCTCTGGTCCAGAGACACTGAGGGCTAACACAGCTTCACTGCTCTTAAGCATCTCACACTGCTATCTGGTCAGAGGGATGAGCCTACAGATGAGAGGAAAATCCACATCTCTTCACCAATAAGAAAGTCTCAAGCACAGAATATGCTTCTGTCTGGAAAATCAGGATTTGCCAAGCTTGTCAAGATGGAATTAAGTCACCATCTAAGCTTTGCTGAGCCACACCATGCTGGTGTACACACACACAGACACACACACACACACACATCTTTTCTGGCTCACTCATATTTACCCACAACTTTGAAATTATATGACAAAACCTCAGTTGGGTTCACACTCTAAAACATGCCTGACACAGGCCAAGAGTGATGGAAGGAGAACCGCTGTACCCTTTTATACCACAGCTCTACTGACACATTCAGGTAACAGTCCACTCTAACCCCAAGACTCCGTTCTGCCCACTTAGCCTCTCTTCATATCATGTTTGTGTAACTTGAAACTGTGCTCTTTTGCTCCTATAGATTACCTAATGGGTGGCCGGGAGTAAGGGGTTGGGGGGAACAGGATGACTTTTCCAATTTGAAAGTCATTTTAAGTACCAACTAGCAACCCATCTCCACGTGAACTGGCTTCAAGTATAGTGCACATATCATCATCGTCATTACCCATGAAATTGTTCGAGTGAATGAATGGGAGCAGTGCCACAGATGCGACAGCTAAGCAAAGCTACATCACTTGCCCAAGGTCACTTAGCTTGTAGATGGTGAGACCCAGATGACCCCAAGGCCAACATCGCCGCCCAGGTTTAAGACAGACAACTTCCGTGATTTCCATTTTTGAATGCTGGGGAGATCATGGTATAACAAGCTCTCAAAAGGGACTATACACGTTTCCTTCCAAAATCTAAGAGAAATCTTTTCCCAAATCCATAACAATATCTACTATCATTCAATATTCTGCATTCACATTCTGAAATAAGTCATATTTGTTTGTTAAAAGAAAACATATTTCTGCAGCAAGCTTTGCTGGCCAGGAGTTAAATCCCCTTTAAGCCAGAACCATGTTTTTAGCAAATTTTCAAGAAAAAATTCTAATTGTGAAACAGTTTAAATCAATTTTTGTACATGTTTTCAAGCTGTATATATGTGATGTGAATTTGAAAAGCTACAATATGGTTGTTAGAGGTTATTTCTCTCTCTCTCTCTCTCCCTCTCTCTCACACACACACACACACACACACACACACACACACACACAGAGAAAGCCATATTTCTTCATTCCCGAGATATGACAAATCTTAATCTACACCATGAAACCAAATAGAAAAAGGGAAGGACATCTTGATGTAGAAACTGCCTTCTGTCCTATCTGAAAACTTTATCATAAAAATGTAAAACTTGTCATCACCATTTATTAGCCATTGATAAAAATGCAGTAGGCATTGCAGAATGTTATAAAAACATGGTCTTCTCCCAACAAAAAAGAGACCAAAAGGAAAAAAGAAAAATAAGTAGGAGTAGATATGTGTATTTCCATTCATGCATTTTTTTCTTTAATCTCCCAGGTAGAAGTTGTATAAACTATTTCTGGGTGGCAGATTCCTCCCTACAGCAGTTATCTGCTGCTGCAGAACGAATTACCTCCAAACTTAGGTGCTTAAAATAACAAACATTTATGATCTCAGTTTTGAGGGTCAGGAATTTGGAAGTGCCTTAGCTGGGTGGTTCTGACTCAAGGTCCCTCATGAAGTTGTAAACACGGTGCTGCCAGGGGCTACAGGCAGCTGACGGCTTGCCCGGAGCTGGAGGACCTGCTTCTAAGCCCACGCATGCAGTTGGTGGCAGGAGCCTCAGCTCTTCTCTGGCTGTTGGCCAGAACAATGGTTCCTTGCCACCTGGGCCCTTCCACAGGGCTGCTTGTGTATCCTCAGGACACGGCAGGTGACTTCCCCCAGCATGAGTAAACAGAGAGTGAGTGCACCAGACAGAGACAGAACCAAGGGAAAGTCACCATGTCTCTCATGGCCCAGACTCAGAAGCTACACCCATCAGTTCTGCCACAGTCAGTGCACAAGAATCACCAAGTGCAGCCCGCACTCAGGGGGAGGGGCACTCGGCTCCACATTTTGAAGGGAAGAGTATCACATAGTTTGTGGGCATCTTTTTAAAGGATCACACGCACTAACACATTCTTCTGCCCCTCCTTCAGTTCTTTCTCAGACCCCTACCAATGTATTGGACTTCCTGGACCAGCATTAACCATAGTCATATATAAATACACTTATTTCAGTATTTACTATGCATCTGATACCGTTCGACACACATAAATAAATGAAGCCAAAAAACGTGCTCTTATAAAGCAAGTAGAAAGACATTAAGAGTAAACAGATGAATGTATAATGTGGTGGTGATAAATGCCATGTCAAAAATAATGGTAAAACAGGCTAAGGAGTTAGAAAGTTATGAGCACTTAAACAGCCAAAATGATTCTCAGGTACATCCACATATCATACTTTAAGTGAATACACTGCTTCTTGACCTTGAAGATTCAAGTGACCTCAACCTGCAAAAACCATTATCTTCGTCCTTGACCACATGCTTTTTCCTTTTCTCTAACATTCATGCAGGACCCAGCAGCAAGATTTGCTTCTGTGTTCTTTCTTCCAGCTTTTGCCAGGACTGCACCGTACATGCCAAGTCTTAAAAAAAATAGCCAGAAAATCTCTCTCAGCTCCTTCTCAAAGGAACATTTCTTTTTTGCTTTTGTTGCTGGCTCTCCTCCATGAAAACCTGGCATGTAATGCCTCCCCTTCTGGAAAGGCACAGACGGTACTGGAACTAGTGTCTGCTCTCCACCTAAGGGACATCAATATCAAAGCCCTCTCTACTACCGAGAGTAGGGAAACCGTTCTGTTTATCCATCTTGACCCAGGACCCACCTCTTCCTCACTGGGTCCCCAATGTTTCCACCACCCAATAAGGATTCTAACACACCTCTAAACAATGTATAATAAAAATAAGTCAAAGTTCCCAAAGCACTGAATAACTCAAAGAATTTTTATATTATGTAACTTTGAGGTATCATTTTATTACCTACTTCTTGTACTTACCACCATTTGCACTTCTAACAACTCTTGTATTTGGTTAACGAGTGTAGGAAAGATTCACATTAGGAGGAGACTACTGGAAATTGTAGATTTTAAATACTGGGCTACAACTGAAAATTTAAAAGTCGATTTCCTACAAAGACCAAAATCTCTTGCCTATGCTTTATTTACCGAGTTGTTTCTTTTCCCCATTTCATCTGTGCACTAGATGTTTATTTCTTTTTAAGAGAATCCAAGTCATAAGATACTGATGTCGTATATTTAGAAAACCAATTAGATCTCTTTTTTATCTGCCATATTACTCCAGAAAGAAATACACATTGGCATATGACATAAGCCTTCCTGGCTACCTTCTGTTCACAGTTGCTCTGCCAGTGAGGAATATGAAAATTGGAACTTTCTACCCATGGCAGACCATGTGATTGAATTAGAGTGTTCCAGATCTTCTGAAGGGCACTGGGTTGCACGTTGCCACTTTACCTGTTCTTCCCCTCTGGCCTGAATCTTCCATACTAACGTCTTTACGTGAAAAAAGTACTCAGTACACACCTTGTGGTATAAAGAAAAGAGACTGCATTTCCCAGAGTCTTCATCGATTTTTCCTTTTGGCATTTCTTTCTCTCATTGAGTACATCCTAATCTTATAAGCTGTTGTACTAGGCTAGTTATAAAGGCTATTTTGCTTAAACTATCACAGTATTCAGTAGAGGACAGAAATAAAAGCATAACTATATGCTGACACCACACGCTACTTTAAGCACTGACCAGAAGCAATGGAATCATGGAATCACCACATGGGGCCCCAAACACCTCTATTCAGAGCTTTGTCACATGCTTTTCTTACAGCCCCCTAACCGCGCACATGCACGCACCATGGCTCGGTCGGCCACCAGTCTTTGAGCCATGTGTCTTAGCTCGGGCTGCTCTAACAAATTACTGCAGGCTAGGAGCTTAAAAACAACAAGACGTTATCCCTCGTAGTCCTAGAGGTTGGGAAGTGTGAGATCAGGGTGCCGGGGTAGTGGGGTTCTGATGAGAGCTCTCTTCCCAGTTTGCAGGTGACTGCCTTCCTGCTGTGTCCTCACATGGTGGGGAGAGATACAGGAAGCAAGCCCTCTGATGTCTCTTCTTATAAAGACCCTCATGCCATGATAGGGCATCCACACTTAGGGCCTGATTCCTTCCCCCAAGGCTCCATCTCACAATACCATCCCATTGTCAGTTAGGGTTTCCACATACAAATCTGGCAGGGATACAGACATTCAACCCATAGAGGGTACTAAAATATCACCGGAATGAATTGAAAATATTGTATCACCTCAAGTTTCCATATGTAATTCCTTACATAATTAATGAAATGGAAATTGGCCTCACTCCTGCCCAAATAGTGACAAGTAAATTTTTTTAATAAAATTAATTAAAAAAAAAACACACACTCTTCATCAGTACCAACTGACCTCTATTGAGTATTTTTGCAGCATAGGTACAAAATTCACCATACAACCACAAGCCCCCAGCAACCCTGATTCCTGCCAGCTGGTGGTTATTTTGGGTCAATGCTCTCAATCACCTGAAACTCTGAGGAAACACTCAACGGCATAGTGCAGCTACCTGGAAAAACATCTCTTGTTTTACTATCCAAATGTTAAACATTTTCATTGTCTCAGTTTGAAAGTTACAAAAGAAACGTGGAAGGTGAAAAATAATTTTTAAAAATATTTTTAAAAAACACTTTCTAACACTAAATCCAGAAGAAATAAACACTTCTAAACATTTTCAATGATGGTAATATTTTGAAAGCCCTTAATGTGTTTTCTTCTGCCTTTTTGAGACCATCACATGCATTGACATCTGGCTGAGGGAGCGGGTACAGAGAACGATTTTTTCCACTGAAAGATGCAAAGAGAAAGAATGAATTAGAATTTCTAATATGCAAAATAAGATCATGCAGCAAGAAATAACCTTGAACGTCAGGCATTCATTGACTATAATCTCCAGGAGAACAGGTGTTTTCTCTGTGTTTGTTTACGGCTGCATCCCCTATGAACAGAGCCCAGGAGTAGACTCTCAACAAATAGCAGACATTCAACAAATATTTAGCGGATAAATGAACAAATGAATGAACGCATGAAGGAGGGAGTTTATATTTTTATCTCCTTTAACAAATCAGCAACCAAGCCTGGAGTTGCCATTTCAGCCTGGAACTGCCAAACTCGCGGAATTCTCCCATAGAGTAGAAAAGACAACTTTCTGTAATAATGAAGGCATGTTCTATCAAAGAAAGAATGTGCTGCTAGCGGGTGGGGCGGGGGGGTTGGGGAGGAGCGGGAAGGTGGTTTCACCACGACCTCCCCAAGGAGACGGCGGGAGAAGAAAAAGGAGGGAGCAAAAACCGGAAGTGCGTGCCCTGATTTCTGCGCATTGAACGAGTAAGGATAACACTGAAGGCAGAAGAAAATCTGACCCCGTTTTCTGTTTCCGACTTCTGAAAAAGATGGCCCTTGTGTGGCTCTCACACCAACCCGAGGAGTTGCTGCGTCCATCTGTCAGGGTGGTTTGGCCAAAGAAAGGTGCTAAAATTGAGCATTCCTGGGCAACCTTACCTCGTTCTCCTGTGGCACAGATGAGACCCAGAAGTAGCTGAAGGATGGCCACGGAGCCTGGCAGACGGGGCACCGCGGTGGGAGGCAACGTTAAGTTGAAGCAAGGGCTGCAGAGCAGGAGGTCAGGTCCTCACTGAACCAGAGTCAGAACTGACTTCAGAGGCACGGAAGTGCTGGTGGGAGGGTGGATCTTCCCAGGTGTATTAGTTTTCTACTGCTGTGTAACTAATTACCACAAATTGAGCAGCTTAAAGCAATACACATGTTTTATCTCACAGTTTCTGTGGTCAGGAGTCCAGGCATGGCTTAACTGGGTCCCCTGCTCAGGGTCTCATGCGCTACAGTCAAGGTGTTGGCAGGCTGCATTCTCATCTGAAGGTTCAAAGAATCCGCTTCCAGCTTCACTCAAGCTGTTGGCGGAATTCATCTTATTGTGGCCATAAAATAGAGAGCCCTCAATTTTTCCTGGCTGTTGGTTGGGGCCACCTGCACATCTAGAGACCACCCTCAGCTTCTTGCCCACGGGCATCCTCACATTTGATACTTACTTCCTGAGATCCAGGGGTGAGTCTCTCCTGCTTGGGGTCTTTGACCTCCAGGAGGGCCAGTCCTCCTATTAAGGGCTTTTGCCTGATTAAATCACCACCCCCCAGGATAACCATCCTTTCAATTTACTGAAAATCAGCTGATTTGGGACCTTGATTAGACCTGTAAAATCCCTTCACCTTTGCCATATGATGTAACGTAGCCTTCGCTACATTCGGTTAGCTAGAGGCAACTCCCAGGTCTCACTCCAAATCAAGAGGAGGGATTACACAAAGACATGAATGCTGAAATTATTGAGGGTGGCCCTAGGGTCTGTTTTCCACGCTAGGAGAACTAGGGTAGCACTCCCTCTACCCAGCAGAGGGAAAAGAGCAAAGGTCACGTGGCAACCAGGGTAACGATGGTGGCCACCATCCCAGAGACCTCAGAAGCCGCAGACACCCCCCACCGCCACGTGGTCACGCCTCACTTTTCTCTCCCCAGACATCCAGAAGCAATCTCAAAAGGAGACAAGGAGGCAGAAAGGGACTCAAAATCTGAGAGACTAACCATTTTTTACCTCTAGAAAGTGAACTTCACCTAAGCAAGCTGCTTTAATCTTGAGGGAAGACAGAGTAACATCAGAGTTAACAGTTCATTTTTTAACTGTTAAAGTCCAGATTAACTAGAAACAAAACAAAGGGTACATATTTTTGTTTAGACATCCCAGAGAGATGTATAGTTGAAATCATTTGACTTGCTGCACCTATTTTCATGAAGATTTTGGACCTAAACCCACGTAAGTTGTCTCAGTCCTTGCTGAATATGATTAATGCTACCCACTGATAAAGGATGGAACACCATAAAACAGGATCATTTTAAATAAATTTACATGTTGTATAATGTTCAGTACAAATAATAATCCTTTTGTTTTGAACATGAAGAACAAGGTATATAATTTTTGCCAAGAGAAAGTCAGTTTTTGCTACCAGAAAGTCAGGTTTTCCTTGTCCCTACTAAATACTCGTTGAATAAAGAATGACATTTAAATTGTAAAAATATACGCTAGTCCAGTGCATCTATACACCTCAAGCTAGCCTCTCACCAACTGCATGTGCAGGCAGCTTACAACAGAAGTCTCTCAGTTGTTTGTTAGAATTTAGAATACATTTACCACATAAATTACCATTTTAACCATTGATTGTATGCTAGACACTATGTTTAGCGCTTTGTATAATTTCAGGAAATCATTAAAACACTATGAGTAGTATGTAACTATGCCCATTTTACAGATGAGAGAACTGAGGCATTGAATGGATAAAGTAATTTGCCCAGGGTCACACAAGGAGTAAGTGGTTCTACAGGATTTTAAGCTCAGATCCATGTGGTTCTAAAACCCATGCTTGGAATCCTTGTACTATACCTGTCAGGCTGGTCTACAAAAGCCTATTAAGCTCAGTGTAGCTGAATACAATATCATAGTTGTACCTACAGCTTTCAGAAATGGTACAACAGCAAAATGTCTTCCAATGCAGAAACCCTCCTTCCTCTCCTTTCTACAGCCCTGCAGGGAATAAAGGCAGAGCCTTTCTCATTTCACCGTGGCTTCCCACCTCCAGGAAAGCAGGAGGATGTGCTGGTTGTTGTTCTGACAGGCTGAGTTAGTGACGGACATTTTCAGGGCTCAGAGTGGGTGAGCCTGGGAGCCCACAGCCTCCTGCCACATTAGAGTCCCAGGTCACTCCTCAGTCTGGGATGGTCCCCTGTCACACTCTCAGTTCTCCTCCTCAGGCCCCAGGATCGGCCTAATTCCATCCTTTCCACTGCCACAGCTTGTTTCTTCCAATCAAGGTTTTTCTCTTCTCTAACCTTCTATAAAACAGAAGCTGGCCTCGAGTCTTCTGAATTTTAACCTTCTTATCAGAGAAAAAACAAATCATAAGTTCCCCCATTCTTCCTGCCCTTCCTATAAGATGTGAAAGCTCACATTTGCATGTAATTTTCAGTGACCAGACTGAGAGATTCAGGTGAAAAGGAGGTGAATATAACTAGTTGCTATGACAACAGGAAGATATAAAATGGCATAGCAATTCATAGGACAAGCTTTTTAAATTACATAAATTTGAATTATTCCAAGAAACCATTCTAAATGACACATATATAAACAACTGGCCAATTGAAAGAATGAAGTATATTACACAAATAAAACACCTTAAGTTAATCAGACAATTAAAGATCTAGACAATTTTAATCCTCAAGAGACTGTAAGAGAATTACTCACAATTCTAGAGCCTCTGTAAAGTTACTTGTCAATCAGACTGATCCAGCCGCATAATATTAAAAATTTCCATGTCTACCACAGCTCTAAGAATTAAGTCACAACTAGATTACAAGGCCAGCAGCACAAAACAGAAGCGTTTGCCTTCACCATTTAACACTGTTGACTACTGCCTCTCTCTCAAGATGCTCTCTCCCTTGATGTCCTAACACTGCACTCATTGACAGCCTTCCTTGCTCTCAGATCGTTCCTCTCTTTGCTCTTCCGGTTTCTCCAAGGTTTTGTAGATGGTACCCATCCTTTTGGTGTCTGTTATCATGTCCTCAATCGTTACCTCTAATTTAATATCTCCCAAATATGGACCTTGGTTCCCAAATCCTCTCCAGAGAGGCAGGCCCCACATTCTAACTGCATGAAGAAATCTCCACTCGCGTGTCCTAATGGCATCTCAAAATCATCACTCTTCTATTCAAGCTTAAAGATTATTTCTCCTATTCCTGGATTCCCTGATGAGGTTAATGGCACCAGTATCTTCCAGAAATTCAGGCAAAAATCTTTTTAGTCTTTGTTTTTCCCTTCTGCCTCATATGCAGCCACTAAGCCTTATTAATTCCACCTCTCTAGTAGCTGTCGGGTCTGTGTGCCCCCGTACTATCAATACAGGCACCACTCAGTATAGAACCGTCCATTACCTCTCATCTAAACTACAGCCATGGGCTCCCAATTTCTCTGCCTGGTTTCAGGCTTTTCATATAATCCTGATCATAAGAATCACATGGGAAGGTTTTTTTTAATACAGGTTTCTAGATCTTGCCCAAGACCTACTAAATCAGAATCTACAGCAGAGGGGCTTCAGAACCTATATTTTCCTAAGTATTCCCAGAGATTACTCTAATCAGACAAACAAGTTTACTCAGCACTACCAGACTGAATTAATTCATGGCCCTTGACCAAAATTTTCCATGGCTCCCATTGCTGGTAAAATCAAGTCCAAATTCCTGGCTTGACATTTAAGGCTCTCCACAATCTAGTCTATACCCATCCTTCCAGTCACCTTCCGCATTATTGCTTCTCACATACTCTATGCCAAAACCACACCATTTGTCATTCCAGAACATTTTTCTGCATTTTTCCCACCATGATGTTTTTATTTACATAATACCCTTAGCCTGGACCGCCGCATACCCATACCTCTCTGTATTCAAACCCCATCCATCCCTCAAAGTTCATCTTAGCTTTATTCACGGCCCTTTTCTGTAGCATCACCACAGCAAGTCGATACACCCATTACTGTGCTATTATATTGCGATTTTTTTGCATGTATGCCTGCCTCTCCTCTACAAGATGAAGCTCTCTGGGGAAGATGACAATGCCATCATTCACCTTTGTATTTTGGGGGTGCTTGTAGAAAGCAGCACAGAGTTGGGACTCGAAATGTTTGAATAAATGAGTGAGACAGCAACGTCAATCAGAGCCAACAGCTTGGGGCAAACTGGTCTGCCCGCTGCTCCTTCTACTCACCCACACGGCCCCCCTCACTATCCCTGCCCGAATGCCCTGCTTTTTCCTCCTCTTTACGAGCCACGTCCTGCAGCCTTTAAGACACTGTCTCCCAAGTCATAGGCCACCAACTACTTGCACCAGAATGACAGGGGCTGTTTCTTAAAATTCAGATTCCCAGGCACTCCACCCTGAATTACAATCTCTGGGAGAAGAAGCCGAAGGATCTGCATTTTTTAAGACTTCTTTTGATGGACCATTGTGTTCAAAGTCTTTATTTGTTACAATATTGCTTCTGTTTCACATTTTTTGGTTTTTTGGCCACGAGGCGTGTGGGATCCTAGCTCCCCGACCAGGGATGGAACCCACAGCACCCCCTGCCTTGGAAGGTGACGTCTTAACCACTGGACTGCCAGGGACGCCCCAGGATCTGCATTTTTGACCAGCCGCCCCCAAGGGTACACAGGGATGTCGAGAACATTTGTTTTTAAAACTGGTTAAAGACCCACTCCTCCTAGAGAATTCACCAGTTTGAGTCCTTACTAAGGGCTTGATGCCATGCTGCTGCCTTATGACCTTATTTGCCGCTGACTTCTATGTTACTTTGCAGGCTATCAAATAATTATAATCTTTGTGAGTTGTGGAAGCTAAACAGTACTTTAGAGAGAATGTCACATAAAACACATACAGATGAATAGTTTAAAATGTGCCTTTGGAATCAACCTGTCTCCAATCACATCTCTAGCACTTACTAGTTACATAACCTTGAGCTAGTTACTTAACCCCTCCATGCCTCCACTTTCCATGCATAAAATGGAGCGATGCTACCTGTGGGCTGCTGTGAGGATTGCACGGGGTAATTTACGGACAGTACAAGCAGAGTACCCCAAGAGACGGTACTCACTACTACTGCTGCAGGGTTATCACTATCCAAAAAGTCTCTTTATTCTACTTGGGCAAATAGAACACAGAATTAAAGAACGCTAACCATAACATCTTTTCCATCTGTTCCCTCATAGTACAGAGCTACCCTGTACAAGGAATAGTGGATAAAAACTATTAGACACAGCAAAAAGGGCTCCAAATTTAGAAGGATCCAATACTGAAACATCATACACAACTCTAATATTCAGGGCCTTATTCCAGGAAACGCAGTCCACCCATTTGGCTCTAGAGGCAACTGACATAGAGGCAATTTCTATTTCTCCCATGACAAATGTCAAAAACTGAGTCTACCGCTGTTTAGAGATTTCACTAGACAATCGTATGTCCCAATGGGAGCACAGTAACTCCTCAGCTTGTGATTTCCATACTAAGGTATTTTGATCGATGCTTTTCAGAAGTCTAGACAGCCTCACCCAGCATCTTTCCCTCTCACCACCTCAACCACAGAGAATGTTCAAGGAGATATGTTCTCTTCGAGATCCTAATTTCAATTATTTTGGATATGTATATGCAGAAGTGGGATTGCTGGATCATATGGTCATTTTATTTTTAATTTTTTTAGGAACTACCATAATAATTTTCAGAAAGGCTGTATCACTTTCCATCTCCACCAGCAGTGTATAAGAGGTCCCTTTCTCCACAACTTTGCCAACACTTGTTATCTTTGGGGTTTTTTTTTTGATAACAGCCATCCTAAAAGATGTGATATAATATCTCACTGTAGTTTTGATGTGCATTTCCTTGATGATGTTGAGCAACGTTTTATTTGCCTCTCAGCCACATATATGTCTTCTTTGGAGAAATGTCTGTTCTAGTCATTTGCCCATTTTTAATCAAGTTATGAGATTTTTGTTACTGAGTTGTAGGAATTCCTTATATGTTTTGGAAATTAACTCCTTATCAGATATATGGTTTGCAAATATTTTTCTCTGCTTCTGTAGGTTGCCTTTTCGCTCTGTTGACTGTTTCTTTTGGATCAATTTCATATGCTGAACAGCTTTGCACTCCTGGGATAAATCCCACTTGATCATGGTATATTACCCTTTTGTATGTTATTCCCAGTATTTTGTTGAAGATTTTTTACATCTATATTCATAAGCAATATTGACCCGTAGTTCTCTTTACTCATAATGGTTTTGTCTGATTTTGGTACCTAAGTAACAATAGCCTCATAGAATGAGTTGGGAAGTGATCTATATTTTTGGAAGCAGCTATGAAGAATTTGTATTCATTCTTTTTTAAAATTCATAGAATTCACCAGTGAAGTCTTCTGGGTCATACTGAGACATGTTTTACGGTCTAACATATGGTTTATCTGGAAATGTTTCTTGTACACTTGAGAAAAATTTATATTCCGCTCTTTGGGGGTGGAGGGTCCTGTATATATCTTTTAGGTTTGGTTGGTTTATATATAGTGTTGTTGAAGTCTTCCTCAGGGGCAGTTTCTACTGACTGCTTTTTTCCTATAAATGGGCCATATTCTGTTTCTGTTGTGTCTCACAATAGTTGGCTGAAAATTGGACATTATAAATAATATAATGTAGCAACTCTGAAAATAAGATTTATACACACACACATACACAAACCAGATATTTTGGTTTTGGTGTTTATTGTTGCTGCTGGTACCGCTATTTGTTTAGTGACTTTCCTGGACTATAAATTCTGTAAAGTCTGTATCCTTTGTCACGTGCAGGCACCGAAGTCTCTGCCTGTTTACTTTAGTGGTCAGCTGATGGCTGAACAGAAATTTCCTTGAATGCCTTGAACCAGTAAATCTCTCAGCCTCTGCTGAGGGGCTGTGTGTGCATGACTTCAACACTCTGGCAGTTTGAAAACCTGCCTCAGCCTTTACTTCCAGAAGAACATCTGGAAGTGAGAAACGAGAATGTTCCCAGGTCTTTCATGGGCGCTGCACAGAGTGTACATGCATATGGCCTTCTGTAATCCCAGGGATATATCAGAGCTTTCCCAAGCCCCCTCTGTACACTTCATTCCCCATATTTTACTACTGAGCTTTTCAGTTAGCCTCTTGTTTGCCCCAGTTGGTATTATTGTCTCAGGTAGCTGGGCATTAAACAATTGCCACTGGTTATTTTGTTTTTGAGGAACATCCTAGGGAAAGGGCTTTTTCCACTAAGTGAGCTTTAAGTCAAATAGAGACAACCCCTGTGAAGGGCTCCTTTCCAGGGACCTGCTAGACAGGTCAAATACTAAAAATTCCCTGGAATGGAGTTTTAGGGGAGCTCCAAATCTTCCTCTATAGTGGCTGAGAGGCTGCTCATTTCCTTAACTACCATGTTTGCAAGGCTGCTGGGTTTCCAGTCTACTGCAGAGCTTGGAAAAGGGGATGCAAGTAGAGCAAGTTAAAATGCCACAAAGCTTGCTGTTCTTACAGAGAGTCAGTCATTTTTATGAATAAATAACCCTCAGATTGTTGCAAGTCTTTGGTTAATTTTCAGAGTCCTAAAAAAGTTGATTTTCCTGATTGTTGCCAGTGTTTCTGTTGCTTTTGCAGAAGAGATTTTCAGAGTTCTTACTATTCCATTCCCAAAGTGCTTCTATCGAAGACCTTTTCAAAAAGTGGCATTTGAAAAGACTTGTCTCTCCAATCTATAAATAACTCTCAAAACTAATTTTTAAAATGCTATTTTTAAAAATTGGGGAAATTTGTGAACTGACACTTCTTCAAGGAAGATAAATGGACAGCAAAAAATAAATAAATAAATAAAACCATGAAAAGATGCTCACCATCTTTAGTCATCAGGGAAACGCAAATTGAAACCATAATGAAATACCACAACACACCTACTAGAACATCTAAAATTGAAAAAAAAGGAAGAAAAAAAAAACTGACAACGCTAAGTGCTAGTGAGGACACAGAGGAACTGGAACCCTCATACACTGCTTGTGGTTGTGCAGAAAGATACATCCACTGTGCAAAAGGCTGGCCGTTTCCTATAAAGTTAAAAATACCCTTACCATACAATCCAGCAACCCTACTCCTAAGTTTTTACCCCCAAGAAATAAAAACATGTGTCCACATAAAAATCTGTACATACACGTTTTTAACAGCTTATCCATAATTGCCAAGTGTTGGAAACAATCCAATGTCCGTCAACTGGTAAGTAAAATTAAAAGGAACAAATTGCTGATAAATGCAGTGACAGGTTTGAATATCAAATGGATCACACTACGTAAAAGAAGGCAGGCTCAAAGTCTACGTACTGTGATTCCATTTCTATGACATTCCAGACAAGGCAAAACGATATAACAAGAACATGGATTAGTGGCTGCCAGGGGCTGGGGCCAGGGGAGAGGAATGACTAGAAGGAGGCATGAGGGAACATTTCAGAATGAGGGGAAAAGTTAAAGAAGTTACCTGGCTTGGTGCATTCATCAATACTCATGGACCCACACACCTAGAAAAGGTACATTTTACTGTATGTAAATTATACCGTGACAAACGTGACCTAAAAGAAGAAAAAAAAAAAAAACTCCTTGCTGCTCTAAACATCATTTTTCTTGTTTTAATTAGTTTAGTCTAAGACTACTCTCTACTCTTTCCAGTTTCTAGCCATTATTTATTTACCAGAACATCCAGAGTTAAAATATCCTTCACGAAACATCTAACAATGTCACTACATCATGAGTTGTCTTCCCATAAAATGTGTAAGGGAATTGACAGCAATGAGGAAAGAAATTAATTTGATAACATAACTACAAGGAGATTCAATGTAGCATGTTTATAGTAACAAAAAGATAAAACCAACACGAAAGCTGATCAATAGCTGATTGTCATATGGTAATACAAAACCATATCAGAGACTATGTAGCCATTAAAATAACTATGTAATTGTAGACCAATATTTATTAATATAAAACGGTATCAATATCTCTAGTATTTTGTTAAGGCAAAAGCAAATAATGAAATAGTATGCTAGTATGATTTTATTTTGCAAACACCTAGGAAAACATCCCCCAAAATGTAAATGCTAGATTCTCTTGGTGTTGTGATTATAGGTAGTTTATACGTGCAGGATAACCCTACTAGTTGTCCCAAGACCTGCTAGCCTGAGTCTGGAGTTGCCTGGGTAACTGACCCCATCCTTGTTTTGCAGTTTTCAGTTCAGAAAAGCTGGAAGCCTAGGTTGTGAGGGCCTAGGGAGCCTGAAGGTGATAAATGAGCATGGTGTCCAAGCTTAAGTGTGTTTTGCTGAGCCACACGCAGGAGACTTTTGTATAGTTTTTAACACCTGCATGGATGAAATGCACCTGGCATTCCCAGCTCACATCCAAACTACACATGCGGAACTGCTCCAGCCTCAGGTATGAAGGACTGACCTCCCAGAGGCTTCAGTGTAACCACTGTTCACTCAGACTTCTCACCCACAACAGTGTATCTACTGGGGAGCTCCTTTTTAGATTACCTGGAAACTTATACCTCCTCTTGTCCTCCTGTAACCTCTAGATTTAAAAAAAAAAAGCATGTTTCATTTACCCAAATGTGATCTGTGTCTGATCAATCTGGACCTATTCCAACTGACATTTGTTCATTCAATTAATTTCCATTTGTAAGAAAGAAAAGAAAAACCCATTTAGTGAGTCTGTAATATTATTCATAACAAGTAAAATGAAAAAGACCATCTGTTGGTTTTAAGATAGAAAGTCCTTATTAAATTAAAATCGACACTTTTCTTTGAACTATGGATTCTGAGTTCTTTCAAAGATATGCCTCAGGCTTATTACCTATCTGGTATAATTCATTATATTTTTCTATTATAGAATTTATTAAGTGACAAATTTTGTTTAACCAAAAAATTTCCACTGTATAAAATAATCTCTGGAGAAAATATTTTTAAAACAATATTCTTTCTAAGCCATCCTAAAAGCAAAGATGACTAAAAGTGGATGTGGAAGATGGGTTATAAAATAAACAACCAAAAAGCTATTGAAAGGACTACAATAAATCAGCTGAGAAACAAGAGAAATCTAAGTTGTGGAAGCCACTTACATCCATACCCTGAGTCACCATGGCAGGATGGAAATCATCTGCTTTTCAGTGTCTGCTTTTACACTAAGTATTGGGAGGAAAACAGAAAACACACAAATATCTACATAAAAACACATGCACCAAAACAAACACACAAAACCAATTTACAGGTGCCCACCCTATTACATTCCCTAGAGGAAGTGAAGACTAATCAGCTCTAATCAAATAATTAAGAACATGGGACGTAAAACATGCCAAATTTGTCTTGATCTCAGATCCAGCACCTTTTAAAGTGCAGACGCGATTACTGCCTCTTTTACACATGGTGAGTCCTGTTCCACCTGAACCCCAGCCCTGAAAAACTGGGGGATCACTGCCCTGTAGTTAGAGTGCATGCAGTGTTGAACAAAGGCAGCACGGATACCCGCTCCTTCCACATAGGCTGATACTTGAAGAGTCTTTCTCTCAAACAATCAACAGAGTAATTTTGAGCTTTTATTTGCCTAGCGTTTATTATACATAACACCTGAATCATGGCTACCATACATCCCAGATTTTCAAAACATGTCTGACTTTAAGTGTTCCACTATTACATGCCCTGTCCTGCTTTTCAGACTAAAAAAAAAAAAAATGCAGCCTTCCAAATAACAGCCTAAAACAGAGAGCTGTTATTGGCAAGGAGGCCTAAGACCAGACACAGCTGAACAGGATAAGCTGAAGGAGAAGTAAAATGTAACTGATTCAGTGCCTAGAAGCTCAGAGGACCAATAATCACTGGAGCCTTGTTATAGTCAAGGCTTCCAGACATATGTGGTGCATCTAAGTATCTTAATAACTTTAATAGGTGGTAGAAGATTGAAAAGCATGCTTGCAGTATTAATGCTATATAGAAATAACCAAGAGCAGCCGTCTCCAAACTTTTTAATCACTTGTCTATTCCCTCAGGAAAAAATTTTTAGTATTCACTCCCTGTACATGCACATTTATTTATATAAATATATGCATGTGACAGAAGGGAAGTACTATATATAGCAGTTCTTCCCTACTAATACTTGGCGTAATATATATGTTGAATAAGATTGATCATTAACCATTGATATTAGAAGTTTACTTTTTAAACTCTTCTTGAGGGTTTTAAACTGTGGCTGCTTCGTGATGTGATTGATAAAGGGTTAAAATTAGGATAAGGCGTGTCAGCACAGTGATTTTCTCATAGTTCCCAGCATTTCTAGTTTATCTTGAGCCAAAATGCTTTGGTTAGAATCTTTTTAAACCACTTGTCCCTTTTTTGAGAGTTTTTTTTTTTACGTCTAGGCTATAATCCATAGATCTACTTAACCAGGTGCAAACGAACTGCAAAATATTACAACCGACACACTGAGCGTAAACACAGGAGTTAGAGCACTGACCTGTGGAGCCCCTGAGCCTCTTATCAAATCTGTTTGTGACACATGGCATGTGACATATGTGCTAAAGAAAGGAGTCAATACCAATCTGCATATTAAATATTAGTAAAGCTTAATTTCTTTCTCCCATATATAATACACATATGATAAATTTAAGTGAAACTTCTAATATTTTCTACATGAACCCTAACCACCCCCCACTACAATGTACACGGGAGTGATTCTTAACATATGAATGGAAATAACCAATATATAATAATTGATATTAGTTAATATTGAATTGCATGTAAGAGGGACCATGTAAATATTATAAGGAAAGGGCAGGTCCCTAGAATACCTCAAGCCGAACAACAAAACAGAGACACTCAAGTACCCCAGAACCCACCTCTATATGAGGTCAATTCAGTGGACCATCATCCTGGTGTCTAAACTCTGCACTTTCCAGAATCATTCTGTAGAGAAGAGTAATGACCCTCCATGGTACTGCCCTCAGTTACACCTCAATATTTCTTATTTACTTTCTCTACTTTCTATCCTTCCCACTGGTACCATCATTTTCCTAAGCCATACATATTGAGTAAATCCATTTCTCAACTAACAGAATCTCAGCCTGGCGCACTGTGGAATATTTGCCAAGATCACTCTAATAGACTCTCCATCCAAGATCTCCATCAACCTTCCCACTATGTCCTTTGTCATCTGGTCTCATACAAGAACCCTGTCCAAAGTAATTACCTATTACCATCTAAATTTAGACCCATCTAACTCCTCTGGATGTTCCCATTTCCCTCAGTCCCTCATACCCTTCAGTCTACAAGACATTTCAGACAGGCGATCTTATTGCTTAAACAAATTCAAAAAGACACAGAAAGCCACTCAACCTTACCTTTACATCCTTTTCCAGTGCCCTAAGGGCATCACCACATGCCACGGGCCTCAGAAAGGATCATTTATCCCACATCACTGTCTGCACACATCACACAGAGTGCTGCCAGCGCCTGCTGCTGCTAACTTTGAAACAGCTGAACCTGCACCACAGTCACTGCCGTTCCTTTTTTTCCCAGCTTTACTGAGGTATGACTGACAAATAATAATTGTGTATATTTAAGGTATGCAGTGGAATGATTTGCTATACGTATAGACTGTGAAAGGGTTATCACAATTTAAGTGAATTTACCCAGCCATCACCTCACCAAATTACCACGTTTTGTGTGTGATGAGAACACGTAAGACAGGCGCTCCTAGCAGATTTCAACTATAAAATACCGCATTGTTCACTACAGTCACCACACTGAACATCAGACCCCCGGAACCTGCTCATCTTATAAGTGGAAGTTTGTACCCTTTGACCAGCATGGCCCCATTTCCCCCACCCCCCAACTCCTGGCAATCACTGCTCTACTTTCTGCTTCTATGAGCTCAACTATTTTAGATTCCACATGTAAGTGAGATATTACAGTTTTGTCTTTCTGGATTTGACTTATTTCACCTACATAATGTCCTCTAGGCTTATCCCTATTATTGCAAATGTCAGGATTTCCTTCCTTTTATGACTGAATAATATTCTATTTTCTTTATCTGTGGACATTTAGGTTGATTCCACATTTTGGCTATTAGGAATAATGCTGCAATGAACATGAGCGTGCAGATATCTCTTTGCGGTATTGATTTCATTTCCTTTGGATACATACTCGGAAGTGGGATTGCTGGATCACATGGCAGTGGTATCGTTAATTTTCTGAGAAACCTCCATCTTGTTTTCTGTATTAGCTGTACCGTTTTACATTCTTGTATGTGCTCCTTGACGGTCTCCACCACTGCTATACTTCAGTGAAGTCTTCTGAAAGCTTCCTGAGGCACTTTCATCCCCCAAAAGACTTAGAGATAAATAAAAGCTATTTGATTTCTAATGACTTTTTTTTTTAAGTTTAACTTTAAATAGCTGAAAATAACCAACATAAACCAAATGTCAACATATACTACATAGAAAAAAATGCTAGGTATGGGCATATCTCACAGGGGAAAAAAAAGTTCATTTTTAAAGCCCACACAATATGCGTCATGCAGTAAGCATGATTTTGAGGTGCTGCTGTTTGGAGAAGGCTTTCTGGAGCTTTAGAAAGCATATCGTGTGCAAAGTGGGGCAAATCTATTTCTGGCTCAGACACAAGGAAGGAAATGATTCTTCTCACCAATAAAGATTTTTGATTTTCCTTCTAAGTCCCTCAGCACAGAAAATTCTTATTTTCCACAAAGAGAACAAAGACCTCAGAGAGAATGCAGTCACAATGTGCTGAAACTCGGTGAGTCATTTTCATTAACAAATAAAGCAGTTAACTTTTTCTGCAGCCTATTTGAGGGAAGTAAAATAGTCTACAGGAATCAATTGATGAATAAGTGACTCATGAGGGTTTAAGAAGAGCCCAGGACACAGTGACAAGAGGTGGACAGCCAGGGCAGGTACCCCAGGACACAAGCATTGGGGCACAGAGAAAAGGATCTGAACAACATAAGAGAAATTATATTTTTAACTCTACGCTTTTGGATTATCATCTCGTCTTTGAAGGAGGAGTTGGAACTTTGCTTAGAAAACACTACCTAACCTTATATTTTGTCATATGTAAATGTATATAGTAGACTATTTGCAGATCACATGAATTCAGTAAGTCTTCACAAATATTTTATTATCTGATTTAAAGAATCCTTCCACCAGATAGGATGATCTACAGAGTCGTATAGTGAATGGGCCTTCCTCACTATTGTTTCTCAAGGCCAGGCAAACCCAGTTAAGGAGAATCCTTAATGAGCAATGTCTTAGGCAGGCTGAATTTTGTCTAAGTATGCTTTAACATGCACTTAGAAAAATAGCTTTCAAAATAAAGGGAACCCTTCCTTGCTGAAAGATAACGTAAAAAAAGAACAATACCTCAGCAAATAAACTGTAGGTATAAAGTTTAAAAAAAAAGTACGGAAGTGTTTAACACTAAAAAGAGTCTTCTGACATTGGTTCAATGTGTCAATGATATACAGCAGAACTATTACACTTATACTCATGTTCTGGTAAAGGTCTGAATATTAATGAAAAATGTACCTTTAAATAGCAACTGTCCTCCACCCTCAGGAAGTTGCAGGAAAAAAAATTGCCTCAGATGTTATAAATCATATATTGCTCTCCTTGATCTCAGTCAAACTGATCATGTTTGCTTCAGTTGAAATAGAGACATCTTTTGAAATTTCATATCAGAGCCATTTTCTTTCAGAAGAAATAAAGTCAAGAAACAAACCAGACATTGATTCTCCACTAACTACTGCAGGTCATTATTCATCTAAACTGAGAGACCCCCATCAGGAGAATAGGCCCGTCCTGCCTGTGAGGTCACCAAGATGATGAGTCCAAGGTTTTTGGAACCAGAAGTACAACCTCTTCTGGGATTCTCTTCTCTGAGGCTTTACTTGGGCAGCATTCTTCACCAGCTCACCACAGCTACAGCAACATGAGAACATTCTTCACTCTACCTGCACCAGCTGCAACAGAAAACTTCAGGAAACAAAAGCTCTCTCATTTTAATAGCAAAGATGGAATCAATGTGATGAAAAAGAGTTAGTGGTTTAATGTCTTCTTGATTTAATGTCTAAATTAATTTCATGTCTAAGGCCAGTCATAAAATTGGACTTTATATGAAAGAGATTTCCAATCTACGCTGTTGGCACTGTCTGCTAAACACCATACCAAAATGTACATGAGAGAATATTTGCTATAATGTGTTATGTTAAAGTGAAACATATGAGTACCTATAACTGGAAATTACTCCCAAAGAAAGCTAAATTAGCAAGCCTTTTGCTCTGCTAGGTAAGTAATTTGAAAGATATGCTGTCAAATCCCTACTATCTTCTGAAAATAGCTTTAAAGACTGTGTGTAAATCAGGGCTGTCTTGATTGCAAAAGGGAAAAAAAAACAATTCAAGCCAGGTTAGGTAGACCAGCTCATGAAATCCAAGGAGATCACTGGATCAGCCAGCGGAATATGCAGGACTAGAGCCAACGCCAACAGCTTGGCCACAACCTGGAGAAAAATCAATCTCTCTCTCCCTCTCTCTCTCTCTCTCTGTCTCACTCTCTCTCCCCCAATCCTCTCTCACTGTCTACTAACTTCTCCAAATAGCAAGTTCTGGGCTGCATTTGTACCTTATCTCCTGTGACTTCCTATGACTTTCACCACCAGAGAGAGAACACCTCACCAGCTCTCACTTTGCAAATGTGAAAATCCCAGGAAGAAATGAATGCCCAAGCTCTGGTCAGAAGGCCAACTCTGGCTGGGGATTTTGAAAGCACACCACACCTACCACAGGATTCTGCCCTGAGAAAAAAGGGATTCCCAGCAAAAGAGAGTGATAAGAAGTCCATAAAAACACTGTATGATTCCATTGCATAGTAAAGATCAAAAGAGCTTTTGGGGGGAAGGTCAGATTACTTTTTCTCAAACTCATGATATTTTTTAATTGCTTTGCTTTAATTTTTTTCAGGCCTGACTCCAAATCTTTGATATTTCTTTGTCCTTTGTTTTACAGGTTTAACCAAATTGACTGACTTTTTTAAAATAAGGTTTATTCAGTGTCTACCTACTTGAAATCACAACTCCTATTTTATCTGGGATATGAGAAAAAATTGCTTTTCCAAGGTGAGAAAAAGAATCAAACAACTTCTTGATACTTTCAGAAACTGGCATGTTTTGTTCTTTGCAAATAAAGCATTAGAGGGAGAAAAGCACAATTAAAATATGGGCAGGGGGTTGGAAGTGGGAGAAATGAGTGAACTGTTTTTGTTTTGCTTTGTTTCCATTTAAATAAATTGAATTTAAAAAATAAAATACTTGATAAATGTCATATTTCTACATGGAACATTGTAAGGCAAAATGGGTCAAGAGGTGCCCTAAAATTCACAGTCAACCAGCCCAAAAATCAGTGGGCTCGTAGGCTTGCTTGAATTATTTTCTCTCTCACTTTCTCTCTCACTCTTCTGAGGCAGGCTAAATAAATACACATACAAGAAAAATCTCTGCAACTAAAAATCCTTGATGTACTCTGTATTACAATAATATTAACACTCGGAAAGAAAGATGGTGGTGAAGTAGAAGGATGTGGAATGCATCCCTCTCCACAGATGCATCAGGAATACAACAAAATACACAATAATTCCCACACAGAACCAGCTGAACACCAGCAAATAACCTCAGACACCAGAAAGGACTGCAAAGTTCCTGACATAACTGGGTAGGACAGAGGGAAAAAAAGAAAAAAAAAAAAAGGAGAAAGAGGAGGAGAAGAAAGGAAAGGGAAGGGTCCCACACCCCGGGGCAGGGGGATGTGAAACAGAGGGGAGATTGCCAAATTTGGGGAAATGTCCCTTATCTGACAGGGAAACCCCTTCTCCAACGGGGATTTTCCCTGGGTCAGAAGGGAGGCATTTGGGACTGTTCAAAGAGGGTGAAGCAGCTGAGCTGTGGCAGACGGGAAAGAGTGAGAAACACGCAGAGGGTCCGCACCACGGCTCAGCATGTCCAGACTGAGACATCGGTTCACAGCTGAACAGGGGGTCTGGGAGCAGGAACGTCAGAACCGGAGAACAGGTTCAGGGTGAGAAACATTGTTGGCAGTGGGGAGACAGACTGAGGGGACAGGAGGGAATAAATCCGCAGTGGAGAGTGCCTACCGTGGAAAGCTGGGCAGCCGGGGTGGCAGCTCAATACTACTGACTCACAAGCAGAGGGGGAGGAGCCGCGGGCATAGCCTCTCTCTCTCGGCACCTGTGACAGACAAAAGAAGGACCCCACTGGGCCTGGCTAACGCACTCAGGGATAACAAAGGTCCCCGGGTGGGGCTGGCCTAGAGTGCCTGCAGCTGAGAGCCAAAAGTCCCCAGAGCGGCCCAGCTCTGGAGATATTCTATTTACACCTAAACTGACAGCGTCCCTCTGCAACGGCTGACTGAGCCACTGTGACCCAGGCAGGGTGCCCCAGAGGAGTCGTAGCAGGGGGGAGGAGCTGCAGTTGGAGTTGCTTTCTTGGCCTGAGCCGCCTGAGCCACCGTGACCCATGCAGGGTGCCACTGCTCACTCCCTCCCAGGGGAAGGAGCCACTATTGTACCCTCTCTCTCCCCACACACCAGCACTTACAGATGAACAATAAAGGAAGCTCTGCTGGTCACAGACTAACACAAAAAGCTCAAGGCAGGTAGAAGGACACTTACAGCTGAGACCCCAAGGAAACAAATATTATTATTAATTCTATTGATCTGGTCCACTCAGGGGTCAGTTTAGTTTTTCTAATTTATTTTCTTAATTATGATCTTAGTCCTAAGGGATCTACATGTTTTATAACATTTTTTATTCTATTTTTTATTTTATTTTTATTTTTAGCCTTTTAATATATTTCTATTTCTAGCTAACTTTTTTGTAGTTTTAACTGTATCTCTCCTACCTTCTTTTCAGCTCTATCTTTTATACATTTCTATTTCTTCCTTTTTCTTTTCATATTTTCAGTCACACTATGCTCTTCTGTTGCCATGTCTTCTATCCTTTTTTAGTTCATTTTATCTTAATATACTTATAAGCAATATTATTGCTCTGTTCTGTTTCCTTGCTTTATTCTCCAGATGACACACTGCTTTGGTTTTTATTATTAGATATTCTCTTTATCTTAGTTCTAAGTATAATTGCCTGATTTCCTTCTGAGAATCTTCAGTCTGTCTGGTGGTACTCTTGCTCTTTATTGTATTTGATCCTACCTGTCAAAATCTCCCTGGATTTGTGTTTGTGTGGGGTTTTTTGTTTTTTGTTTTTTTTTTTTGTATTGTTTTTTGTTTTTTTTGGTTTTGAATTTCTGTTGGTTTTCTCTTTGATTGTCTGATGGCATACTGGGGTTCTTCTGTCAGGTCTTTCTAGTGCCTTATGTTCTACTGGATTCAGTATTTGTGTGTCTTATACACGTATGTGTTTCCTTGACTTAGTATTTGTTTGACTCAACATTCTGCCATTAGTCTGGGGCTTGGACAGTCTTCTTTAAACCCCTTTATTGCCGGGACAAGCAACCACTGAAGAATGGACTACTCCATCAGAAGTCAAGTAGGAGGCTCCGGGGAGGGAGCACTGAATCCAGGATGCTAGACTACTAGGGAGTCCTCAGACACAAGGAAGATTAACTGCAGAGAACTCTCAAGGAGCCCTGTATCACAGTCTAAGACTCAGCTACATCTGAACATCTGCAACTGCCAGTGCTGGACACCTCACACCAAACTACACACAAGACAGGAACACAAACCCACCCATCAGCACACAGACTACCTAAAGCCATATTAACTTCACAGATACCCTAAAACACACCATCTGACATGGCCCTGCTCATCAGAGAGAAAAGACACAGAGCCACACACCAGAAAGCAGACACCAGACCCCCCGACCAGGAAGCCTAATCAAGACACTGAACAAACCCCACCACAGGGGGCAGAGGGCAGAAACAAGAGGAATTGCTACTAGGCAACATAGAGAAAGGAGATAGCAAATCCTATAAATTAGACAAAATGAGAAAATAAGGACATACCATGCAGGCAAAGGAGCAGGAAAAAAACCCACAAGACAAAATAAATGAAGAGGAAATAAGAAAATTGCCTGAAAAAGAATTCAGAGTAATGATAGTAAAGATGATACAAAATCTCGATAAAAAAATACAAAAAATACAAGAAACAGTTAATAAGGACTCAAAAGAACTAAAGAGCAAACAAACAGTAATGGACAATAAAATAACCAAAATTAAAAATACTCTAGATGCTATAAACAGAATAACTGAGGCAGAAGAACGAATAAGTGACTTGGAAGATAGAGTGGGGGAAATAACTGCCACAGAGCAGGAAAGAGAAAAAAGAATAAAAAGATGGAAGACAGTCTCAGAGACCTTGGGGACAACATTAAACACACCAACATTCGAATCATAGGCATCCCAGAAGAAGAAGAAAAAAAGAAAGCATCTGAGAAAATATTTGAAGAGGTTATAGTGGAAAACTTCCCCAACATGGGAAAGGGAATAATTAATCAAGTCCAAGAAGCACAGAGAGTCCCATACAGAATAAACCCAAGGAGAAATACACTGAGGCACATATTAATCAAACTAACAACAATTAAACACAAAGAAAAAATATTAAAAGCAGCAAGAGAAATGCAACAAATAACATATAAGGGAAAACCCATAAAGATAACAGCTGATCTTTCTGCAGAAACTCTGCAGGCCAGAAGGGAATGGCAGGATATACTGGAAGTCCTGAAAGAGGAAAACCTACAGCCAAGAATACTCTACCCAGCAAGAATCTCATTCAGATTCGATGGAGAAATCAAAAGCTTTACAGACAAGCAAAAGTTAAGAGAATTCAGCACCACCAAACCAGCCTTACAATAATTTCTAAAGGAACTTTTCTAAGTAGGAAACACAAGAGAAGGAAAAGACCTACAAAAATTAACCCAAAACAATTAAGAAAATGGTAACTGGAACACATATGTCAATAATTACCTTAAATGTAAATGGATTAAATGTTCCAAACAAAAGATACAGGCTGGCTGAATGGATACAAAAACAAGACCCTTACATATTCTATCTACAAGAAACCCACTTCAGAAAAGGGACACATATAGACTGAAAGTAAGAGGATGGAAAAAGATATTCCATGCAAATGGAAGTCAAAAGAAAGCTGGAGTAGCAATACTCATATCAGACATATTAGACTTTAAAGTAAAGACTATTACAAGAGACAAGGAAGGACACTATATAATGATCAAGGGATCCATCCCAGAAGAACATATAACAATTGTAAGTATCTATGCACCTAACATAGGGGCACCTCGATACATAAGGCACATGCTAACAGCCATAAAAGGCCAAAAATCGATAGTAACACAATAATAGTAGGAGACTTGAACACCCCACTTACATCAATGGACAGATCATCCAAACAGAAAATAAATAAAGACACACAAGCTTTAAATGACACAATAGACCATCTCAACTTAATTGATATATATAGGACATTCCATCCAAAAACGACAGAATACACTTTCTTCTCAAGTGCACATGGAACATTCTCCAGGATAGATCACATCTTGGGTCACAAATCAAGCCTCGGTAAATTCAAGAAAATTGAAATCATATCAAGCATCTTCTATGACCACAATGCCATAAGACTAGATATCAATTACAGGAAAAATCTGTAAAAAATACAAACACATGGAGGCTAAACAATATGCTATTACACAACCAAGAAATCACTGAAGAAATCAAAGAGGAAACCAAAAATTACCTAGAAACAAATGACAATGAAAATGCAACAACTGAAAACCTATGGGATGCAGCAAAAGCAGTTCCAAGAAGGGAGTTTATAGCAATACAGTCCTACCTTAAGAAACAAGAAAAATATCGAATAAACAACCTAAACTTACACCTAAAATAACTAGAGAAAGAAGAACAAAGAACCCCCAAAGTGAGCAGATGGAAAGAAATTATAAAGATCAGATCAGAAATAAATGAAAAAGAAATGAAGGAAACAATAGCAAAGATAAATAAAACTACAAGCTGGTTCTTTGAGAAGATTAACAAAATTGATAAACCATTAGCCAGACTCATCAGGAAAAAAAGGGAGAAGACGCAAATTAACAGAATTAGAAATGAAAAAGGAGAAGTAACAACTGACATCGCAAAAATACAACTACTGCAAGCAACTACATGCCAGACATACTGCAAGGAACTATATGCCAACAAATTGGATAACCTGGAAGAGATGGATAAATTTTTAGAAAAATACAATCTTCCAAGACTGAACCAGGTAGAAAGAGAAACTATGAACAGACCAATCACAAGTATGGAAATTGAAAATGTAATTAAAAATCTCCCAAGAAAAAAAAGCCCAGGACCAGATGGATTCACAGGTGAATTCTATCAAATATTTTGAGAAGAGCTAACACCTATCCTTCTCAAGCTCTTCCAAAATATTGCAGAAGGAGGAACACTCCCAAACTCATTCTATGAAGCTACCATCACCCTGACACCAAAACCAGGCAAAGATGTCACAAAAGAAGAAAATTACAGACCAATATCGCTGATGAATATAGATGCAAAAATCCTCAACAAAAAAACGGCTAACAGAATCCAACAGCACATTAAAAAAATCTTACACCATGATCAAGTGGGGTTTATCCCTGGGATGCAAGGATTCTTCAATATATGAAAGTCAATCAATGTGATACATCATATCAACAAATTGAAGGATAAAAACCATATGATAATCTCAATAGATGTGGAAAAAGCTTTTGACAAATTCAACATTCATTTATGAAAAAACTCTCCAGAAAATGGGCATAGAAGGAAATTACCTCAACATAATAAAAGGCATATATGAGAAACCAAAAGCCAACATCGTTCTAAATGGCGAAAAACTGAAAGCATTCCCTCTAAGAACAGGAACAAGACAAGGAGGTCCACTCTCACCATCATTATTTAACATAGTTTTGGAAGTTTTAGCCACAGCAATCAGAGAAGAAAATGAAATAAAAGGAATCCAAATTGCAAAAGAAGAAGAAAAATTGTCACTCTTTGCAGATGACATGATATTATACATAGAAAACCCTAAAGATTCTATCAGAAAACTGCTAGCACTAATCGACGAATTTAGTAAAGTAGCAGGATATAAAATTAATGCACAGAAATCTCTTGCATTCCTATACACGAACAACGAAAGAGCAGAAAGAGAAATTAAGGAAACTCTCCCATTTGCCATTCCAACACAAAGAATAAAATACCTAGGAATAAACCTGCCTAAGGAGGCAAAAGACCTGTATGCAGAAAACTATAAGACACTGATGAAAGAAATCAAAGATGATAAAAACAGGTGGTGGGACATACCATTTTCTTGGATTGGAAGAATCAACATTGTGAAAATGACTATCCTACCCAAAGCAATTTACAGATTCAATGCAATCCCGATCAAATTACCAATGGCATTTTTCACAGAACTAGAGCAAGAAATCTTATGATTTGTATGGAAACGCAAAAAACCCCGAATAGCCAAAGCAATCTTGAGAAGGAAAGACGGAGTTGGTGGAATTAGGCTTCCTGACTTCAAACTATACTACAAGACCACAGTGATCAAGACAGTATGGTACTGGCACAAAAATAGAAAGGTAGATCAATGGAACAGAATAGAGAACCCAGAGGTAAACCCACACACATATGGGCACCTTATCTGTGACAAAGGAGGCAAGAATATACAATGGAAAAAAGACAGCCTCTTCAATAAGTGGTGCTGGGAAAATTGGACAGCTACATGTAAAAGAATGAAACTAGAACACTTCCTAACACCATTCACAAAAATAAACTCAAAATGGATTGAAGAGCTAAATGTAAGGCCAGACACGATAAAACTCCTAGAGGAAAACATAGGCAGAACACTCTATGACATCCATCAAAGCAAGATCCTTTTGACCCACCTCCTAGAATCATGGAAATAAAATCAAGAATAAACAAATGGGACCTCATGAGACTTTAAAGCTTTTGCACAGCAAAAGAAACCATAAACAAGACAAGAAGACAACCCTCAGAATGGGAGAAAATACTTGCCAACAAAGCAACGGAAAAAGGATTAATCTCCAAAATATACAAGCAGCTCATGAAGCTTAATACCAAAAAAGCAAATAACCCAATTCACAAATAGGTGGAAGACCTAAATAGACATTTTTCCAAAGAGGACATGCAGATGGCCAACAAACACATGAAAAGATGCTCAACATCACTAATCAGTAGAGAAATGCAAGTCAAAGCCACAGTGAGGTATCACCTCACACCGGTCAGAATGTCCATCACCAAAAAATCTAGAAACAATAAATGCTGGAGAGGGTGTGGAGAAAAAGGAACCCTCCTGCACTGTTAGTGGGAATGTAAGCTGGTATAGCCACTATGGAAAACAGTTTGGAGGTTCCTTATAAAACTAAAAATAGAACTACCATATGACCCAGCAATCCCACTCCTGGGCATATACCCTGAGAAAACCATAATCCAAAAAGAAACATACCATAATGTTCATTGCAGCACTATTTACAATAGCCAGGACATGGAAGCAACCTAAATGCCCATCAACAGATGAATGGATAAAGAAGATGTGGCACACATATACAATGGGATATTACTCAGCCATAAAAAGGAATGAAGTGGAGCTATATGTAATGAGGGGGGTAGACCTAGAGTCTGTCACACAGTAAGCCAGAAAGAGAAAAACAAACAGTGTATGCTAACTCATATATATGGAATATAAAAAAAAAAAAATGGTACTGATGAGCCCAGTGACAGGGCAAGAATAAGGATGCAGATACAGAGAATGGACTTGGGGACACGGGGTTGGGGGGGCGGGGGGCAAATGGGAACCTGGGACGAAGTGAGAGAGTGGCATAGACATATATACACTACCAACTGTAAAATAGATAGCTAGTGGGAAGTTGCTGTATAACACAGGGAGATCAACTCGATGATGGGTGATGCCTTACAGGGCCAGGACAGGGAGGGTGGGAGGGAGTCGCGGGAGGGAGGGGATATGCAGAGATGTGTATAAATACAGCTAATTCACTTTGGTGTACCTCAGAAGCTGGTACAAGAGTGCAAAGCAATTATATTCCAATAAAGAGCTCAAAAAATAATAATAATAATAATACTCAGAAAGTACAGTAGGATAAAAATCCCTCCGCATTCAACTGTTAAATATATCTGTACTGATTTTCTATACCTACACTTTTAATCATTTGTTACATCCATTTCTATTTTTTTTTCAGAATCAATTCTCCATCACTAATGATGTCTAGATGGTAGTACAGACACTCTCCCCAAACTTACTTAACACCCAGAGATCTTCAGAGCACATACACTACCCTTCAAAGCTTTAAAATGTATATATACACGTGTGTGTGTGAGTGTATTACTTAGAATATTTTGTCTTTGAAATATTTTAGAAGTTTGTGGCAAGCCTACAAACTTATTTATTTTTTACTGGAGGAAATTCTTTTCTCTATGGTAATTCTTCTCTCCCTAAGAGTCGGGTGCTACTTGCTTACCAACAGACACCTCAACCCACAAAAAGCTTCTACAGCCCCCACCCCCTACCCAGGCCCAAAGCACCACACCAGTGAGTCCTGCACAGGTGCCACTGACCCCTGAAGTACCTAAATACCCAAGCAGCGTTTATCGTCTTGCCATGCCCAGTGACCAGCCGGAGGTATAGTGAGGGGCGTGGCTCACAAGACCTTTCTCCAGGTGGCTCTTCACCCTGTGACAATCTAGATGAGTCAGCGACTCTGCAACCAATAAACCTGAAAGGCCAATAAACATGAAGCCCCTGGCTCACGCCTGACCTGGGCTGTGCTCAGGCGACATGGACAGTAACTCCCCAGGCACACAGCCCACTCAGCCAGAATGACACCTACAAAGTTAAAATCAACTCCACTCTTTCTCATAAACATATTACACAAAGAGCAAGCAGAGCTGGAAAGGAGGTTCTTTTACACTACGTTGGGTTTGGAACAGTCCATTCTGATAGCCTCGTGCTGGCGACAGTCACAGGGAGGGGACCACCTGGTTGTCCCGGCTACAGACCAACTGAAGACTGGAAAAGCAGCCCTCCTAACAGGGCCGTGGATAGCGACCAAGGATGACTTTTTCTGATCATGGTCAGAGTTCAAATGCAAACATTCACGACGTTGCTGGACTGGGCGCACACAAAGCCCGTCGCAACCCAGATCACGCCCATCCGCGCACTTCTCGCGTGCAACGCCTCCCATCCTGGGCAAGTCCTATCGGGGATTACAGGCCACGTCCAGACGGAGAGTGTAACGAATCTGAGAATAAATTCCTTGAGGACAGAGCCAGAGCGTTTCTGCTCTCTTCTGTGGGTGGTATGGCACCTCTGGTGGGATGGTTAATTTTATGTGTCAACTTGACTGGGTTGAGGGGCCTGCAGACAGCTGGTAAAACATTATTTCCGGGTACGTCTATGAGGTGTTTCTGGAAGAAATGAGCATTTGAAAAGGTAGGCTGAGTAAAGAAGAGTGCCCCCCCAACGTGGGTGTCCATCATGCAATCTGTTGGGGGCCTGGGTACAACAAAAGGGCAGAGAATTTCCTCTCTTTGCCTGCGATGAGATGTTCATCTTACCCTCACAGACATCAGCATTCCTGGCTCTGGGACTTTGGACTCAAACTAAGGACATAACACCGTCAGCTCCCTTTGTTCTTAGGCCTTCAAACTCAGACTGAATTGCGTTACTAGTTTTCCTGAGTTTCCAGCTTGCAGACAGCAGACTGAGGTCTTCTCAGCTTTCATAATCACATGAGCCAATTTCTATAATAAATCTCCTCATATATATCTATACCTATAGATCATGTATATCTATACATACAGATATATAGATATATATATATAGGTTCTGTTTCTCTAGAGAACTCTAATACACAGTGTTCAAATATCATAAATAAGATTGAGGCAACAAATAACTGGGAAATTATGCTTTTTCCCTGAAATGTTCAAATTAAGTCAACCCACTAGACTGTTTCATTAAGAAAAAAACATTCGGCAAATGTTCAAAATAGATCACTCACACAAACGCAGGGAAGGCAAAAACAATAGGACGTGTTTAATAAATGTAAAGCATCCCAACAGAGAGTCTTCCCATTTTTAAGGCAAAATAGAGGAATACCAAACAGATGTTTTCAAATAACTCTTTTAAAAATCTAAGCAACGGTGTGGACGGGTGAAGGAGGGAAGGTTTATTATCAGATGCCAGAACCATTCCTGCATGGCTTTAGTCAGACTCGGAGAAAGACATGGTTCAAGGACAAACACCACCTCTCATTTCTTACTCACATACCAATTCCGTAGTCTTTAGACTTATGAGTACAGATATCCTTTGACAAGTGGGCACTGTCACTGCACCAAGGGCAAATTTTTCCCACCGTCACTGTTAAGGGGACTGCCAATTGCAGATCTTTCTCAAGCACCCTTGTGACCGCATAGAAATTAGCAACTGAGCAGGGAGGTGCAAGACAGGGAGATTGATGACCCCACAAGCCTGGTAACCAAGCACACTGGAAAGGGAAAGGATGAGGTTGCAGGATGAACAATGCAAAAAGTTTTAAAATGGAGGCATTTAACATTTAAATACAAAGGAGCTTAAAAGCACTGATGTTCAATTTCAGTTCCGCGTGATACTCTGTACCAGCACTGTGTCACAGAAATATAACACAAGCTACACATGTAATTTAAATTTTCTAGAAGCCCCACTTAAAAAAGTAAAAAAAAAAAAGATGAAATTAATTTTAATATTACATTTTATTTAACCCAATACACCCAACATGTTATCACATAAACATGCAGTAAATAGAGAAATGTATTAATGAGATATTCTACATTTTTTCCTTTTTAAGTCTTTGAAATCTAATGTGCATATTGCACTTAACAGCACATGTCAATTCAGGCTAGTCACATTTCAACCACTCAATAGCCACATGTGGCTACTGGCTACTCTACTAGATATTATAGCTCTGTAGGCACCCCAAGAACATTCATATCATTCATTCATTCAGTTACTATATAACAAATGCCTACTCTGTGCCCAACACTGTGCAAGCTGTTAAAAATTAACACATCGCTGCTCAAATAGAGCTTGGAGCTTATAATCTTAGCAGGAACACAGATATCAAGCAAATGTTTATGATAGAGTATGATAAGGGAAATGTATAAAGTGTTGCAAGATTACAGAATAGTGTGAGCCTATCAGCTAGAAAAGAGTGATCAAGGAAATATTCATGAAGAAAGCGATATCTAATCTGAGATTAGAAGGATAAAGAGAAGTTGATCAAGCTTGGAGGCTGGGAGAAGGGTGGAAACAGGGAGAAAAGTGGTCCAGGCAGCACTTGAAGACCAGATGAGAACAAGGAACTGAACGAAAGCCTATGAGCTGAGGGCATAGTACAAAAGGGGAACATAGCAAAAAATGAGGTCAAAGAGGCAGGAGAAATCAAGTCCATCAAGAATGTGGGCTTTTATCATAAGAGCACATGGTAGCTTGGGGATAATGTTAGAGAGAGGTGTGACATGATCAGATTGCATATTAAGAAGATTATACAGAGATGGAGCTATATGTAATGAGGTGGATAGAACTACAGTCTGTCATACAGAGTGAAGTAAGTCAGAAAGAGAAAGACAAATATTGTATGCTAACTCACATATACGGAATCTAAAAATGGTACTGATGAACTCAGTGACAAGAACAAGGACGCAGATACAGAGAATGGACTGGAGAACTTGAGGTATGGGAGGGGGCGGGGGGTGAAGGGGAAGCTGAGACGAAGCGAGAGAGTAGCACAGACATATATATACTACCAACTGTAAAACAGATAGTCAGTGGGAAGTTGTTGTATAACAAAGGGAGTCCAACTCGAGGATGGAAGATGCCTTAGAGGACTGGGGCGGGGAGGGTGGGGGGGACTCGAGGGGGGCGGGAGACAAGGCAGGGAGGGAATACGGGGATATGTGTATAAAAACAGATGATTGAACTTGGTGTACCCCCAAAAAAAATAATAAATTAATTAATTAATTTTTTTTTAAAAAGCCTATAGCCAAAAAAAAGAAGAAGATTATACAGAGTGATTGTTTGGAGATCAAGTAGGGGGCTTCAGCAGCAGCTCAGGGAAAAGGTAGTGGTGGTTCAAAATAGGATGGTGGAGAGAGATGCCAGAAATATCTAGGATATAGACTCAGTAGGATATGATGCCAATGACTAAGTTGAATGTGAGTAGTGAGGGAGAAGGATGCCAGCTAGGTTTCTGACATGAGTAACCAGGTAAATGGTAGAGCCATGTGATGAGCTGGAGACATCATGGAAGACCAAGTTTGAGGTGAAAGAACATGAGTTCCATTTTTAATATGTTCATGTTGAGATGCCTATTATACATCCCAGAAGAAATGTCATTTACACCTGGACATGGACAGAGGTCAGGGCTAAAAGTTTAACTTTAGGGATCAGAGGCAAAAAGATCTAAAGCCACAGAAACAAATGAAATCACCTAGGGTCCAAATGTCCAGTGTAACGAACAGAGGGCTTGGTCCTGAGAATCTCATCATGAAAAGACTGAATAGTTCAGAAGAATCCCAAGATGGCTGAGATGTGTCCAGGGAAGACAAAGGACAAAAATACAGAACGATGACAGGACAGGGAAGCCAAGAAAAGAGTTTTCTCTAGAAGGACGGTGTGAATGTGTGAAAAGCACATAAAAAAGTCAAGGAAGATATGGTCTACTAATCTATGACAAAGGAGGCAAGGATATACAATGGAGAAAAGACAGCCTCTTCAACAAGTGGTGCTGAGAAAACTGGACAGCTATATGTAAAAGAATGATATTAGAACACTCGTTAACACCATACACAAAAATCAACTCAAAATGGATTAAAGACCTGCATGTAAAGCTAGACACTATAAAACTCCTAGAGGACAACACAGGAAGAACTACTCTTGGACATAACTCACAGCAAGATCTTTTTTGATCCACCCCCTAGAGTAATGGAAATAAAAACAAAAATAAATAAGTGGGACCTAATGAAACTTCAAAGCTTCTGCACAGCAAAGGAAACTATAAGCAAGATGAAAAGACAACCCTCAGAATAAGAGAAAATATTTGCAAACGAATCAACAAAGGATTAATCTCCAAAATATATAAACAGTTTATCCCGCTCAATATCAAAAAAACAAACAACCCAATCCAAAAATGGGCAGAAGACCTAAATAGGCATTTCTCCAAAGAAGACTTACAGATGGCCAAGAGGCATGTGAAAAGCTGCCCAACATCACTAATTATTAGAGAAATGCAAATCAAAACTACAATGAGGTATCACCTCACACCAGTCAGAATGGGCATCATCAGAAAATCTACAAACAGTAAATGCTGGAGAGGTTGCGGAGAAAGGGAACGCTCTTGCACTGTTGGTGGGAATGTAAATTGATATGGCCACTATGGAGAACAGTATGGAGTTTCCTTGCAAAATGAAAAATAGAGTTACCATATGACCCAGCAATCCCACTATTGGGCATATACCCAGAGAATACCATAATTCAAAAAGATATATGCACTCCAAAGTTCACTGCAGCACTATTTACAATAGCCAAGAGATGGAAGCAGCCTAAATGTCCGTCAACAGATGAATGGATAAAAAATATGTGGTACATACATACAATGGAATATTACTCAGCTGTAAAAAGGAACGAAATTGGGACATTTGTAGAGACATGGAAGGACTTACAGACTGTCATACAGAGTGAAGTGAGTCAGAAAGAGAAAAACAAATACACCATATTAACACATATAAGTGGACTATAGAAAAATGGTACAAATCAAGTGGTTTGTAAGGAAGAAACAGAGACACAGATGTAGAGCACAAACATATGGACACCAAGTGGGGAAAGAGGGGAGGGTTCGGGGGGAATGAATTGGGAGATTGGGATTGCCATATATACATTACTAATAAGAATAAAAACCCAAATTGTACACTCTAAATATATGCAGTTTATTGTATGTCAACAGTATCTCAATAAAAGTTCTTTAAAAATAAATAAATAACTTAGTAAAGTAGCAGGATATAAAATTAATGCACAGAAATCTCTTGCATTCCTATACACGAACAACGAAAGAGCAGAAAGAGAAATTAAGGAAACTCTCCCATTTGCCATTCCAACACAAAGAATAAAATACCTAGAAATAAACCTGCCTAAGGAGGCAAAAGACCTGTATGCAGAAAACTATAAGACACTGATGAAAGAAATCAAAGATGATAAAAACAGGTGGAGGGACATACCATGTTCTTGGATTGGAAGAATCAACATCGTGAAAATGACTGTACTACCCAAAGCAATTTACAGATTCAATGCAATCCCGATCAAATTACCAATGGCATTTTTCACAGAACTAGAGCAAGAAATCTTATGATTTGTATGGAAACGCAAAAAACCCCGAATAGCCAAAGCAATCTTGAGAAGGAAAGACGGAGTTGGTGGAATTAGGCTTCCTGACTTCAAACTATACTACAAGACCACAGTGATCAAGACAGTATGGTACTGGCACAAAAAGAGAAAGGTAGATCAATGGAACAGAATAGAGAACCCAAAGGTAAACCCACACACATATGGGCACCTTATCTGTGACATAGGAGGCAAGAATGTACAATGGAAAAAAGACAGCCTCTTCAATAAGTGGTGCTGGGAAAATTGGACAGCAACATATAAAAGAATGAAATTAGAACACTTCCTAACACCATTCACAAAAATAAACTCAAAATGGATTGAAGAGCTAAATGTAAGGCCAGACACTATAAAACTCCTAGAGGAAAACAAAGGTGGAACACTCTATGACATACATTAAAGCAAGATCCTTTTGACCCACCTCTTAGAATCATGGAAATAAAATCAAGAATAAACAAATGGGACCTCATGAGACTTTAAAGCTTTTGTACAGCAAAAGAAACCATAAACAAGACAAGAAGACAACCCTCAGAATGGGAGAAAATACTTGCCAACGAAGCAACGGAAAAAGGATTAATCTCCAAAATATACAAGCAGCTCATGAAGCTTAATACCAAAAAAGCAAATAACCCAATTCACAAATGGGTGGAAGACCTAAATAGACATTTTTCCAAAGAGGACATGCAGATGGCCAACAAACACATGAAAAGATGCTCAGCATCACTAATCAGTAGAGAAATGCAAGTCAAAGCCACAATGAGGTATCACCTCACACAGGTCAGAATGTCCATCACCAAAAAATCTAGAAACAATAAATGCTGGAGAGGGTGTGGAGAAAAAGGAACCCTCCTGCACTGTTAGTGGGAATGTAAGCTGGTATAGCCACTATGGAAAACAGTTTGGAGGTTCCTTATAAAACTAAAAATAGAACTACCATATGACCCAGCAATCCCACTCCTGGGCATATACCCTGAGAAAATCATAATCCAAAAAGAAACATACCATAATGTTCATTGCAGCACTCTTTACAATAGCCAGGACATGGAAGCAACCTAAATGCCCACCAACAGATGAATGAATAAAGATGTGGCACATATATACAATGGAATATTACTCAGCCATAAAAAGGAATGAAGTGGAGTTATTTGTAATGAGGTGGATGGACCTAGAGTCTGTCATACAGAGTGAAGTAAGCCAGAAAGAGAAAAACAAATACTGTATGCTAAGTCATACATATGGAATCTAAAAAAATGGTACTGATGAGCCCAGTGACAGGGCAAGAATAAAGATGCAGATGTAGAGAATGGACTTGAGGACACGGGGCGGGGATGGGGGTGGCAAAGGGGAAGCTGGGACGAAGTGAGAGAGTAGCATAGGCATATATACACTACCAACTGTAAAACAGGTAGCTAGTGGGAAGTTGCTGTATAACAAAGGGAGATCAGCTCGATGATGGGTGATGTCTTAGAGGGCCAGGACAGGGAGGGTGGGAGGGAGTCGCAGGAGGGAGGGGATATGGGGATATATGTATAAATACAGCTGATGCACTTTGGTGTACCTCAAAAACTGGTAGAAGAGTGTAAAGCAATTATATTCCAATAAAGAGCTTAAAAAATAAATAAATAAGCAAGTAAATAAATAAAAGCAGCGGTGGGGGGGGAAGACATCAAGGAAGATAAGTAAGACTTGTCCACTGGACCTATAAACCAGACAACGTTATAAGTGCAGCGCCCGTGGAATAGTGGGGTCATGGGATCAGGACGTGGAGACAGCATGTTTGAACAACTCGGCCAATCTGGTTACGACAGGAAGGTGAGAGTCAAGGCAGTAACCTCATGTCCACTCTCTATGCTCCGTTATCCTGCTTCTATCCGCCGATGACCCACCATAAAATCAGTGCTGGCACACGCCTAGTTACAGCTCCACACAGGAGGTCTGTCGGTAGCTAAAGCCAAACAAACATAATCCCCACGGCGGGGAAGGTGACTCAATATCACGAGGTGATTGTCATCAAAAAATGCTTCCTTTTCAAGGACCCCCCAAGTGTCAGAGAATTGGCACTGCGGTGAGGAGATTTTCCTAAAACATCCTTCTGCTGCTGAGGAACTTCCAGAATACACAACTGCACCTGTGTACATCTACCTGTGGCCATCACCGTTATTCCCTACTTTCCTACCTTCAGAACCGCTGGGGAGAAGAATGCCCGTGGGCAGGCTAGTGAGACGCAGATGATGGAGAAAGAGAAATGGCATAGAACTGGATTGCCGGGTGTGAGAACCAAAGGGCAACCCGTCAACTCATTTCTAAGATCCCTAGCAGGTGGTCTGTGGTCAGAAAAGACAGTGTTCATGGATTTCAACACCTTGAAAGACAGCATGATGAAAAAAAGAAGCTGGATGTCAGATCCACCTGGATTTAAACCCACATGTCCTTACTACTGCTGCACGTCCTCAGGCCAGTCACTTCCACAGGGTAAGCCTCAGTTTCTTCATCCAAAAAAAGGGTCTGATATCTCTGCTACAGTTTTGTGGTGGAAATTAAATGGGATCGTGCTTAGGATGGAAAGTGCTCAGTCAATTGTCAAGCATTTAATAGTTATAGAGAGTTAACAAAGGTTCACTTCTTCTCACAGGAGGCTTCTGATCCTTCTGAGTCTTTGTCAAAATGTCCTTTAAGCATGCATTTTTAAATAGCATGAATGGGAGGTCTGTGCTAGCACTGAATATCTCAGCAAAAAGAATCAATGTGAAAATTAGAAGACCAAGCAAGTTAGTAGGTCAACATACTCTGAAGGAGTTAGAGAAATCCTGAAATCACACCAGTGATAATTATGTGACAGATGGGTGAATAAAACAGACAGCCAGTGACACTCCTGTTTCAGACTTTCCGGAAAAGAATGTTATAGTTCCCTCCCCCTATTAGACTTTTGTCACTAATATTCTTCCTAACACAGAAAACCAAGGGGATTTTCCCACTTCTACACGCCCAATTTCATAACCACAGTTAAACAACTGTGTTTTTAAAGGATTTAACATTGTAGGAAAGATGTTTTTAAATTTCATTTCATTCAATGATTTGGAGATTAGTGGGGCTGTGTTCTGCTTCCTTATCCATTATTCCAGATTTTGACCTACAGATCATTTCTCTAAATCTCAAGGTCAGCTGGGATGCTCTGGCATCAATCTCTCCAATCTTTAGAGGAGGCTTGTCCTAAGGCCATGCTCATCTTCCACACTCTCTCAGCACAATCAGTGAAAATCTGTGGGCTTATCCAAGAATCTGAAACCCTCCCCCCTCCCCTCCAGAGAGTGTTCAAAATATCGTGAACAAAAGGGCATCGTTTCCAAGTTACATGTTTAATCAAACCTAATGTACTTTTTTAGAGTAAATTAGTTAGTACTTTGATATTCTTTTAAACTGCTTTTGACTCTTCTCAAAACCAAGCCAGTCTCAGTACACAGAACAAGTCAAGACCTGCCCTTTTAAAGGGCTGTTTTTGTCCTGATCCACAGCAGCAGGAAACCGGGTGATGACTACGGAATTAAGAACAAATTCTTACACGTTGAAGGAAGGTTCCCTACCGTCTGCCCATTTCATCTTCCACATCTCCCGCATACAAACGCTACCATCTCGTTCATTAGCTGCTTCCCAGACATGCTCCTCACTCTGTCTCGTGCTGCACTTCACTGATGCTGTCACCTTTGCCTGGACTGGCTTCCTTCATCTCCACCTAGTCAAACCCACTCATCCTTCAAGGCCCAGTGCAAATACCACCTCCTCTATGAAATTTCCAGATCAACACAGACAGTAATGAGTTCTCTCTCCACCGAACAGCCACAGCACTCAGACTAAACCCACCCCCATTGGGCTTTGTACAAAACAAACAACTCTGCTTATGTGGAGATAGAATTCAACTGTCCTACTGGGCTGTAAGTTTCTTGATAGCAAAAATCATATGTAAATATTATAATAATTTTTATAAATAACAAGTGCTTACAAATAATCAGTGTTCAATAAATAATCATCTCTTACCAAATGCTCTAAATCACTAATCACATATTTCTCCATTTCTAGTTTGCCTAACACTCAAGGGCTGCGTGACAGGATGGGCAAAGCCAAGGTCCTTTTAACTAGTTTCCAAATTTTCACCACTTACCACATCCTAGTTTTCCTTCCAATCATCACAGCATATTCATTATGGCTTTCATTCTAAACCCAGATGAGTCCCTCAGAGAAGTCAATCCTCCTTGGAGACTAAATTTCATAATAAGTATTTACGATTGAAATGGAAATTTGGTTTTCAGCCTATAGACTGGTCCTTTAGGTTTTGACATTTCTGTTGTGACAACATAGTAAACATATTCATCATGTGAGAAAACGTCCTTCCTCCTGTGCAACAGATATAGACATCACAGAGCCCACTGCCTGCTGCTCACCATCTCGTCAGAAAAGCAGAGTTCGTTATTGGGATGAAGGGTGATTTCTATGACCCTATTTAAAGAGGAGCTCCAGAAAACTCCCCTGCTGAGGAGGGTAGGGCTTTAATAGCTTGAAGACTACACGAGTTTGAACCTATGTCATGCTCACCATGTAAGAGATTTTTTTTTCCTAAGCACACACTTTCCTCCATCACTTTTGAAGATTACTAAAGCAAAATACTCCCCTTCTACATCTTTTTTTTGGGGGGGGGGATGCTTTTAAGAGGGGAGAAGACCCTGAGCCCCTCTCCGAAAGAATTAAAGCCAATCAGATCATTTTCTAGGAATTTTCTGACAGCTGACCCTCCACATCTGAGGCAGAGTCCCAGCTGCATTGTGTGAAAGCAAACGATATGCAGAAGGAGACAGCTTGGGCCTCTGCTAAGGAGCTTTGCTATGGGAAAAGCCCAGCTGCTGCTACTGCTGGACAGATCCTAGGGAAATGCGGCCAGCCCTGGAGAGGTCAAAGTTCAGGAATAGCTGGTTGATTTTCAATTAAGTTCTACACTGTGGGAAATCTGTGCTTCCACTATGGAAAAGAATATAGATGACAGACTAAAAAGGCTAGGTCCTTAAAGGGACATAAAATATTGACAAAGCATAAGTAGCCTTCAAGTCCAAATTTTAATCATGTACTGAAGCCAAGATAATTGTGTTTACAGGAAAACAGCGTCCACACGGCCGTGTGAACAGCAGCCCCATTAACCAATACCAAAGCAGAAAAACCACGTTGGGGGAAGATGGGCCACTGGAGAGGAGGCAGGCTGCATAGAGACAAACATGGCCCTTCCCCCGCCACTTGTCCTAAAGAAACCCTCAAAGCAGTACAATATGGAGTGTTGCAAAGCATCAGTACCCCTTTTCAACTTTTAGCTGTTCAATTAGTCTTCAATAAATTGAAAGAGGGCAGAGGTTGGACCGGCTTTCATGCCCACACCTCTAGAAAAATTCACAGAGCTTGACCGGAAAGCAATGTTGTGCTACCTAAATGATAAAGGGATAATTCTAATTTAATTTAAAAGGGCAAACCATTACGGGACTGAACACCTCAGGGCTTACCCACAAGAGCTAAGGCCTTTTATTACTAGATTTATATATCCTCATACCACCCAGATCAAAAGTGAGTGAAAGTCATTTCCACATAATGACTCTCCGGTAGCCTGCAACTAATGTTTGTTATCTCCATGCATCTCTCATTAGGAAGGGCCTGGTCCCTTTACAAACACAGTACAGAGTGGCTAAACCTCACATAAAGCTTTTATGAAGAAAGAGCTGGGCAGAATTTCCCAGAGCAACTGGGAAAGCAGATTCTATACTTATCTTCACTGGCTGGGTTTGGTAAATTTAACCTTGACACGCTTCCATTTCTGAAGATGTAAAACAGAAACTCCCTCTCTAACAACCCATCTTCAATAGTCTTTGTCAGGTTAATGATGTTGGCATGCACTGTAAGAAAAATGTACAAAAAGAATCCACGGCTATATTTTTCTCTTGTTTTCTGGCCATGGCCAAGCCTGTTAAAGATAACGATTCAGTAAGAAAAAGAATGCAAAAGTTTTTTCTAAGGGTTAGCAGTAATATCCATATATTTTCGGTGGACTTTTAGTGTTAAGGTGGCTATTTTTCCACCTTTATGGGGCCCAAGTGGCTAACTCACAGCTCTGAGCCCTTCTGATGAGGAGAATTTCCTAGTCTACCAGGGCCACATGGACCATGTCAAGATGCCTCCCAAGAGGAGCGTGTGAGGAGGTTGATGAACTATATCCACTCTTCTGTCTCCTGATCTAGAGTACAGTTTTGGATTTCTTGTTTGTTACTTCAGTAGTGAATAGTGGTAAAAGTCAAGGCAAGCTTTAACACAGTCCAAATCACCATTCTCACCAGTCTTCAAACCCAAACCAACGTTGGTCATCAGGCTTAGCTCACCAAGTCCAGACAGTGTGTACATTGCCAAAGCCATGAGAACAACCTTATCCCACACCAAGTGTTGTCTGACATAAGCAGGTCTCCACCCTGACTACACATTAGGATCACCTGGGGAACTAGTAAAATCCAGATGCCCAAGCAGCATCCTAAGTAAGTCAGATTTCCAAGAGTGTGTCACTATGTTTCAAGTCTCCTTAGGTGATCCCGAAGTGTACTCAATGTTGCGAACCGCTACAGTAGAGTACCTTTCCATCCTACTGTATGAGTTTAGTCCTAGGATGACCAATTTACCCAGGTTTGCCCACAACTTTCTCAGTTTTAACACAGAAAGTGCCACATCCCAGAACCCCTTCAGTTCCAAACAAACCAGGACAGTTCATCAGTCTAATGCTGAATGCAATTTTTTCAATACTTAGGTTTCAGCCCTATCAAAAAGAAGTCTTTCTTATGCTTCTTACAAATCAAAATCCACTATCTCTCACCTTCTCCATATATGCTCTTTATTCTACATCTCATTTCCTATCCAAAGTATTCCAGGTAAAATATCTAAGACCCAGGGGATGTTGACTCACGAGCAGAGAAATTACCTGAAAAAGTTAAAAATGGATTTCAATGAAATTTATTTAAAGCCTACTATATGCCAAGCAGTTTCAAATGTTGTAGATCAAAGATGAATGAGAATCTTACATTCAGAGTGTTCATAGTCTGCTAGCACTATAACAGCCCAGGGAGAAAAAGGAAAGAGCCAAGGGAAATAGAAAAAAATAAAGGAGTAGATTAAAAAGTAGGCCAGGAGAATAAACTTGTAGATTTATAGACTTTAACTCTGAACTTTAACCTTTGTAGGAAAATATGACATATCTGCTCAAAATAAAAATGTAATGCTAAAAGAACAAAGAAACTTCCACATGTAATTTTTTTCAATCGGGGTATAATTTAGTTGTTTTACAATGTTGTGTTAGTTTCCACTGTGCAGCAAAGCGAAGTAGAGTTCCCTATGCAGGTTCCCATGAGTTGTCTATTTTATACATATTAGCGTATATATGTCAGTTGCAATCTCCCAATTCATCCCACCCCCTCCCTTTTCCCCCTTGGTATCCATATGTTTGTTCTCTGCGTCTGCGTCTCTATTTCTGCCTTGCATACAGGTTCATCTGTACCATTTTTCTAGATTCCACATATATGCATTAATATATGATATTTGTTTTTCTGACTTCATAGCATGACAGTCTCTAGGTTCATCCATGTCTCTACAAATGTAATTTTAAAAAGCTATTTCTTCATGTATCACTTCAGAAAACAATTTAGTTCTAAATTTTAAAAATCAGGGCAGATGAACTGATTCAAAACCACTTAAAGCTGCAAGAAAACCCAAGGTCAATGACCATAAGAAAGCGCAGAATACATCTGAGCTAAAGGAAGCTATTTGACTAGTAATTTGCCTCCATTTTGGAATTTGAGGTCATTATGCTATTAATAACCCTCTTTTGTGAACCTTTCCTTAAGAAAAGCAAAACATAGAGACTTCTCTGGTGGCGCAGTGGTTAAGGACCCGCCTGCCAATGCAGGGGACATGGGTTTGATCCTTGAACCAGAAGGATCCCACATGCCGAGGAGCAACTGGGCCCATGTATCACAACTACTGAGCCTGAACTCTGGAGCCCGCGAGCCACAATTACTGAGCCCAAGTGCCACAACTGCTGAAGCCCATGCACCTAGAGTGCACGCTCCACAATGAGAGGCCAACGCAGTGAAAGGCCCACGCACCGCAGCAAAGAGTAGCCCCTGCTCGCCGCAGCTAGAGAAAGCCCACACGCAGCAATAAATAAATTAATTTTTTTAAAAAAAGAAATGCAAAAAGTAAAAATAGCACATATAGTGGTCAAGGCACATTGAATAAGACATGAAAACAGTGAAGAGAAGAGGTAACCTCACAACTATGTAAGAAAATAAAATACAAAGCTCTCTTTTAATAAAATCAAACATCGAAAAGAATTGAATTTGAATTGGGAGACTGGAATTGCCATATATAGATTAATATGTATAAGACAGATGACTAATATAAAAAAAATCAAATTGTACACTTTAAATATATGCAGTTTATTATATGTCAATTATATCTCAATAAAACTTTTTTTAAAAGAAAAAAGAATTGGATAAAAATTTCAGCATTCATTCTAGAACATTCTCAGTCACAAGGCAGACTTGAAATGTTTGATTTTGCATAGGTTCAAATCTTATTTTTATAATTCTCCAAAAAGGTAACTATAGGCTCATACAGCTTTCATTTTATTTTAAAATCTAATCAAAAAGTCTAATCTAAATAGCTCTCCATTTTTCCCTATTTTCATTTCACTCCAGAAAAAAAAAAAAAAACTCATCACCACATCAGGCTTAAAGATATCTAAGAATATTTAAGATATCTTTTATTTCTTACTGAGAAATGGATAAAATTGAAATTAGCTCAGTTTAAACAGGAAGTATTTTTGGGTAAGAGTTCCAGCTTGCAATGGCAGATTGCTGAATTTTGTGATCTGTATGTGTCACACTTGTAGCTTGAAATCAGTCATGGTGGAAGTAATTACACCACAGAAATTGGCATTAGAAATCAGGGCAGTTTAGTTAGTTAGTTAGTTAGTTAGTTAGTTAGTTAGTTAGTTAGTTAGAAATCTGGTTATTAAATATTTACCAGCACAACATTTGTTCTAACTCATCACCTATTTTTTTAAATAAATATAAAGTGAATTCTGGATCAGAAAATTAAGTCTCAAGGATTACCATCAGTGAAAATGCCGAAGGAGCACAGACATTTAAAATGGTTCCTACCACAGTGATAGAATAAGAAGGAATAAAAAACTGCTCTGTGTTTCAGCTCAAAATAGATGCCTATTTAAAGAGAAGGTGCACAAATGAAGCCACACTATGGAAAGAGGTTGACACTCGGAGGCATTTAAGGTGAGGGTACAACAGACCCCTCACCCTCTCCAGCTGCACCGTCTCCACACACTGCCATATGTAAGTCAGGCAGGAAGGACCACATACCGGGGTCTCAAGAAGGACCCAACACTTTTTTTTTTTGAAGGATTGCCTTATTTATTTTTAAAACCAAACCACTAGGAAAATGTATCACAGTCTTGAAACAGCAAACAGACAGGCTATATTATCATTTCAAGAAACAAGTTGGTAAAAAAGACAACAAGGTCCTTATCCAAACGATAAGGTGCCAGAACTGGGGGAAGAACAACGCATGTCGTGAAGACCCTGGCAGAAGTGGTATTTGGTAACGGAGGGCTGTCCCTGTTTTGCTCTAAAGGAGTCACAGCTTGCCCCTGAGATGCTTACATTTTCTCCCTTGACCTTTGTGTTGCCAAGGGAGTGCCTCAATAGAGCTCTGTTATTTCAGGGGGCAAAGCAAGCAATACTGGGTTTAGGCGTTCATTCTCTTCTGTTCTATGAAAACTAGATTTTTCCAAACCCAGTACTCCATAACTCTCTTAACTAAGCAGCTAACAATCCCTCTTTCCAGGTTCATTCCTGAATACTCGCATATAGCACAATCAAAACCCCCTTTCCCTTCAAGGGTGAGTGTCCCTGCAAGATTATCTTGTCACTTGGCTGACGCTGCTGTAGAAAGCCTCAGGGCCCATCATGGCTGCCAGTGAGAGGGAAGGTGTACGTCCCCTACCAGCGTGATAGCATTTCTTATATTTTTGCAGGGTCTCCAGGCTGAAAGATGTCATGTGTGAGAATTTTAAGAAATGCACATCCACAACTTGATGGCCAAAAACGAATATCAGCAAGGACCCTTTCAAAGTTTTTATCCAAACTACCTCTCCCAACTCTACATCTTTAATAACTTCATGCCCTTGCATATAAAACAAAACCAAGCAAGACAAAACCCCAGAAGCCCCCTTTCCCCTTCTAAATTAGTGACCTCATGAATTGTGTTTGTGGAAAATGTTGTAGGGATCCTTCTGTAAACAGGAGGTTGGCAACAAATAGAAACACTTCTCCTCACACTCTACCAGATCATAAGCAGGTTACATGAACCGGCCAGCATGTTGGTCTCCATGTACTAAGAGCATCTGGTACCTTGGAGGGCTCTGGTTTGGTACAAGAGAGACTCCCTACTGCCAGGATAAGCACGGGCCACATGAAATTCAAGCTCAGAGGAACTCTCCTGTGCTATCTCTGACCCAAATATTAGCACCAGTTTTTTCCATTTCACTTTCTAGAACTGAAACACAAAGGAGCGAGTGTCCAGAGGCAAGCGACATAGGCCTTAAACTTGCTGCCATCCTTCGTTTCCTCATTTATAACCTTTCCTTAAAAGACCCAAATCCCCACTCCTCTTTTTAAATAGATTCCTGCCCTGAGCCCCGATGGCCAATAGCAGACATCTCTTTCGCAGTGGATGAGAGAGACTCCTGCATCTTCTCGGTCACCGCTGGGATGAGGTTCGTCGTGTGGTCATCCACACACTTGGTCACGCGGCTCTCCAGCGGCCGCTTCACCGGAAGCTCTTTACTCCCTGCATCTCTTGAATCTTTGGCTTTGTCGTGGCAATGCATCGTGCACCGGGCCAGGGCGTCCTGGAATTCCTCCAACTCGCTGGTCACCAGGGCCTGGGCTTGAGCCAGAGGTGCATGGCAGCACTCAATGCACTGGTGCCCTTGCTGCATGGACGCCTGGCTGTCCTCACGGGAACGTGAAGCCCTGCATCTTCCGGATGTTCTCTCTCTCCAGACTCTTCACCAAGGAGTCCCCCGCCTCCTGCACCCGGAGCTGCTGCAGCTCCGCCAGGGCGAACCCTCCCTGCTCCCTGCCGCGCCGGCGCCCACGCGGACTCTTGCGCTCGGCCCGCCCCCCTCCCCTCCCAAGAAGGACCCCACACTTGCTCTATGAGATATACCCAGTTTCCCAGGCCAGAATGCCTTTCCTTTCCACAGCCCCACAGGGATGCCCTTCGTAAAGCATAAATACAAATTTTGATTCCAAAGCCTTTTCTCTCTGTCATACCAAAGTCATGCCGAGGAGAGGGGAGAAAAATAGCAGCTTCTTGTTTCCCATTCTGAAGGTGATGTTCAAGGTAAGATATTTTCTATTTTTGTTCATGCTTTGTAAGCACGAACACAAAATTACCGGGAGTCCTGACCTGTAGGTTTCTGTTTATGGTTTTTTCTAAACGTTTTGAAAGATCAGTTTCCTATTTCTTTCCCCAGCATATGCTTTACGTGTCCACGGCTTCCCTCCTAATCTTTCACATCCCTTTTTGTGACAGTCTAAAGTAAAGGTGCAGCAGGGCAACCCTTCATTGATTTAGCAATGCTTCCCTGGGCTTGGAGAGGTGGAAAAATGTTTCCTGTCCCTTACGAGGCATAAAGGTAGAAAGTCGAGTTACAAAAGGCTGTCACACGCTGCCCATGTGAATACTTTCCTTAGCCTGCTTAGGGCTCTGCTACCCCATGCCGACTGCCCACAGGCATCAGTTATGGACGCCCCATAATCCCAGTCGGGCTCTGGCACCCCATGTCAGGCCACCAGTCTCCCACCTGTATAGATGCCCACCTAAAACCTTCTTCCGGCTCTGATTCCCACGCTGGGCTGCCCTGTCATGGGAACACCCCTCTAACCTCACTCAGGCTCTAAAATCTCTGGGGTTCTTGGGTTCCTTTAAACTCTTCACATCTGGAACAGTTTCTTTCTCCCCACACAACAGAATGTGCTGTATACAGTTCCTATGCTCTATAGAAAGAAAATAGGGAAGGAAGGACGTGAGCAGGTGAGGAGGGAAGGAAGGAAGGGAGGAAGGAAGGAGGGAGGAAGGGCGGAAGGTGGGAATGTCCAGGGACATTTTCTGCCCACACACCTCTTCATGCTCATAAAACTAAATGTTTTTCCTTCTGTTGCCTTGTTGTGTCCCTGGACTGCCGACGTTATTCAGCTGTGGCAATACACATCAACACGGCAGCCGCACACCATCTGCAATTCCTCTACCTCTTAACAGCTTACTTTTCTCCCAAGATATTTTTCAGGAAAGGGGAAAAAGAAAAGGTTAAAATATTTTGCTTTACAGAAGCCCTGGGAATTTTAAACTCTGAGAGAGACATTCACACCATTAAGCTTGCAAACAAACAAGGAAAGCTTTGTTTTCCCAGAGCCCCTTAAAAAAAAAAGACGAAAGCGAGAAAGCGAGAAAGAAAGAAAGAAAGAAAGAAAGAAAGAAAGAAAGAAAGAAAGAAAGAAAGAAAGAAAGAAAGAAAGAAAGAAAGAAAAGAAGGAAGGAAGGAAGGAAGAAAGAAAGAAAGAAAAAACAAAAGCATTGCAGAATTCGATGTCACTAAAAATATTTCATTAATCTTAGATGAGTGGTAGATTGGGCTCCAATCACTTTCCTTCCTGAGATGATGCCGATAACGTGATACCAAAAGCGAGGAAGGAAGAAATGAACCTAACCTCTCCCCAGGCAATGGCATACACAATCTGGGAAAAGTAAAAGTGTTCCTGGTGAATTTGAGGTTCTTTTGTCATGGAGAAAAAATGTGGAGACGAAGTAATAAGTAGGAATCAGGTTTATTTAGAGAGAAACACATTCCACAGACAGAGTGTAGTCCATCTCGGAAGGCAAGAGGCAAGAAGCCTCAAAATATGGGGTGGTTAGATTTTATGGGCTGGGTAATTTCATAGGCCAATGAGTGGGAGGATTATTCCAACTGTTTTGGGTGAGGGGCGGGAATTTCCAGGAATTGGGCCACTGCCCACCTTCTGGCCTCTTATAGTCAGCCTCGGAACTATCTTGGCACTGCTGGGTGTCTTATTTAGCGTGCGAATGCATCGCAATGAGCATATAAAGAGGCTCAAGGTCTACTGGAAGTAGAATCTTCTGCCATCTTGGACCCAGTTGGTTCTCACTAGTTTTTGTCATGTACTATGGCTAGGTCATTCTTTTAAAGGTTGTGCCCTGCCCCCTTCCCTCCTGTTTCAAAGAGACAAGACAGAATCTAGCTGGAAATGGAATCTATAAAAGGAAGAAGCTTTTACTGGAAGCCATCCCCATGGTAACTGAGCTATTAGAAAGCATACGTGACCCAGGACTTTTTGGACAGCTATAGACACTCATTTGCATTTGAAGGTAAGCAATGACTAGCCAAAAGAGGTTTAATTAACTTTGCTTTCAATTACTACTGTGATGCAATTAATTATCTCTGTCCCCAAAACCACTTTTTTTTTTTTTTTTTTGCCTTGATCTTCTGTTGATGGGATCTTACAAACAACGCAGCAGCAAAACTTTTTAACACTTTGTGGCTCCTTAGGACTTTCAAGCCCTCTATTGAAAATGCCAGAACCAAGGACAGAGTCTCCCGTGTGGGCTACACAAACCCCCAGGGGTGTGGCAGGTGATCCTCTACGGTGCTGAAAAAATATTAGGCCTTCTATATTTCAATATACTTAATCCTTAAGAAGAAAGAAATCGAGAGGGACTTCCCTGGTGGCTCAGTGGTTAAGAATCCACATGCCAATGCAGGGGACACGGGTTGGAGCCCTGCTCCCAGAAGATCCCACATGCCACGGAACAACGAAGCTCGTGTGCCACAACTACTGAGCCTGCGCTCTGGAGCCCATGAGCCACAACTGTTGAGCTCATGTGCCACAACTACTGAAGCCCATGCGCCCAGAGACCGTGGTCCGCAACAAGAGAAGCCACGGCAATGAGGAGCCCGCATACCACAACGAAGAGTAGCCCCTGCTCGCCACAACTAAAGAAAGCCCGTGTGCAGCAACCAAGACCCAGTGCAGCCAATTAATTAATTAACTAATTAAAAAAAAGAAATCAAGATCTGCTGACATCTAATCTATGGATCAGTTCCAGCATCCTCACTGGGCACAGATGTCCGACTACCAGGTCATCTGATGTCACCTCTCTAGGAGACATATCCAGAAGAGGCGTGGGAGGAGCAGACAGCCCTGCCCTTACTTGTTCCTTGCGTTTTGGCATTTTGCTCCGTATTACACTTTACATATGACCAATTAAGTGGACTCACAGATGGTATTATCTAATTTTTATCAAACTGATCCTCACCAAATGTTCTGATGGCTTTTAGATATTTCTGCAAAGTAACCAACATACTAATCATGCAAGTAAAACATAAGAAGACGCCAAGGGCAAAGCCGACACTTCTCCGGCTTCCAATACAAGCTCTTTGTCAGCTTCATACTTAATCTGTCCCTTCAAGGTAAATTAGATGCTGTAACAATAAGCTAGAAAGCACCTGCTTTTCAAAAGAAATTCATGTATGGGAAGAGCATTGTGAAAATGAATGTTTGAAAATCTTTCCATCGTTATATGATTTTGTTGAAGAAAATACTGTAAGCATATCGCTATAAACACTCTCCTCTCTGAAGACTGTTTTTAAATCTTCCAAATGGAGAGTTTCAGTGGGTTTTGAACACTTTTGTTCAAAACATTAAAATGCATTACCTTCAAATTAGTTTTGCAAAAACATCTGATTGGGATCACAGAGGATGGAAATTTGCTAGCCATATTTCAACGAAAACCATCACAAGATGAATTTGGGGTTGAAAATTGACTTACATGATGAAGTATGTGAGGTCCATGATGAATTCCTTTTACTTTGGTATTTTTGAGAAGTGTTTTTCAACTATGACAACAATTGAAAACCAAGTCTCAAACGTGAATTTGAAACACCCCTCCTAAATGCTTCATTACACAGTTTTATTACTAACAGTCTAAAAATTAATAAAACATATTCAAGGATCTTGCTTTCATTTTAAAATGGTAATAATATTTTAATGAGAGCAAAAATATGTTGTAACCATAAACAAATTAAATAAAATATCATTTTAAGGTATTTATATCATCTTTTTTAATTCCTTTAAGTGTATGTTTTATAATAAATATATGGCTATGATAGTGCATGTAAATGGCAAATATGTGCATATTATGGGTGAATGTGGAAAAATATTTGACTGATAGATGCACAAGATTCAAAAAGTTTTGTGACCACTGGTCTACAATGGCTTCTGGCCTGATGAGAATTTACTTTCAACATATTATGGGGCCTACTGTATACACCAAATAGCGAAGCACCTTGGCGGGTAAGAGCAAAAAAAACATATTTAGAGTAGTGCACCAATAAAGCTTCAAGTAAGCCAAATAAGACACACTAAGACATAGGCCACAAAAGATAGGCTGTAAGTATTCATATTCAGAATCACAACAGAATGCCCATGGTGTTTCCAGTATCTCAATGCATTTAGAAACTCTGGATATGTCTAAAGCATGCTCTCAATTCAAAGGTTCCTAAAGCCCATGACTTCTGTGTTTTATACATGCTGTATCGCAAGCACATATGACAGCATCTCGCACATAGTATAGCATCTTTGAATACTTAGTCATCTTACAAAGAAAACTGAAGCGTTTCAAAATGCTCAAAAAGACAAGGAGAAACCACCTTCATTAATTTATTTAACGCTTATTGTGCTCTTACTATGGATAAAGACTCTTTCTTTTTTTTTTTTTTAAAAGTATTTCACCAAAAGGACATTCATCACATTTTTATTAGAGCAGGTTTTACATTTTTGATTTTCTTTATTATATTTAAATTTTTCTACAATGACTGTATGGTGCTTTTTGTTAGAAAAAGAACGTTATTTTTAAGTCTTTAAATATAGCTCCTTATCTTTTCTATAGAAAATTAGATCATGAATAAATAAACATAAAACTTGCTATTAAAATAATATTTTCTTGAACCCAGGAGTCTACCGGTATAGCTATAACCTAAGCAAACTGTGCAATTTGTTGAGGCCTCATTGGCTGAAAAAGCAGGACATTTCTTTTTTTTTTTTTTTTTTTTATTTATTTATTTATTTATTTATTTATTTTTTGGGGGGGTACACCAGGTTCAATCAACTGTTTTTATACACATATCCCCATCTTCCCTCCCTTCCTTGACGCCCCCCCCAAGCCCCCCCCACCCTCCCCGCCCCAGTCCTCTAAGGCATCTTCCATCCTCGAGTTGGACTCCCTTTGTTATACAACAACTTCCCACTGACTATTTTACAGTTGGTAGTATATGTATGTCTGTGCTACTCTCTCGCTTCGTCTCAGTTTCCCCTTCACCCCCCGCCCCCTCCCATACCTCGAGTTCTCCAGTCCATTCTCTGTATCTGCATCCTTGTTCTGGTCACTGAGTCCAACAGTACCATTTTTAGATTCCGTATATGTGAGTTAGCATACAATATTTGTCCTTCTCTTTCTGACTTACTTCACTCTGTATGACAGACTGTAGTTCTATCCACCTCATTACATATAGCTCCATCTCATCCCTTTTTAGAGCTGAGTAATATTCCATTGTATATATATGCCACATCTTCTGTATCCATTCATTTGTTGATGGGCATTTAGGTTGCTTCCATGTCCTGGCTATTGTAAATAGTGCTGCAATAAACATTATGGTACAAGTTTCTTTTGGGATTATGGTTTTCTTTGGGTATATGCCCAGGAGTGGGATTACTGGATCATATGGTAGTTCTATTTGTAGTTTTTTAAGGAACCTCCAAATTGTTTTCCATAGTGGCTGTACCAATTTACAGTCCCACCAACAGTGCAGGAGAGTTCCTTTTTCTCCACACCCTCTCCAACATTTGTTGTTTCCAGACTTTGTGATGATGGCCATTCTGACTGGTGTGAGGTGATACCTCATTGTGGCTTTGACTTGCATTTCTCTGATGATTAGTGATGTGGAGCATCTTTTCATGTGTTTGTTGGCCATCTGTATGTCTTCTTTGGAGAAATGTCTATTTAGGTCTTCTGCCCATTTGTGGATTGGGTTATTTGCTTTTTTGGTATTAAGCTTCATGAGCTGCTTGTATATTTTGGAGGTTAATCCTTTGTCCGTTGTTTCATAGGCAATTATTTTTTCCCATTCTGAGGGTTGCCTTTTAGTCTTGTTTATGGTTTCTTTTGCTGTGCAAAAGCTTTTAAGTTTCATGAGGTCCCATTCATTTATTCTTGATTTTATTTCCATGATTCTAGGAGGTGGGTCAAAAAGGATGGCGCTTTGATGGATGTCATAGAGTGTTCTGCCTATGTTTTCCTCTAGGAGTTTGATAGTGTCTGGCCTTACATGCAGGTCTTTAATCCATTTGGAGTTTACTTTTGTGTATGGTGTTAGGAAGTGTTCTAATTTCATTCTTTTGCATGTTGCTGCCCAGTTCTCCCAGCACCACTTATGGAAGAGGCTGTCTTTTTTCCATTGTATATTCTTGCCTCCTTTGTCAAAGATAAGGTGCCCATATGTGTTTGGGCTTACTTCTGAGTTCTCTATTCTATTCCATTGATCTTCCTTTCTATTTTTGTGCCAGTACCATACTGTCTTGATCACTATGGCCTTGTAGTATCGTTTGAAGTCAGGAAGCCTGATTCCACCAACTCCATTTTTCCTTCTCAAGATTGCTTTGGCTATTCGGGGTCTTTTGCGTTTCCATACACATCGTAAGATTTCTTGCTCTAGTTCTGTGAAAAATACCATTGGTAATTTGATCGGGATTGCATTGAATCTGTAAATTGCTTTGGGTAGTACAGACATTTTCACAATGTTGATTCTTCCAATCCAGGAACATGGTATGTCCCTCCATCTGTTTGTGTCATCTTTGATTTCTTTCATCAATGTCTTAAAGTTTTCTGCATACAGATCTTTTGCCTCCTTAGGCAGGTTTATTCCTAGGTATTTTATTCTTTTGGTTGCAATGGTGAATGGGAGAGTTTCCTTAATTTCCCTTTCTGCTCTTCCGTTGTTAGTGTATAGGAATGCAAGAGATTTCTGTGCATTAATTTTGTATCCTGCTACTTTACTAAACTCATCAATTAGTGCTAGCAGTTTTCTGGTAGAGTCTTTAGGGTTTTCTATATATAATATCAAGTCATCTGCAAAGAGTGACAATTTTACTTCTTCTTTTCCAATTTGGATTCCTTTTATTTCTTTTTCTTCTCTGATTGCTGGGGCTAAAACTTCCAAAACTATGTTGAATAATAGTGGTGAGAGTGGACACCCTTGTCTTGTTCCTGTTCTTAGAGGGAATTCTTCCAGTTTTTCCCCATTGAGAACGATGTTGGCTTTTGGTTTTTCATATATGGCTTTTATTATGTTGAGGTACTTTCCTTCTATGCCCATTTTCTGGAGAGCTTTTATCATAAATGGATGTTGAACTTTGTCAAAAGCTTTTTCTGCATCTATTGAAATGATCATATGGTTTTTATCCTTCAATTTGTTGATATGATGTATCACATTGATTGATTTGCGTATATTGAAGAATCCTTGCATCCCAGGGATAAAGCCCACTTGATCATGGTGTATGATTTTTTTAATGTGCTGTTGCAGTCTGTTAGCTAGTATTTTGTTGAGGATTTTTGCATCTATATTCATCAGTGATATTGGTCTGTAGTTTTCTTTTTTTGTGACATCTTTGCCTGGTTTTGGTATCAGGGTGATGGTAGCCTCGTAGAATGAGTTTGGGAGTGCTCTGCCTTCTGCAATATTTTGGAAGAGTTTGAGAAGGATAGGTGTTAACTCTTCTCGAAATGTTTGATAGAATTCGCCTGTGAATCCATCTGGTCCTGGGCTTTTGTGTGTTGGGAGATTTTTAATCACTGCCTCAATTTCCGTACTTGTGATTGGTCTGTTCATGGTTTCTATTTCTTCCTGGTTCAGTCTTGGAAGATTGTATTTTTCTAAGAATGTATCCATTTCTTCCAGGTTATCCAATTGATTGGCATATAGTTGCTTGTAGTAGTCTCTCACGATCTTTTGTATTTCTGAGGTGTCCGTTGTTACTTCTCCTTTTTCATTTCTAATTCTGTTGATTTGCATCTTCTCCCTTTTTTTCTTGATGAGTCTGGCTAATGGTTTATCAATTTTGTTAATCTTCTCAAAGAACCAGCTTTTAGTTTTATTTATTTTTCTTATGGTTTCTTTCCTTTCTTTTTCATTTATTTCTGCTCTGATCTTTATGATTTCTTTTCTTCTGCTCACTTTAGGGTTTCTTTGTTCTTCTTTCTCTAGTTGTTTGAGGTGTAAGGTTAGGTTGTTTATTCGATCATTTTCTTGTTTCTTAAAGTAGGACTGTATTGCTATAAACTTCCCCCTTAGAACTGCTTTTGCTGCATCCCATAGGTTTTGGGTTGTTGTGTTTTCATTGTCATTTGTTTCTAGATATTTTTTGATTTCCTCTTTGATTTCTTTAGTGATTCCTTGGTTGTTTAGGAGTGAATTGTTTAGCCTCCATGTGTTTGTCTTTTTTGCAGTTTTTTTCCTGTAATTGATATCTAGTCTCATGGCGTTGTGGTCTGAGAAGATGCTTGATATGATTTCAATTTTCTTGAATTTGCTGAGGTTTGATTTGTGACCCAAGATGTGATCTATCCTGGAAAATGTTCCATGTGCACTTGAGAAGAACGTGTATTCTGTCGTTTTTGGATGGAATGTCCTATAAATATCAATTAAGTCGAGATGGTCTAATGTGTCATTTAAAGCTTGTGTGTCTTTATTTATTTTCTGTTTGGATGATCTGTCCATTGATGTAAGTGGGGTGTTCAAGTCTCCCACTATTATTGTGTTCCTGTCGATGTCCCCTTTTATAGCTGTTAGCATTTGCCTTATGTATTAAGGTGCTCCTATATTGGGGGCATAGATATTTACCATTGTGATATGTTCTTCTTGGATGGATCCCTTGATCATTATGTAGTGTCCTTCCTTGTCTCTTGTAATAGTCTTTACTTTCAAGTCTAATTTGTCTGATATGAGTATTGCTACTCCAGCTTTCTTTTGACTTCCATTTGCATGGAATATCTTTTCCCATCCCTTAACTTTCAGTCTATATGTATCCCTTGGTCTGAAGTGGGTTTCTTGTAGGCAGCATATAGAAGGGTCTTGTTTTTGTATCCATTCAGCCAGTCTGTGTCTTTTGGTTGGAGCATTTAATCCATTTACATTTAAGGTGATTATTGACATGTGTGTTCCAATTACCATTTTCTTAATTGTTTTGAGTTTGTATTTGTAGGTGTTTTCCTTTTCTTGTGTTTCCTACTTAGAGAAGTTCCTTTAGCAGTTGTTGTAAGGCTGGTTTGGTGGTGCTGAATTCTCTTAACTTTTGCTTGTCTGGAAAGCTTTTGATTTCTCCCTCAAATCTGAATGAGATTCTTGCTGGGTAGAGTATTCTTGGCTGTAGGTTTCTCTCTTTCAGGACTTTCAGGATATCCTGCCATTCCCTTCTGGCCTGCAGAGTTTCTGTGGAAAGGTCAGCTGTTATCCTGATGGGTTTTCCCTTATATGTTGTTTGTTGCTTTTCTCTTGCTGCTTTTAATATTTTTTCTTTGTGTTTAGTTGTCGTTAGTTTGATTAATATGTGTCTCGGTGTATTTCTCCTTGGGTTTATTCTGTATGGGACTCTCTGTGCTTCTTGGACTTGGTGAATTATTTCCTTTCCCATGTTGGGGAAGTTTTCCACTATAACCTCTTCAAATATTTTCTCAGACCCTTTCTTGTTTTCTTCTTCTTCTGGGATGCCTATAATTCGAATGTTGGTACGCTTAATGTTATCAGTGAGGTCTCTGAGACTGTCTTCTAATCTTTTTATTATTTTTTCTTTTTCCTGCTCTGTGGCAGTTATTTCCCCCATTCTATCTTCCAACTCACTTATTCATTCTTCTGCCTCAGTCATTCTGCTGGTTATAGCATCTAGAGTATTTTTAATTTCAGTTATTTTGTTGTCCATTGCTGTTTGTTTTTCTGAGTTCTTATGAACTGTTTCTTGTACTTTCTCTATTTTGTTATCGAGATTTTGTATCATTTTTACTATCATTACTCTAAATTCCTTTTCAGGCATTTTTCCTATTTCCTCCTCATTTATTTGGTCTTGTGGGTTTTTTCCTGCTCCTTTGCCTGCATGGTGTTTCTTTGTTTCCTCATGGTTGTCCAAACTTTTGGGGTTGCTTGTCCTTGGGTTTTTTTGCGTTATTCTGTGATCAGCAGAGGTTCCTTTATTGTTCGTCTGTAAGCGTCGCTGTGTGGGGAGGGAGAGGGTACAACAGTGGATCCTTCTCCTGGGAGGGAGTGAGCAGTGGCGCACTGATGTCTCAGTCAGGCTTGGAGGTGCCTGTTGCAGAGGGCGCCAGTGGCTCAGGCGTAAACAGAAAGTCTTAGAGTTGGGCCTCTCTCGGGGGTTTTTTTCTTTTCTTTTTTTTTTTTTTTTTTTTTCTCTCGGCAGCCTCCCTGCTGCTGGCGTTGCAAGGGGTTTTAATCTAGCCCCACCCGAGTGCCTGAGGGTACTTGTTATCCCTGAGCGCCTTAGGTGGCTCGCAGGGCGTCTCTCCACTGCCTGTTGCAGAGGCACGGAAAGAGAGAGAGAGGCTATGCGCGTGGCTCCTCCCAGCCGCCAGTGAGCCTGCAGCCTCCAGCCGCCATCATGGCCGGGCAGCTCTCAGGAACGGGCACTCCTCTCCGTGGGCCTCCTCCCTCCTGTCCTCTTGGTCCGGCAACAATGTTTCCCACACTGAACCAGCTCTCCTGCTCCCACACTCCCGCTCCTGGACCCTCTGTTCAGCCGTGGATCAATGTCTTAGTCCGGGAACGCTGAGCTGCGCTGCGGACCCTCCGAAGGTTTCTCACTCCCTCCCGTCTGCCACAGCTCCGCCGCTTCACCCTCTTTGAGCCCTCGTAGATGCCTCCCTACCGGCTATGTCGGGCTCCCCGCAGTCCCATCCGGTGTCCGAGGCCGTCTGCTGGTGTTCAGCTGGTTCTCTGTGAGAATTACTGCGTCCTTCCGTGCATTCCCAATGCATCTGTGGGGAGGGATGCACTCCACGTCTCTCTACTTCACCGCCATCTTTTCCTCCTCCCAAGACTCTTTCTGATTGAGGAAATACAAAGATGAACAAAACAAAACTCCCTCACGAAGTTTATGACTCAACAGGAGATACACACACAAAAATTATAGTACCCGACAGACTACAGATGTTACGCACCATTGAAGAGCTGCTGGCATGAGGGAGGGTCAGGGAAACAGAACCCACTTCTGTCTGATCAGAGAGGGAAAGCCAGGGATGTGGAATATCAGGAATGCCATCAGAGAAGAAAATATTCTCCCAAAGGTAAAATTATGTCCATGGCTTTAAACAAGTCACCCATTACATAATATGCTGAATTTTCTCTGTGATTATTTTCGGTTTTTCCCTCTTTACACTTCACAAAGGGGTACATAAGATGAACTTATAAACCTATTTGGCCTGAAGGAGCCTAGAACGCCTTATAAGTGTAGGAATTATTAGAATTTAAACGGAAGTTTTTTCATTCAGAAACAGAGAAATTTGACCCACCATAGCAAGGGGACCTTGTGACAGCAGAGGAGGATAAGTGTGAGCTAAAGTGACTGGGATGCACTCTGCTCTGAATGGGGGAAGACAGGGTGTTTGTGTGATTTTAACACCAATAGTTTCTTGCAGCAAATGCCACATTCCTGGCAGGTTTATGTTTCTTACTATGTCACTTTTGCTCTTAAAGAGGATAACAAGGAAAAGTCAAAGTCCCCCGAATCGCTATTAATCTTTGATTCAAACATCACCTAGAGGATCAGGACATCAGATGTGACATCTTTCAGCCTTTTCTCCCCAAGTACTCAAGTTCTTTTATGCCAAATGGGAAAAAAAGATACGCATCCAGGATTACCAGATTTATACTTGCCAGCATTTTTATCTCATTCTGTTATATGTCTGTGATCATAGCACCTGCTGGTTCAGAAGCACCAAAAGACCAGGTTCAAGGGCCCCTTGCAACTGTTTAGTTGCTGGACTAAAATAGCTATCTGGACAGAAGACCCTTCTGCTTAAAAGAGAAAAAGCTAAAATAGCTTCCCTGCTGTTAAAAACACATAACCTCCCAGCAACAGGGTGCGGGTGGGCCAGTGGTAGAGAGGATGGCAACCTACAGGCACTGCTAGGGTTAACTGGGGTGTGTTCTACATCGCCGATGGTTTCCCCTGAACACGGCATCAAAACTGACTCCCCAGGAGCCATCATGCAATCGTTGTCTTCACAACAGTACAAGCAGTTTTGTGATGAGTGGCTTCTAAGAACAGAGGACTCCAGCGTTGTTTCCATATTGACTACAGAGAGAAGGATGAACGTTGGTCCCCGCAGAAATATTTTACTTTGAAATGGTGTGTGAACATAAAACTCTTAAAAGTAGGAAACTCTTCCCATGATAAGCAGACATCCACAGCTTTTAATCAAGTATAAAATTGTATTTCCTGCTTGGATAATTTTCTTAAGTATTTAGAATATGTAAAGCCTTGAAGAAAAAAGTCTCAGGAGTCATGCTTTGATTCTGTGACAAGCATCTTCCTCAGTCGTCATGAATGTCACATCTACCAAATGTCCTTCAGAAGAAGGGTAGGAATCGACGCTATACAGACCACCACAAAGCCCAAAAGAAATTCGTTTGGTTTGCCAACCCCTTTTGTAACCAGGCTCCTATGTGTACTTTCTTGATGATTCCGAATCAATGAAGAGTTTGCTGCTCAGTCCAGGATGTCCTTTGGATAAACACGGATTTCCAGCGCCAAAGAGCTGTGTGTCATGTAAAACATGACACTCAAGGGGTTAATTATTAAGCAGGTAGTGTGCCTTGCATTTCCAAGAAGAGATAAACATCTCTCCCAACAGTCCAGGGGGATAATGAAAGGCAGACAAAAGATCTGATCTTCATTTCACTGTTGATGAAGCAAATATCCGGAATGGATATTCTATAGCAGTCTAATGAGACAACCCAGCTCACAGCGGAAATTTGAAATATTCTGAGTCCCTAGAGAAGAGGCGATTCAAACCTGCTTTTGTTCATCTTCTCACCTCCAAGAGCTTTTATACCATTTCTCCACATGCGGAAATGCTCCTTGTCTCTGCCCTGCCACTCCTTTTTGATTGTGTATGCAACTCAGTGCCTAGTCGCAATTCCAGCCAAGCAGTTATTCTAGCCCCAAACAAACATCAGAGTTTGGCTTTTGTCCACAAACAGTGTCCATGAAAACTTGTTTCCGTTCAGGTTCTTTATCCTCTTGCCACCTCACGGAAATGGCCTTGACACATCCCAAGGCACAGACCTCAGGAAATGCAGCACACAGTCCCAAGGGAGTTTTTCAGTTGCTCTTATTTAATCCATTCCAATCTGAAAATCAGACCTCAACCACACTTCAGAATCAAATGTGGGACACGACTCTAACAGAAGTAGCCCAAGGAAATAGCACCATCAATTTTTATTGAAATCTTTTATTGGCTAAGGTCTAGCTTCTTTTAGGTTTAGACAAATATTTTTCCAATCCTATGACCTGTGAACCTGTACAACTATTATGACTGATCTATTCTATGAGGAAACAAAACTTTCTGACCTTCAAAATTGTCAACCCAAAAATTTTCATCAAAAGCTTTTCAAAACTCCCAAAGTATATCTGAAAAACAAAGCAATGGTTATTATCTCAGATTTCTCTATACTTCCCTTGAAGAAAATTCTCCCCTCTCCTCATCCTAACTGCTACTCTTTCCAAATGCAAAACCCCAAAGGCTAGTTCCTATTAAATTCTAAGATCTATAAGGGGGAAAAAAATACATTTCTATTGGTTAAAGCAAAACACACATATTCTTCCATAAATGAAGTCACAGGAAGAGAAAGAAAGCTTGAAACAAATAATATAGCCCTACCCTCACTCAGTCAAGGTTTTTGTGAAAAGTCCATGATTTATAAGCAGTACACACATACCCCTGGTTCTCACCTGCTGCCAGAGAAGCAAAAGTTATTTTAAGTTTCAATCCTATGCATTTTCCTTAAGAAATGAAACCTGCTGGCCAGAGAGAAGAATTAACTATGAATAGCCAATAAATACTATTTTATGAACTTTAGGGCCCCAGGGGAACCATTTATTTTACCAATGAACTAGCTTTTTAAATAGGATGGATGAGTACCTGACCATATTAGAGATGCCATCCTATGGCCATTAACTGTCTGTGCATCTTTCTTTGAGACACCAGGTAGCAAAATAAACTGCAGCCCTGTAAGATGAAGCTGTAAATGATGAAAATTAGTTTCATGTGTCACAATGAACACTTCCCTGTTTTATCCCACATTTGAAGACCTGCAGACCAATAGCATCCTCCCTCCCTCTCTCTCTCATGCCTTTCCCTCTCTGGGTATCTTTTTTCTCTGTCTCCATCTGTGGATGGGGAAGGCTGGAACAAAAGGAAGAATTCTTTCTCCTCTGTCTTCTTTCCCTGATCTCTTTCCCCCTGTTCTTATCTCTCACGTGTCTCTCCTTCTCTCCCCATCTCACTTTGGTATTTCAAATTGGGTTTTCTTGTTTTGTGGGGAACAGTGCTTATTTTACACTCTAGGAAATGAGAAGATACAGCTGGGCAAGGACTTCTCTGGGAGTGAATCACTATTGTTCCCAGTGGTTTTATTTGTCTTTTTTACAAGTCTCCTTGCTGCCCACAAAAGTGCCAAGCTCCTGATAAATGGGACAGTAAGGTGTTACATTTTCCCCCTCTAAATGCAGAGTAAACTTTCACAGTCTTGCTCCACTGCACTGAAAAATGAAACTATAACTACATGCAGGAAGGTCCTTAAAGAATTCCAAGTACAGCCCCAGAGTAGCTTCCACATGGCTAAATAAATGTTTCAAAGGAAAAAATATTTATCCTTATTAAATGATTTCCCACAAGACAACTTTGGTTCTACAACCATCTGTCCCAGGAATTCTAGTAATACCACCACCATTAGAACCCACACCTGTGACAAGAAGTATATCAAGGGGAAAAGAAAAAGGAATACAAATTGGGAAAGAAGAAGTAAAATTGTCACTCTTTGCAGATGACTTGATATTATATATAGAAAACCCTAAAGACTCTACCAGAAAACTGCTAGCACTAATTGATGAGTTTAGTCAAGTAGCAGGATACAAAATTAATGCACAGAAATCTCTTGCATTCCTATACACTAACAACGGAAGAGCAGAAAGAGAAATTAAGGAAACTCTCCCATTCACCATTGCAACCAAAAGAATAAAATACCTAGGAATAAACCTGCCTAAGGAGGCAAAAGATCTGTATGCAGAAAACTTTAAGACATTGATGAAAGAAATCAAAGACGACACAAACAGATGGAGGGACATACCATGTTCCTGGATTGGAAGAATCAACATCATGAAAATGACTGTACTACCCAAAGCAATTTACAGATTCAATGCAATCCCGATCAAATTACCAATGGCATTTTTCACAGAATTAGAGCAAGAAATCTTACGATGTGTATGGAAACGCAAAAGACCCCAAATAGCCAAAGCAATCTTGAGAAGGAAAAATGGAGTTGGTGGAATCAGGCTTCCTGACTTCAAACGATACTACAAGGCCATAGTGATCAAGACAGTATGGTACTGGCACAAAAATAGAAAGGAAGATCAATGGAATAGAATAGAGAACTCAGAGGTAAGCCCAAACACATATGGGCACCTTATCTTTGACAAAGGAGGCACGAGTATACAATGGAAAAAAGACAGCCTCTTCAATAAGTGGTGCTGGGAAAATTGGACAGCAACATGTCAAAGAATGAAATTAGAACACGTCCTAACACCATACACAAAAATAAACTCCAAATGGATTAAAGACCTACATGTAAGGCCAGACACTATCAAACTCCTAGAGGAAAACATAGGCAGAACACTCTATGACATCCATCAAAGCAAGATCCTTTTGGACCCACCTCCTAGAATCATGGAAATAAAATCAAGAATAAATGAATGGGACCTCATGAAACTTAAAAGCTTTTGCACAGCAAAAGAAACCATAAACAAGACTAAAAGGCAACCCTCAGAATGGGAAAAAATAATTGCCTATGAAACAACGGACAAAGGATTAACCTCAAAAATATACAAGCAGCTCATGCAGCTTAATACCAAAAAAGCAAATAACCCAATCCACAAATGGGTGGAAGACCTAAATAGACATTTCTCCAAAGAAGACATGCAGATGGCCAACAAACACATGAAAAGATGCTCAACATCACTAATCATCAGAGAAACACAAGTCAAAGCCACAATGAGGTATCACCTCACACCAATCAGAATGGCCACAAAATCTGGAAACAACAAATGTTGGAGAGGGTGTGGAGAAAAGGGAACTCTCCTGCACTGTTGGTGGGAATGTAAGTTGGTACAGCCACTATGGAAAACAATTTGGAGGTTCCTTAAAAAACTACAAATAGAACTTCCATATGATCCAGTCATCCCACTCCTGGGCATATACCCAAAGAAAACCATAATCCCAAAAGAAACTTGTACCATAATGTTTATTGCAGCACTCTTTACAATAGCCAGGACATGGAAGCAACCTAAATGCCCATCAACAAATGAATGGATAAAGAAGATGTGGCATATATACACAATGGAATATTACTCAGCTTTAAAAAGGGATGAGATGGAGCTATATGTAATGAGGTGGATAGAACTACAATCTGTCATACATAGTGAAGTAAGTCAGAAAGAGAAGGACAAATATTGTATGCTAACTCACATATATGGAATCTAAAAATGGTACTGATGAACTCAGTGACAAGAACAAGGACACAGTTACAGAGAATGGACTGGAGAACTCGAGGTATGGGAGGGGGCGGGGGGTGAAGGGGAAACTGAGACGAAGCGAGAGAGTAGCACAGACATATATATACTACCAACTGTAAAATAGATAGTCAGTGGGAAGTTGTTGTATAACAAAGGGAGTTCCACTCGAGGATGGAAGATGCCTTAGAGGACTGGGGCAGGGAGGGTGGGGGGTACTCGAGGGGGGGGAGTCAAGGAAGGGAGGGGATATGGGGATATGTGTATAAAAACAGATGATTGAATTTGGTGTACCCCCAAAAAAATAATAAATAAATAAATTTAAAAAAAGAAAAAAAGAAAGAAAAAAAAGGGGGGGGGGGAGATGAGGAGCCCTTCCCAGTGAGCACTGGGTCTGATAGACCTTTCCATCCCCACTGGCCGGCACAGTATAAGCAATCAATGTGTACTGGTAATGATGGAGCCTATATTTCATGGCCTAAAGTCCTGCCAAGACTGGAATCCTGACCCATCCTTTCTCTTCCCAGAATTTTATTACTTCTTGAAAATAACAGAAGTTTTCTTACAGGTGTCAATAAGCCACCACTATCCAGAATAAGAGCCTCCCTCCACAACTATATTATTTTACACCTGGAGCCCCTATTGCTCCAAACCAGGGGCTGGCAAACTATGGCTCAAGGGCCATACCCACCCCACCACCTACTTTTGTGAAAGTGTCAGTGGGACGTGGCCACGCCCACTGGCTTACGTATTGTCTGTGGCTGCTTGGGTGCTGCAATGGCAGAGCTGAGTAGTGGCCACAGAGACTGTTTGACCCTTAACGGAAACAATAGATACATCTGCTCTAAGCAGCAGAACACCTGATGATTATACCAACAATTGCTATCGCTGAGTATCTACCAGGAAAAGATGCTCGATGATTTACACATATTATCTCATTTAATGGTCACACCTGCCTTCTGAGTTATAAGCACTTTTATTATGACCATTTTAAGAAAGAATACCTATATCAAGTCACCATGATGTACACTTTAAATATCTCACAATTTTATCTCAATATAACTATACCTCAATAAAGTTGAAGTGAAACAAACACACTAGGTGTCTTGTACAAGGAGCCAGAGTCAAACCTAGACAGACCATCTCGAGGGCACACACTAATAACCACTTCTGCAAATTGTCTCCGAATTTGGGATGCTAATACTCTGATAGGCAAGAAACTGGACCTCAGGAGGACAGTGCAAAACAAAATAAGGAATGTCTTTTTTTAACTGAAGAAAGTAGGACCGAAGAATGACAAAGTATTTGGGTTAATCAAGACAAGATCTAGGACAACAGGCTGTAAATTTTTACCTAGGTGAAACTAAACCACTTGCATAGATTCCTTGCACGAAATCCAGGAAAGAGAGAGCAATTCGCTAGGTAGCAAATAAATGTTTGATGAGTGGATAGGTGGATGGATGGATGGATGGATAGAAGGAAGAAAACTAGGGTATCTCACAGAATCAAAGGGAGAACTGAATACTTTTTTAACTGAAGAAAGTAGGACCAAAGAATGAGAAAGAACTGAGAAAAGCAGGTACCACAGTACATCCAGAAACCTCAACAGGAGAATTTATCCCTATCACCAACATGACTCAGTCCCAGCAGCATTAAGTTTCTGGGTATTTCCATGCCAGATTTCAAATTCCGAGGAGACAAAACTCTTATTAAGCCACCTTGATTTGGAAATATACCTTGACTAGAGAGTGGCTCTCAGCCTTAGTTGCACGTTAGAATCACGTGGGGAGCTTTTCAAGCATCGGAACACCTGAACCTCACCTAAGAACAACTGAGACTGAATGTCTGGGGTGAAGACTTGGTGAACTCAGGACGCTGTTCAGTGACCTTGGGAAGCAGTGCTTTCTCTCTCTTCCTGTAGTCCCAGCGGAGGCTGGCAGCATCTTACAAGACCAGCTGGAAACAGAGCAGAGAATCTCAGAACTAAAGCCTCCCCCATGCCCCTGCCCACCCGGCTCTGGTCTTTCCAGGGACAGGAGCTGATAAAAGCCTCGTTATTCTTTAAGCTAACTTGAGTTAGAGCTTTTCTTATGTGCAAAACGAAGCACCCTAACCAACAGAATCCTGATCTGCAAGAAGGAGGCGCTCTCAGTCATCTGCATCATGGCAATGAAATCAGATCCAGTTAGTTAATCAACATATTCCAAGGTCCACCCCATACCCAGAACTGTCCTGAGTACTACGGAGGATGTTAATAATTGTTAGATTCCCTATATCCTTAAGAAACCTAACAATCAGGTTTCAAATAACAATTTTAAAACTCTGACCTATGGGATCTAAAAGAAACAGAGCATGAGAGATTTGAACTGAGTTAACATGCTAATAATATATTTCGTTTTTGTTTTATTTCATTTTTTTTTAAAGTGCATTTTCAAGCAAAGATAGAAAAATTGTGTTTGGGGGGAAATTTTTAAGAATAGCTATCTTGGGCATTGGCATAGATTTTGGCCTTCTTATAAGGGAAGAAAACAAGCAATGTTTCTAGAAGTAGTTGCTGGGCTAAACAGAGGACAATCAAAGGAACACTTATAAGATTACCTATAGCTGCAAAGTCCTGATTTCTGAAGCAAATCAAACTCTCCATGCAACACCCCATCCTCTCAGTGCAACCTTGCGGGGAAGCAGGAGGAAGAAAGCACTGATTTCAAAAGGGAGCTTTTCACCAAACTCATCCAAATCTCTAGTGGCCACTTGCTTCTGAGTAAACCACCTGATGGTTGGGAAGAGACGTAAATGGTCTCCTTGGTGGTTCAGCTGTTCGTCTCCTGGAGGGTGCCTCCGAGATGGGAGAAGTCAGAAATTTAAATAATGAAGAGAACAAGCAACTGCAGCTGCTTCTCTTTCAGCCCTAGGGGATTCGATTTTCAGGCTTCCTGACTCTGAAGCAGCAACATGGGGTATACCAAGACTGCAACCACTTAGGGCCCATCTCTCAATGTTTAGGGCTTGCACTGACTCCCTAATAAAATCCATCTCGTAGTTTATGGTGCAGCTGAATAGGGAGCTATAGACCTTGGAAGCAGGGTTCATCACCATAAGGATAGTTAAAGAAACCACTCCAGTGTGTTGAGTCTGAAAAAAGGGCAAATTCTGATAAGATCTGGAAACAGAGAGACAAACAGGTTTGGATGGTGATGGTGACCATGAGTTGAAATTAAAATGTAAGGCAGACTCATTTTCGTTTGGAATTCAGAAGTTGTGTTCTTTTTAGCTTTTGTATCTCAAACTATTTCAGAGGCTAGCAGTGGATAACACGTGGCAGTAACATATTGTGGAATATTTGCTTTGGTTGCAGAACAGATTCTTTCAGTCTCCAAGAGCAACTGCTCGAATCAACCAAACAAAGAAACAATTTTCTAAATAGGAATGGCATCTTTTTAAAATACGGTTCTCCTAAAACAAGAATATTGCCACTGGTATTGTAACACACTTATCAGAAAGACAGGTACCTGGTCAACTCCCTACCATCCCAAATGGGAAGACCCTATAAAGGATGATCAGAGACTTGTTCAGCAAAGTGGAGAGCTATTTAAAAAAAAAGACAACTTTTTGTGTTTATAGCTGTATGGGCCATGTCTTAACACATTTTTTGCATAACTAGCACAAGAGGATTTCTGCAGCTTAGAAACCAGAGATAAAATTAATATATTGGTTGATACCCACAAGAGCCTCTCAGGTGTCATCATTGAGAATTATTATTTTCAGTAGTTCATGGCTCATTTCTTTAAAATTAAAATTAGTGTTGTGGCACCCAAGGATAATTTTCCAGCTGTCTCTACAGAGAATAATATAAGCTTGGTGAGTTTAATGAATGGTAGTTTACTGCCGGTCAGTGTCAATGCCGCGGATGCGTTTGTATTTAACAGGAACTGGAATCACAGTCTTACCACTGTGTCTTCATTAATATGAAATCCTTATATAGCCATGTTAGCTGATAAATTATGCCCAGCATCTCAATTACCTTATCAAAGAAAATGATTCCTAATGACCAAGGAGGGGATACAGGAGTGCAAAGAGAAATCAGGGCCAAATTAGTTAGGACGAAACTGAACATTCTGCAGATTGGCAGATCAGCTCTGGGTTCGTTAGTAGGAAGTGTGTAGCCAAAGTAAGCAGGAAGATGTAGGGGTGGCATGGAAAATAAGACTAAAGAGGAAATAGAATACGAACGTGATCAGGGGAGGTGACAGATCCTGCAACTTCTCCAAACGAGCAACCAGGAAGATCTCACGCAGACATTTATGTCAAGGTCCCAAACACATACAACCACGCATGCACAAAATCCAGAGAGCTGGAACTGCTTATGGACTTTGGGAAGATCCCATGGGTGAGACCCATATTGGTGCCACCCATATTGGTGCCATGCCCCAGGTTTACAAGCCATGGGCCCCTTTGCTCCTATATCCTTTCCAGCCTTCCTCTGCTCTACTCTGATGCAGAGGGACCCGCCCCTGTAGGCTGTTTCCCGTGCTCCCTCATCAGCTGCCTTCCAACTGGATTTGGCCAACAGGCACACTAAAAAAAGAGTGGAAGGCAGGCAGAAGGGAGAAGCCAGAGCACGTCTTCTACCCCCTGTCTGTCTGAAGTAGCATCTCCAGCAGAAGCTATGCTTCTTCCCTGATCCCAGCTCACACTGCACAGATAGCTAGAGGTGCCCACAACCCTTGGGCTCCAATACCATCACCTTCTCCCTTTGTTTCTCCACATAAGGATAGGGACGCTTCTGGTTGTTTGTAATCCCTTGAATATCTACTTCACCACACTCGACTACCCATCTCTAACCCATGATAACCACTACCTTGTATTACGTTCATTTTATTTTAAATACTTAGAGTGGTTTCTGTTTTCCTTGTTGGACTTTGAGTGACGCAGGAAATGAGAGCTGGAGAGGCCACAAGTGAAAGTCCTCAGGAATCCATAGGACGGAATCATTCATCCTTACCAATGAATTGCGTTGGGGGAGGGTAATTCACTATGGAAAATGCCTGGAGAGCCAGGTGCCGAGGTTTACATGAATTCACAGCACTATTCTCCACCCAGCAGCCTAGGAATTCAAGAAAACTAGCAGCAGTACCCTTCCCAGGCAGGCCCTTGGGGAAGAAACCAGCTGTGAAATCAAAGCTCTTATACTTTCCTTTCCCTACAGAGAAAACTTGAGAAAACAGTTGAAAGAGCTATTCTACTGACAGAAAACCATGTAGGCAGTAGAACCTCTTCTCCCCATTCACAGAGAAGAGTTAGAAGCACCACCAGGATTTGCACATGCCCTAAAGAAAACATATATTTCCAGCAACAGGGTGGATCCTTAAGCCAAGCAGCAAAAATTTAATTGAAAAAAAAATACGAATTAAAATTAGTTTCCTATCTTCAAAGTCAAATAAGTGGGCAAGCCTGGGTTGGAAGTGCCTCCAGACCAAAGGCCATTTCCCATCATCTTTGCAAGGCTCAGAAAATGTTTATGAAGGAACCCTCTCCAGTTTCTTCCCCAGATGAACCCCGTGAATCACCAGATCCCCAAGAAGTGAAATAATTCCATCTTCCCCATGGAAGAGCAGAGGCTGTGGAATGGGATCAAGGCTGCACAACCCGTCAGTGGAAGAACAGAGGCAAATGATAAGATTTAAATATAAGCAAAAGTCCCTGACATTAACAGAGAGTCTGCTGGTTCATGGCCGCCTCTCAGGAATCATTACCGTATTGCTTTCCATAATCTCCTTAAAGTGAAATTAAAAGTCACCACCACTCTTCATCTCCCTGCCTATTTGCTCAATGGAATGAAATCGTCCTTCCTTATGCTGCAAATGAGCTGCCTACTTCAAAAATCCCTTAGATGCTCATGGCATTTCCTTGAAGAAAGTCCTCCTTAGCCACCCTTAATTAAACCAAGGTGACAGGAGAGGCTGTCATCACCGCCCCTATCAGTGTGCATAGCAGGACCGTGCTTTCCTCCCTTTAGCTGTGTTTCCCATTTAGGCTTGTGGCAACCCACACCAGCTGCAAGCCAGCTCGGCCCATGAGGAAATGGCTCACGCCTACACAGTCCGGGAGTCTTTCCCATGTTTTTTTCTTTTTAATTTATTTTATTGAAGTATAGTTGATTTACAAGGTTGTGTTACTTTCTGCTATACAGCAAAGTGATTCAGTTATCCATATATACATTCTTTTTCACATTCTTTTTCATTATGGTTTATCCCAGGATATCGAATATAGTTCCTTGTGCTACACAGTAGGACCTTGCTGTTTATCCATTCTACATATTATGATTTGCATCTACTAAACCCAAACTCCCATTCCATCCCTTCCCCCAACCTTGGCAACCCCGAGTCTGTTTCTATGTCTGTCCCACAGTGTTTTGAAGAATGCTATGCCTCTGGGGGACTCAGTGGGGGAACTGTGTTTGAGCGCTGAAAGGAGGGGTGAGTGTGATGAGCCCACCTCTCCGCAAGGACTTGCACCCCTCCACTGACAGCTTCCCCTGGGAGCCTCCAAGGCCTGGTGCCAGGTCATTTCTGCCCATGAGCATCTGACCAGATGGACCCAGGAACCTGACCTCCAGGTCCAGCATAAAAAGTCTCCAACAGCAACGGCATCCGTGTCACCTTAGCCTTGAATGATTTTGCCTTTGAAGAACTTTTGAGAATATTTAAAGGTAGAGCAATACCTCCTGAAATTAAGCCATTTAAAGGGAACATATAGTAAAATTCAAGACTGACTCCTTGCACAGGCAGCCAAGGTAAGTAGTGTATGTGACCTTAAGGATTCTAGGAGCCATTGCTATCCGCCCCCATCCTCTTCCAAGAGGCAGCATAGATTAGCCGCCCAAAAAATATATACTTTAGAGCCAGAGGACCTACACTTGATTCCAAGTGTAACAGGGAAGAAATTTTATATTCTATTACGAGTTAATCACTAAAGGGATGTTGCCTATAAGCGTAAATTATACATAATGGCCCACTTCTGGGAACCCTGCCGCCCACGTAATGATCAGTAAGATAAAATACCTTTGTTTAGCTCACAGGAAACATTCTGACCAGGCCCACCTGTGAAGGGCTGGATAAAGAAAGAAATTAACACATTCCCTCCAGAGGCGAGGTTTGACTTTACTCCCTCCCCTTTTTATATAAAATAAGCCTGAATTCTAACTCAGGCAAGATGGTTCTTTGGGATGTGAGTCCACCGTCTTCTCAGTCTGCTGGCTTTTCAGATGCACTCTCTATTCCTTGCCCCAACAGCTCACCTCTCAATGTATGGCCTGTTGTGCAGCAAGCAGTACAAGTTTGGACTTGGTAACACTAGTTCCACCACATGCTAGGTGACTAGAGCAAGTTTCTTCTATGTTTATTTTCTTATCTGTAAAATGGAAGTGGTCATTATAAAATACCCACCTCAAGGCTATTATGAGGATTGAATGGGTTAGCCTTTAAGAGTTCATGATCTTTGCCTAAATGGGATGGAAATCAAAAAAAGAGGGGATATATGTATAGGTATAGCTGATTCGCTTTTCTGTATAGTAGAAACTAACACAGTATTGTAAAGCAACTATACTCCCAACAAAAATTTTTTTAAAAAATAAGAGCTTATGATCTTTGGACATGTAAAATTTGCTATCCACATTAATATCCTGTTTCCTAGAGACCTGAACACTGATTTCCTGGTGACTGCAATCCAAGGATAAAAATTTTGTTGTGGTTGGTTAGTTTGTTGGTTGGTTGGTTGGTTGGTTGGTTGGTTGGTTGGTTTGCTGGTTTTTAAGCATCAGTCCCTCTTCTACTGCTAGTACCCATGGGAGAAGGCACGTGTTGAGCATATTTTCTCCCGTTAGGAGGAAGTTGGTAGGGAATTTCTCAAAGTCTGGAGAATTGTGAAGCCTAGCTTTATAGCATGCAGTGCTGGCATTCCACCCAATCTCTCACATCCCTTTACCATAGCATTTTTCAAACTTCATTGTGCTTTAAAACCACCTGGGGATCTCAGTATGTTGCATCTTATGATTTCATAACTCCAGGGTGGGGCTTGAAACTCTGCGTTTCAAACACACTCCCAAGTAATGTCGGTGCTGCTAGTCCACAGACCACGCTTTAAGTATCAAGGATTTTAAGCACACCAAACCCTAGCACTCTCCCTCCCAACAGCCAGTACCTGTGTCTCTTTATCAGCAGACTTCCCTAGGGCTGCAGGAGCACACTGAAACCTTGAGAATGTGGGAATTTATGTCCTGAGGGCAGCTCTCAATGAGTGATACGGATATAAATACCTCAGTGACCTCACCCCTGATACGGACAACTCTGATGTGTGACTGATGCTGTCTGATGCTACCTCAAGAGCTCCTCCATGGGACTGAGACAAAGCTAACCTCTGTGCGGCCTTTCTTGTTTGGTTTCCTTCTATTCCCTGTCCAACTTCCCCACTTTCTCTTCCAAGATTTTTTTCAAGAACACTTCTTAATAAATCCCAATGAATGGTGTTTGCCATTCATTTTTTACTCATTCATTCAACAAATACTTACTATTCTCCCTGGCTCCTGCATGTGCCTGACAATGACCCAGACACTATGGACACAGAAACAAGACTCAGTCCCTGCATCCTTGTTCCCCTTGAGAGTCCCATAACCACAAAGACCAAAGTCCTATAACCATGGAGAGAGCAGAAGCCCATGGTAAAGTGGTGGCAACCACAGCATTGAAACCATCCCACCTGGGAGAACATGTATAGCTCTAAACATGTTCATCCTCTACTGGCCTTTTTCCAAACAGAAACTGCAAGACCAGAACTGGTTAGTACATCAGCTGCTCTCTTCCCATCCTTCCTTCTCTGGAGAGCTCTGAGAGGACACCAGCAGCAGGAGGGAGCCTGCAGCTGCCTGCAGCCTGGTGGATCTGCCCTGGTTGCCCCACCTCATGGAGAGACTCACCCCATCAAGAGCTGCAGGTGCAAGCTGGCTTTCCCTGGCTCCTGCCTGATGCAGGAAGCAGCAGCATGGGGAGAAAGCAGCTGCAGGAGAAGTCACAGCTGGCCAGAGGATGACAGATGCTAGACCTCTTCAATCCACCTTCCCTGCACCTCTGGGAGAATGGCTATTTCTGAGGTCATCTCTCTCCAGAAGCCCCTCAGAGGTTCTGCCAAACTGGGGTCGCCAAAAACCAGATGCCTTCTCTGTCTGGAATCTAAATGAGGAGCCACACAGACCAGGTGGGCTAAAACCTGCACCATGATGAAAAGAAATCAGGAAAATGCCATAGACAAGACCTGGTCATTATGAGTGAACATCTCAAAGGATAAACAGGTGAGGGAGAAAAGCATCTTTCAGAGACGTGGTCAAGTTAAGGAAAGGAAACCTCTCTGGTACCTTTGTGTTATGAATCAGAAGCACCATGGATTGAAAATCTTGGGTCAGAATTCTAATTCTGAAACATTCTAGCTGTGTGACCTCAAGCCACTTTTAACCTCTCCTTCTGTCCCGTTTTCCCCACATGTCACTTGGGGCAATAACACCTGTGTCCTGGGGACGCTGTGAGATTGAATGGTGGCCTGATGTGCAGGGTTAACCCAGTGCTCAGAAATGGGGTCCTCCCTGCACCCCAAAGCCTCAGCACCTCCCTCACTCCCACAGTGACGTGCCTATGGGCTTCGCTATGTGCCTGCTTCTCCTCCCTTCTTTCCGGCAAACATGCCCCACACTTTCGCTTCTCTCCTTTCCTTGCAACCTCCATTCCGCTCTTTGGTTTCCTCCACAGCTTCACCTGAACGTGAATGCACTCACCTTTGTTTCCTCCAAGAGCCCTGAGAAGCCCACTGTCCCACATAAAGCCAAGGCAGCTCCTGGCATCGCACTCGAAACACCTGACCCTCTGGGTCTCCCCACCTTCCCAGCGCAGTTTCTCAAACACCAGATCAGTGCACTATAACTAATCTTGACAAATACATCCCTAAAATTCCTTGTCCTTGATAGAATGTCTTTTATCTTAAATAACACAAACATTCCACTTCGCTGCAACTGTGTAGCCAGTCACCGTGGTCACCCAAGCTCATTTTGAGAATCATTACGTACAGTTCCTGTGTGTGGCTCAGAACGCAAGGTGGCATCAGGGGCTCTGTGCTCCAACAGCACCCTCCCTAACTCACGGTGAGACCCCAAGCAGGTTCCTTTGCCTCGGGTCACTTAAAAATGTCTTCCACACTAAAATGAGGAAATCTTAATATACATAAATAGCTTCCAGGGATTTAATAAGAAATTATTTTTTAAATTTTTTATAGAGATTTAATTTTATCAATATAAATGTACATCAAAAGAATGCACTTCACAATTGTTCAGTAACAGTTAAAAATACAAGAATATGTTTCAGGAAGACTTGCTTTAATAGAAACATCTTTGGGGGTTTATATATTTTAATCACAATCACATGATAAATATTTGATTTGCATTCATTAGATAATCAGAAACAAAAGTTATAATCCCAGGAAAGACATTTAAGCGATTCTAAATACTGAACACTTGAATAAAAGTGTTGAGGGACTAAAGTAGGAGTGAAATGTACCCAAGAGGAAAATTCAGAGACTTCAAAATAGCTTTTTGGAAAAATAAATAAATAACAGAATAATAAAAGCATTGCAGCTTAAAAGATGGGGGAGGGGGCAGAGATTTTAAAAATTAATGAACTGAGATCTTTTCTCCAGAAACATCATTTCTGTATCATTTAATCAGTCTTGAGCTTTCTTAAATTGCCTTTGAAACAAGTTAATAAACAATATATGCCTGTCCTATTATGCATTTCTTACGAGTTAATGTACTCTGAGATTCATCATTCAGTAAACATAGGATAAACACCAGCGGTCCCTGCAGGCTTTATCTGAGGTCAACAGTGAAGGGTAAAGGCCCTCTCAGAGGCTTTGGAAGGTATGGGAAAAGACCACCTGCTCAAAAATATCACTCTGTCTAACTACTGTGGGACAGAAATATCCACTACCAGGGTCAGAGTCACTGCTGGGAATTTACCTCTTGTCTCCAAGGGACTGTTAAAAACAAACATGTAGCAAATACCAGGACTGCCTTTTTTCATGGTTGGATAATATTTCATTATGTGTGTATATGAATATATCACATTTTCACGATGCACTCATCCTCAGCGGACATGGAGGTGGTTTCCATACCTAGGCTACTGTGGATAATGTTTCCATGAACCTGGGAGTGCAGATATCTCAATATTTCTGTGGAGTACTGATTTCACTTCCTTTGGAGACATACCCAGAAGCAAATTTGGATGATACGGTAGTCCTATTATTAATTTTTTTAGGAAACTCCATATCATTTCCCATAACGACTGTACCAACGTGGACAAGGCTGGAGGACGAAGTGTAATAAGACAAACACAGAAAGACAAATACTGTGTGATCTCACTTATACATGGAATCTGAAAAAGTTAAACTCACAGAACCAGAGAGAATGGTGGTCACCAGGGACTGAGGGGTGGGGGAATGAGGATATACTGGTGAAAGGCTGTAAACTTCCAGTTATGAGATGGATAAGTTCTAGTGTAGGGCATGGTGACCATAGTTAACAACATGGTATTGTAAACTTGAAATTCACTAAGCAAGTAAACCTGAAGTGTTTTAGCTACCAAAAAAAAAAAAGAAAACTTGGTTAGCAGGTAATAGGTGTGTTAACTTGATTGTGGTAATCATTTCCAAAGGTATACATACGTTAAATCACCGCATTGTACACCTTTTTTAAAAATAAGTAAATAAATAAAATATAAAAATAATGATAATAATAAAATAGACATGCAGGCTGTGGTAGACTATAGATTAATCCATTAGTACCCATGAATGTGCTAAGAGTGATCAGAATTCCCAGAACACAAGTATTCAAGTCAAACATTTTGACAGAAAGGAAGGAGGACTAAGTTAAGGCAGAAAGACTGAGATGACATTTCAAAGGGCAGAGAGGGTGGCAAGGGTTAGGGACAGGGCTAAAATTGGAGGGGAAGAAAAAGAAGAGGTGATGGAGACATCTTAAAGGTATCCTCATCTATTTTTCAATTTTACCCAAGGGGCTAACACTTCCACCAGGGTAGGTCTTAACATACCAGACAGAGATGAGCTGCCAGGGGGAGAACTTTTGTGTGAAGTCAGAAATTTATTTCTCAAAGGCCAACGAGAAACACTCCCTTTGGTTTTCAGGTCTACAGGAATCTACCTTTCACACAGTTTGGGGCTAGGTGGAAATCTTTAACTCATTGTGATAAATTTAAAATAAAGCTGAGATCAAAATGTTTAGTAACGTGCAAGCTGAAGAAATTCTCAGCTGCCTGCCCACACGGTGATTCCCTGGTGCTGTGTAAACACCATCATACTACCAACGCTCAACAGGCTACCAAAAACAGGGGGCTTCAATTTTCAGAGAAATAAATAATTATTCTGCAGTTTGGGAAATGGAATTTGTTTTTGTCAAAACTGTTGTAGGTTGTGACCTTTTGCATTTCTGAAATAACAGAAAATACAAAGGGAATTGAGGTTTGAAAACTGAGAGACTAGATCACCACGGAGCTTGTTACGACTCTAAGCCAAGTTAAATGTTGGCTGGAAAGGTGCACAAAACACCCAAACAAGGTGAAAGGGAGGGCAGAGATTTCCCAAAGGGAGAAAGTAGTGAGAGAACTCACTGCCTATTTGCTGGAGAGTTCCCCTCAGATACTGAGCCCCTGATTGAAATTTCATTGCCCAGTAATTTCATATTCTTCTATATTAAGCAGGCGCCAAACCATTCCAAACCAAGTGCTAAAATACGTGCAATGCTCTAACAATTTTAAATTGCTCTCCTCCACTCATGAAATGACTCCCAATCAACTTCCTATTCCAGAACATATTAAGATGGCAGGAATTTTGTTAATATTAAATCACTGAGAATCAGGCATGCTAATATCACAGACTAATGTTTGGTTGAGAACGGTATTCTAATTGGAAAAATGATAGAAAAGTGAGTCCAGTTCAGTGCTCCAGGACATATTGAAAGAAACTATGGCTAAAAAGCATTACCCAATCCTACAGTTTTGTCTTCTGAGTCCACTTCCTTGTTGAGAGAGCAGGACCCACCCTTGGCCGTCTTCATGGGACATTAGCCAGTCTGGAGGAGATGTCGCTGGGACTCAGCTGTGTTGAAATAGGGTATCCTGGGCGCAGGGATAGGCTGCCTTGTTGTCCAGTGGTTGGTACGCAAAGGAAAGACTGATGTCAAGGAGAGAGCTGAAAAGGCCAAGTCTGGGAAGCAGTCCTAAACCCAGGCAAGAAGACCCAGGCAAGGACCAAACCAGGAAGACAGATGACTCAACAAAAACCAGCAGTGATGAGAGCAAGCCAACAAGTGAAGTTTGTGATGGGCCAGAGTGGATGATGGTAACTGAGCTCAGGAACCAGCACATCAGTGCTGGCTTCATGTGGTCCAACCGCAGGGGGAGAAGGGGAGCCATGCAGGTTGGGTCCCCTCCCCAGAGGCTTAGACCACAGGATACAGCCTAGGATAGACCCAGGGTCACACTCTCAAATTGTGCTGGTGTGCCTAGTGTGCCAAGGAATGCACCAAACCCCAAGATAAACACGGCACATAGAATATCAACGGTCCCAGGAGGATAACTCAAGCACTATTTTTATTTTAAAACAATCCTAGATACATCACACAGCAGAATTCAAAACTCCCACTAAAAACGATGGCACCCACAGAGGGGAGGTCTGCTTTGGGTTCTGTCCCAAAGCCCCCTGAGGGCACTAACTCTCTCTACTTTACCAATAAGGGAATTTAACTGTAAGCTTGACCAAATGTGTGAAAATGGTTGAACCCATTGGGGTCACCTTTTCTCCAACAACCAAGACTCAAGTAGACAACCCCTCATCTCATGTGGTCTATGTCCTCCCTCGTGACAGATGCACACACTTCTTCAGTTTGAATATTAACTTAAAACCTAATTCAAAGAGCAGGTTCCGGAGGCACAGAGCCCTAGGCTCACAAGGCTTTTTGAAGGACTGTTTGTGAGGACGTTGCCTCTGCCTTAAAAATAATCCCAAGCTTCAATGGCCCCTAGAAGTTGACCAGTGATATCGCCTCAGCGCCTATGCTATTATTCCTTTGCAACACCACACACCTACCCCTTCATTTGGAATTTACAAAGTGTGATTATACAGGGATGTACAGCTAGCAGTGTGAAACTGCCACTTTCACTTTGTGGGGTTTCTTAAGCAGGCAATAGTTACATAGTTAAATAGTTCTTAACATGAAATGGTTAAACAGTGACCTACTATGTACTCTTTACGGGGTTCTATGGAAATACTATGCAATACTATGGAAGAAAACAATAACATGAAAATTAATTTCCTCAGCTAAACTAAAGAGAAAAAAGGTCCTCCCCAGGAATGAAGAGGAGGAGGGCTAAACAAGAACAGCACAGGTAAACTCCTAAGGAAAAGCCATCTCTTTCAAACCTTTTAGCTGGAGGGTGAAGGAGAGAAGAGACAGGAGGAAAAGCCAGAGCTGCACCACATGAAAGCTAGTTTGTTTTTGTTTTGTTTTGTTTTGTGATACAGTTGATTTACGATATTGTGTTAGTTTCAGGTGAACAGCAAAGTGATTCAGTTATTTTTTTTCCAGATTATTTTCCACTATAGTTTATTACAAGCTATTGAACATAGTTCCCTGTGCTATACACTAAATCCTTGTTGCTTCTCTATTTTATGTATAGTAGTTTGTATCTGCTAATCCCATACTCCTACATAATTCCTCCCACCTTCTCTTTCCCCTTTGGTAACCATATGTTTGTTTTCTGTGTGTGTGAGTCTGTTTCCGTATTGTATATAGATTCGTTTGTATTGTTTTTTAGATTCCACATATAAGTGATATCATATAATATTTGTCATTCTCTGTCTGAGTTACTTCACTTAGTATAGGTCATCCATGTTGCTGCAGATGGCATTATTTTATTCTTTTTATGACTGAGATAGTATTCCATTGTACTTACATACCACATCTTCTTAAAGCGACTGTGTGTTGATGAACACTTGGGTTGTTTCCATGTCTTGGCACAAAAACAGACATAAAGATCAATGGAACAGAATAGAGAGCCTGGAAATAAACCCACACACCTGTGGTCAATTAACCTTTGACAAAGGAGGCAAGAATATATAATGGAGAAAAGATAGTCTCTCTAACAAGTGGTGTTTGGAAAGTTGGACAGCTACATGTAAATCAATGAAATTAGAACACTCCCTCACACCATGTGCAAAAATAAACTCAAAATGGTTTAAAAATCTAAATAGAAGACACGATACCATAAAAGTACTAGAAGAGAACATAGGCAAAACATTCTCTGACATAAAGCTTAGCAATACTTTCTTAGATCAATCTCCCAAGGCAAAAGAAATAAAAGCAAAAATAAACAAATGGGACCTAATCAAACTTAAAAGCTTTTGCACAGCAAAGGAAACCATAAACAAAATGAAAAGACAACCTACAGATGGGAGAAAATATTTGGGAATGATATGGTCAACAAAATGTTAATATCCAAACTATACAATCAGCTCATACAACTCAATATCAAAAAAACACAAACAATTCAATCAAAAAATGGGCAGAAAGACCTAAACTGACGTTCATCCAAAGAAGTCGTACAAATGGGCAACGGGCATAAGAAAAGATGCTCAACATCACTAATTATTAGAGAAATGCAAATCAAAACCACAATAACGTATTACCTCACACCAGCCAGAATGGCTATCATCAAAAAGTCTACAAATAATAAATTCTGGAGAGGGTGTGGGGAGAAGGGAACCCTCCTACACTGTTGGTGGGAATGTAAATTGGTGCAGCCACTGTGGAAAACAGTATGGAGTTTCCTTTAAAAGTTAAAAATAGAGTTACCATATGATTCAGTAATCCCACTCCTGGGCATATATCCCCCCAAAATGAAAACTCCAATTTAAAAAGATACATGCACCCCAATGTTCACAGCAGAACTATTTACAATAGAAAGCTAGATTTTATTCTTGTTCTCTCGGTCAACGAGAGCAGACACCTCAGAAGTCATACACCAAGAATCAAAAGGTGACCACTTCCATCTACCTAACCCAGAGACCCTTCTGAAGCTTTGTTCTGCGCACCCAACCTGGAGAAATATGAGAGTCCTTACGGCTACTCCCAGCTTTCATGACCAACAAAGGAGGCATATGAAGAGGAATTTTAGTTCATAGTAGGAAATTGCAGGTCCCTCATAGTAACCCATAAGGAGCATACAAGCTCACTCTGAACTAAGGAAGTCTGAAGACCTATGCCTTGGCTCAGAGGTTCAAAACTGCTAAAAGGAAACCTTGCAGTGGATATGTAATCCAGCCTCACCTCCCTGGCGAACCCATTTTCCTTCCCAGATCTGCCCCTGAAGAACTCAGTAAGTACTGAAGGCACTTTTGAGCTGTCCTCCACTGATGGTGCTGAAGTATGAGAGCTGCCTGCCAAGATACCAAGACAATTTTGAAAGAGATGGGAGAGATAATGAGGAGCAGCTGCTGTTAGAGTCCACAGAGGTTTCCAAAACGAGCCGTGATCAAAAAGTGCCACCACCACGCGCCACTGAGCCACTGTCACTGGGAACATAGGCCAATGAATCATCGGACAGGACCCACAGCTGGGAATCCCACGGACAGGACTGCCCCTGGATGTAGCAGTTTCAGGCTAAGAAGGAAAGGAGAGGAAACTTTTTCCTGAGGGATTTTTGCAGCCCTCCCTGCCACTCAATGCAATAACACGCTTGCAATATCCAAACGGAAATGGGATTATACACCTTAAATTTACACAATGTTATATGTCATATCTATTTCAATTTTTTACAAAAAGAAATGGGAGATCACTGGCCTTTTGATATGTTTATGGAAGGCCTTCTGATAAATTCACTGAAGGAAAAGACAATTTTACACTCAATAATTTCATGGGGATTAGAGACCCAAAATTTGGGGCAGCTCCTACTGTATCTTGAATACTCAAGCCTCTGACTCTCTAGGTCCCAGTATGTGACATTGGAAAAGAACATTACGGATAATAAGATCTGGTCAATGGAACATTGTTTTTCTAACTACTTTAAACTTCACCTGTAAACTATGGTTAATAATATCCTCTCAAAGCTTGTTGTGGAGATTAAATTATTTTTAAAAAGTCTCTGGCATATTGGATGGAACAAAATAGATACATATTATGTGGGGGAGAGTATATGAAAAAACCAAGAGTCAGGGAAATGAATTAATTTTATACATATATATAGATATAGATAGATATCTTTATTACAACACTTTTCACAGTAGTTACAAATATAATTATGCATTTGTGTGTATCCTTCATAAAGGAAAAATCCATGTTTATTCAGATCCCTGTGTCTTGCTACTAACATTGTTTTTTGAGTGCTTAGTAAAAGTCAAATTAATTTCACTTGTATTTCCTACCATTAGCCTTGAAGCATGAAGAGTGGACAGTAGCAGTGAAATTACTGGGGTGGTATCCAGTCTTCCTGCCTAATACCCAGAAACTTCAGTGGATTATAGCAGCAGCTACTCCTCCTTATCTCTAATCTCCTTAAACATCTCTCAGCATCTTAGCAGACAGCCTAATATACCTCATCCACTACACCCCACTAATGCATTGTTACTGTCCACTCATCATGCTTCAAGGCTAATAGTAGAAAAATACCACATACTTGAGATGTGCTTTCGGTATTGCCCACAAGCCAAATAGCAGGAAGGGGGGAAAAAGAAAACGGGACAAATGAAAAAAGAATGTGTTACATTTTCTACTCTCACACCTGTGGTCACAGATGCTGGACACTTTAGCTACACTTTTTTTATTCCTGCACAAAATTCCTGAAGGTTCACTAAAGAAACCATATCATAACTTTTCTATGGATTTCTATATGCAACTTTTGAATTTTGTTCATGTTTACTAAGAAATTAGTTCAGGCTATACGCCAAAGTCTAGAGTTCAGATGACATTTCTTAAGTAAATACATTACTAACTTCTTCAAAAAATTAAAATCCTCCTAAGCCCTGAAACTGGCTCATTATCTCACAGATGTCCATTTTGCAACTCAGCCTATTGCTTCTAGAGCGACAACCTCTAGACAGGTCTTTAATTCTGTTTCCTGTGCATAGTTCTAGTTGATAGAGAGGCGTGTAGAGGCAGCACTGAACAGATTATCCAGACCAGAAGGAACTCTCTTGCTGTATGCACATTTATGATCCAATACATTTGCAGCTTCTAAACCCCGCACTCAAAATTGTTGATGTACGGCAGGAGTGAAGCAACACAGACCATATAACACAAGAGCCAGGGCATTGATATGCATCACTAGAATTCATATCAAAAGATGCTATATTTGATCTTGGACCTGGACATAGCTTCACAGTAAAGTGTAGGTATTCTGGGTCTTTGATGTTGATAATCAAAGAGAAAAAAAAAAAAAAAGCCAGTGGTGTTTGATCAGATCTCAGAAGGAAATCAACCATAGCCGTTCCATTAAACATCTTGGGGGAAAACTCACTTTACAGAAACACATAACCTACATTTGATGCTAATTTCAGACGCTGTTTTAAGGATCTGTACCAAGTTATAACTAAGCCAGTGTAGCAAAGAAAGGTGAAAAAGAAGCAAGTCCCCACCGTGGCAAAAACAGAACAAACATTGAGAAAGAGCTCCACCTACTGGAATTGGTTTCCCCAAATCCAGCTAAAAATAGGAAAACACGCATAAATCAAATTAGAGAACCACAAGGGTGCCCTCAAACTTTTCTGAACTAAAACTTCAATAGCGTCAGAGGTCAAAGAACAGGTGCTGGTTGACCCTGATGTCAGGTCACACTGAGGTCAGGGAATTTTTCAGGAAAGTCAAAGGAAATTTTTTTTAATGAATTACCTTCTTTCAACCATTGGTCCAAAGAGTTGTATTTTAGCAACCAGAATGCATATTGTATAGAAAAATAGGGTTTTTTTAATTGTATTTCTAAGCAGTCAAATAGAGGTAACAATAGCACTGCCCAACATTTGTGTAAATATGTAGTTCACAGAGCTCTTTTATGCACTATCATTTCATAACATCTAATAATAACTAGGAAACTACTGCTTTCCTGGTGCATGTCCTACCAGGACACACCAGCAAGACATACTAAATGCATTCATTCTAATTGGTCAGTGTGTGTGCGGTGCCTGGTGTTAAACATTTTTAATATAAACCTTGACTATCACATTCTGATTCAAATAAAACTGAATTGAAAAGAGAAATTTGAGTAAATTTCAATCAACAGATAAGTATTTTCTTAAATCTATCCTCCTATTCCATCCTCCCACACACACACTCTAAGTCAATACTTGAGCTGGGAGGTGGGGAGAAGGGATTCCACCCTCCAATTCTAACCATGGTCCTCCTCGGTCAGAGGGAAATATCCTTCACAGGAGTTACACACACACTCTCACACCTCACACACTCACACCTCACACACTCACACTACACACCTCACACACTCACACACCACACACCACACATACGCACCTCACACACTCACACCTCCCATACTCACACCTCACACACACACACTCACACACACACCTCACATGCACACACCACACACACACTCACATCTCACACACTCACACACCACACACCACACACACACAGCTCACACACTCACATACCACACACACACCTCACACACTCACACACCTCACACACTCACACACCTCACACACTCACACACACTTTTCCCTACTTTTGAGGAAACCCCAATTCCTTCATTCAACAGAATTTACTGAACACTACTATGTACCAATTAAGTTCTAGAAATGTAAAGAAGATAATAAGGAGGAAAATAAAAGTGGATCCCCACTCAATACCACAAGCAAAGCCCTACACAGACTCTAATTGGATTAATTACTGTCTTAGTTCAAGCTGCTATAATAGAATACCATAGACTGCCTGACTTAGACAGCAAGTATGTGTTTCTCACAGTTCTGGAGGCTGGGAACTCCAATATCAAGGTGCTGGCAGATCTGGTGTCTGCAGATGGCCATCTTCTTGCTGTATCTTCACATGGTGGAGAGCAGAGAGAGAAGAGGCAAGCTCTCCCATGTCTCTTCTTATGAGGACACTAATCCCACTCATGAGGGCGCCACCCTCATGACCTAATTATCTCTCAAAGGCCCCACCTCTGAATACCATTTTAGGGCTTCAACATATGAATTTTGGAGAGACACAAACATTCATTCCATAACAATTACCTAAATGCTACAATGGCTGGAAGAAGAAAATGTAGACCACCTAACATGACCTAAGGATGGAAGAGGACTTAAACTGCAAAAGCACAAACCAAGAGGCAAAACATTTACTAATTAGGGCTTCGTCAAAATTAAGCTTTTCAGTTCAACAAAGAAAACCACGGGCAAACTTAATAAAGCACGGACAGAATAGGAGAAAATATTCACAAAATTTTACCTGTTCTAGATTAACATCTAGAATAGCTAAGAAACTCCTGAATCCAAAATAAAAAGACAGCCGTCTCAAAGGAGAAATAGACAAAAGATTACAAAATGCAATTTACAGTAAAGGAAACCCTGAAGGCTAACAAGCATAAGCACAGACACTCAAACCCACAAGTAATCAGAGAAAGGAAAGTTAAAACAACAATGAAACGCAACTTTCACAAGACTGCTAAAATTTAGAAAGCTGAATAATGCTAAGGGTTGGCTGGAGTGTGAGACTATGAGACCCAAAAGAGATTTTAAAAATAAATAAATAAGACCATTGCCATAATAATGACTAATGATACCATACAAATCAGAAATATCTTGTAAAAAAAAAAAAAAAAAACCTACAATTTTGGGCACCTGCTCTGAGCCAGCCCCTGTCCTGCTCACCCCAACCTGCCTTATCTTCTTTAATCCTGTGACAACCGTTATTCTTATCCCCACTTTGTAACCAGTGTAAGGCAACTACAGCTCCAGAGACACTAAAGGCTGTGCCTAGGATGCTACTGAGGGGTGTTAAACTTAAGAATGACAGTTTATGCTTAGCAAACTAAGTGCTTCACTTAGCCTGACAAAGGATTATCTCTTGGAAAGCCTAACAAAGAATTTTTCCTATTATTTAAATCGATTGCTACAAAAATATTTTAAAAGATTTTTTTAAATAAGTTGCATTTAATTTGTTTCTTCCTCAAATCCTTAGGAATACCCTAGAAAATCTGTGATAAAGACACCATATTAACTTCTGAAATATGACAGTTGAAAGATAGCTCTTGTTCCCACAGACATAGCTCCAGTCTTTAAAAGGACACGGGAGTCAAACTTCACATCAAGAAGTTAAGGTCATCTGCAGAAATCCAAAAGCCCAGAACATGATATTGAAAACAGGATACCAGGTCTCAGGAGGAAGTTCAGCTAGGCAGGCTGGTAAATGGCCTAGTGAGTGGCCGGTGGATCTCCAGTAGCTGTGGCTGTCAGAGCCATGGGAACAACACATGGAACTGAGCAGAGATGTTACTATCAGAAAAGATCTTATCTCTATAGTCTAAGACGGACCAAGGAAGCCAGATGCACAAACGAGATCCTGCAGGACTCTTGCCTGCTGCACCTAAAAGAATCCCCTCAAAGTGTTTTTTTTTTTTTCAATTTTTTTTTAACTGAAGTATCGTTGATTTACAATGTTGTGCCCATCTCTGCTGTACAGCAAAGTGACTCAGTTATACACATATATATATATCCTTTTTTTATGTTCTTTTCCGTTATGGTTTATCACGGGATATTGAGTATAGTTCCCTGTGCTGTAGAGTAGGACCTGTTGTTTATCCATTCTAAATGTAATAGTTTACATCGACCGACCCCAAACTCCCAGTCAATCCCTCTCCCTCCCCAGCCTCTTAGCAACCTCAAGTCTATTGTCCGTGTCTGTGAGACTGTTTCTGTTTTGTATCAAAGAGGTCTTTATCCATGCTCCCCACATGGCATCACCACCTCTGTCCTCTTCTTCCCCTCCTTTCCGAAACCCTGGTACATACGTGTCTCCCATTTGCATGTATGTAGTCAGGTGTGTGCCTATTTCCTTGTGTGTGGATACACACACACGCACACACACACCAACAACAGTGAACCTGAGCATTTGTCAAGCACACTGTCCCCGTTTCCACATTTCCAAGTTCCTGCAGTACACGTGACTCCCAACCACTCTGCTTATCATCAGAATCAAGCAAGAGCCCAATCTCCGGTGCCACTAGAGGAAGTGTAAACTGGTCAACAGTTTCTGGAGTTGTGTGTATTCTGAATTAGCAATTTCCCTGCCAGGGATTTATCAAATAAGTATGCAAACATGTATGTACAAGAATACCCATCACACAGCATTGTTTATTATAAAGAAGAAGAGTTTAACAACTTAATAACCATCAATAGGGAAAAGGTTAAATAAACCATGGTAAATCTGCACAGTGGAATCCAATAAAGACATTAAACATAATAATTTCATATTGACTAGAACAGAAAGATTTTTTTATGATATAAAAGTTGAAAAAGATTATAAACTGATATATCTAGTATTATTCACTTTTGTAAAATATACAAATATTTGTGTATATATTTAAGAGCACACATTCTTAAAGTACAAAGAATTTAATTAGGTGATTTTGTCTATTTTTTTTAACCTATGTTTCCTAAAGTTTCTGCAATAACAGTATTCTATACCTTTTATAAGAATGAAGTTATTTCTTAAAGAAAAAGATCCATGGATTTCAGTTGCCATTATAATATGATGTAAGTGATACAATTGTAAACCTGGTAGCATAGTGCTTAAGAGTTCTATCACTGGCTAATAGAATACAGTGCTGAGGACTTGGATGGCATAGCTCATTCTCCACAACACCACCTTCCAGTCTGGAGTCCACGTGTCGAGTGTGACATGAATAAACTAAAGCTCATCCAGAGAAGTGTCCCCGGGAGAGCAAAGGGCCAAGAAACCCGTCCTTGAGGAATGAGCGATGAAACTGAGATATTCATCCCTGACACCAGATTCCCGGGGCCAGCCTGGGGGCTGGTATCAATCCCAAAAAGGGCTAACTTGTGGAAGAAAGATCTGGATCATTCTATACAGCTTCAGAGAACCAACGAGTGGATGTATACATAAGTCAAGATTTTCACTTACAACAGAAGAAGGAATCAGAGGAAAAGAGAGAGGAAGGGAAGGAGGAAAAGAAGGAAAAGAATCTTCTAACCATTCAAACTTTTTGAAAACTGAATAGGCCAAAGCGGTAAGCTAGCTCATCGTTGAAAATGTGCCAAAGGCAGCTCAGATCCACCTGTCAGGAAGAAGGAAGCAGGGCTTCTTGTATTAGAGACGATCCCTAATGTTCTTTCCAACTCTAAGGTGTTATGAAAATGCACTCACCCCCGATTCACTCCAATATACACTCTACAAAACAGATGACAGGAAATAAATCAAATGCTTGGGTTCAACAGCTCACAGAAATAAGGATAACTTAATTCCCTTGAGTGCAGCATGACTTGTTCAGAGCATTCACATTTCAGCATGTTTTTCCTTAGTGTTTGAGGAAATTGTTATGAAAATGTTAAGTGCATAAGAAGTGACTGTCACTTAAAGTTAGAATTCTCTCATGTTTCCACACGGCAGTAATAACAGCCGCTTGTCCATGTTCCAGATCTAGTTCATCACAAAGAAAGTTGGCGTGAGGATTTGGGTAGCTGTACAGTCCTTCAGCTGAGGAGGCTTCTGGCTGTAATCCTTTCCTAAGAAGTTTCTCTCACACAAAAAGTTACCTCACTACTGTGAATCTGTTTCACCTTTTGAAAATGAATAGAATACCAACTTATCTCTCACAAATATAAGGATGGATAATAATAATAAATTATATTATTTAGCTAGAATATATATAAACTATAATAAATGATATTTCATTAGCACAATAAATAACATTATAGGATAGGAAATAGTAAAATAAGAATAATATAATGCTAATAGAATATATACTATTCATAATATATAATAATATGTATTCTATATAATAATACAAAATAATATTGTGCAAATATAATATATAAGACATGTATCCTATAGAATAATATAGAATAATATTAATAAAATAAGCCCATATAGAATCACACATCAGCCCTTATCACTGTTTCTGTGTATGTGATTTTTACATAACAGCGCCTCATGAAAGAGAGTGGTCCTTTGTCAGGAAGAGTTACCCATGTCCCTTGAGTTCTCTTGCACAGGGCTGGGTGAACAAGTAGGGTGCAGTGGATCAAGGGCTGAGTCCCATGATCCCATCAGACAGAAGCACCAGGCTGGAGAGCTTTGTGTGCCCCCTGAGAAAGACCACAGTCATTCCCTAGGGCACTAACCCTAAAAGGGGATTAAAGGTAACTCATCCAAGTGAGAAACAGAGCTGGTCATCAGATCAATCCCTCATCCAAACCAAGGTAAACGTATCCCATGAAGCTCTGGATTTTATCCATGAAAACTCTACTCAAAGCTCAGAGGATGATGTGCAAGCCCCAAAGACACCAGCGTCTCTCCGAGGACCAGACTGAACGGTTATTCCAAGTCTCGCTGCTTGACATTTATTAAGTATTTACAATGGCAGACACTATGAAAGTCTTTACATGTTTATTTAGTCATCACGACAACTCTGTCAGGTGGGAACTACTATTTTCCAACTTTACAGATAAGAGGAATGAGGTTTCAGTAATTTTCACAAAGCCAAGACGCTAACCCAGGTCTTTCTGACACCAAATTCTATACTAAATACTTCCTCCAAAAGGTGAACTGGTCAGTGATGAAACTATGTCACTAATTCAGAGCTGTTTATAGTTCAGGATTTGGATATTGGGAAATAGATGAACTCGTACTGTGATTTCCAGCTCAGATTCCTCACGTTCAGGCAGCTCCCTGGATGCTTCCTACACATGACGTTCATCCCAGCTGTTTAGAAGTTTAATCTATTTACAAAGATTCATTGAGGACCTACTAAGTGCAGGACACCACGGTGGTCTTGGGGGGCCTCAATAAGAGCCAGACGTGCGTATTCCCCGGAAAAGGCTCATTACAGTCTGGTGGGGATAAGATACATACAAGGAACTGAATAAAGGTAAAAAGGCACAGACAGCAAAAGAGAAGCTGGGAAAGATACGAGTGCTTCCAGATCCAGGAATAGGAAAAAGGAAAAGTGAGAAAGACACAGCTCTAGGCAGGGAAAATAGCATGATCAAAGGCGTATTTATGGAGAGCAAAGGTTTGGGCTAAAATGAAAAGTACATGGGTGAAAGTAATGAGAAATCAGTTTCTAGAGATACATGTGGACCCAATCTTAAAGAGCCCAGATTTTAAAAGTGAGGAATTTGGACATTATTTTATGAGCCATAGCTAAGAAATTCAACATTAAAATATGATCATAACATGAGGAGCTTAACTTTCTATGTTTAAAAAAAATGGGTCTAATGACAAGTAGTAAACTTCAATCAAATTTAGATGAGTTCCCTGTGGTTTACCGCTATGAGAGCCTTAGATTTTTTTCCAGGTTTTTATTTGTTTTGATGTTTTACTCACAGTATTCATAGCAAACACTCTTTTTAAGGTAACTGTATAAATGTTGCTTTATTTAAAAAAAAGACTTTATGATTGAAGAAAAGAACCACCAGATCATCAAAATTCTGATGAACTAAACATAAATTGAATGGCTTTTAAAATCCACATAGGAGATGGTCATAGTCCTAAAGTCTCAGTGAGCTCACCATATTATATGCTTTCAAAACTTTTGGTGTATTAGCTCAGCTAATTTTTATTAGAAACTCAGCTGACCTGAAGAACAAAACCAGGAATATATTAATTTGACACGTAAGTGACGCTGCCACAGACAGCCCCATTTCACTCTCACAGGGCGGCTCATGTTGGCAGCAGGTTGCACCCAAGTAAGAACAGTTTTAAGTTCTTACGTGTCCACGTGCCCAGGGACACACAGAGCCCGGAACAGCAAGCTCATTGCCAAGGTAAGAGACACAAGAAGGGAAAGTGTCAGCATAGGTAGGTCCAGCCCTAGAGCCTGAAAAGGCTTCAGGGTAAAAACAGCTTTCCCATCTAACCCATATATGGTGATGCTTCCTGGCTCTCTCCAGGGGAGTTCCATACAAATAGTTGGGCCAGAAGGTAATTATACCCAAATGTCTTAATTTAACTGTTCAACTGAGCCAGAAATCTGTCTTCCCTGTAAAACAGAAACAGCCATTTATGTATTTAGCATCTACTTCTTTGGGGCTTCTGCATGGTATCTAGGGGTTTCAGTAAATGCCTTTTAAGCAATAGTGATGATAATCAGCTAGTCAATCAGCTAACCAACAGAATTTACTTATTCCCTTATTTATTCAGAAAATTTAGTGAGTATCCATTATATCCGGGCACTGGACACTGAGGTTATAATGATGAAAAACATAGCCAGTCCTTCCTCTCAAGGTTGTAAGCTAACAGGAAGAATCACATCAAGTATCTATTCTTTACTGTTATATGCTAAAAAGTGGGTGTGTTAGTTGGGGAGACACAGGAAGGGAGGAAGAGAAGGAGGAAGGAAGGAAAACACAATACACCATGGTATTGTCTTGTCTTCAAGATTTTTTCAACCTAGGCAGAGACACAGACATAAAATCAACAAAAATGAAACATCATACACTTGGGAAGGAAAATTTCAGCTTCAGAGAGACCACACACACACCCACATACACACACAGAGGTTTGAACTTTAGTATCATCCCAGTAACGTGTCAGCAGTTTTCCCTGTCAGCGAGGGAATCTGTCTGGAAAAGTCCTAATTAATGAGTCTTCCTCTGAAATCTGAGTTGAAATGCTAAGAGGGCTCTCCATGCTGGCACAAGGCAATTTGTACACATTTGAGAAATGATTCTGTAAAGAAAAGCTTCAAGAACATCATTACATTTGGAGTGCACCTGCTGGGGAGTCAATTGTTGGACGTTATTAGATGATACCTCAGCAGCCGATGAGGTTTGAATGCGTAATTATTGTATCCAGATCCTGCCAAAATTCTACATTGTAAAATATTGTCATTTCCCATATGATTTCTGACCTGCCCTTTAGGCCCTGGTCCACTTGCTCTCCTCGTGTAACAGTGAGTTTAAGTTGTTGACTGTGAAGCACAGAATTAAGATGTCCCCTTGAAGATAAACAGAAAATGCCCCTCTCCCTAATGAAAACGTCTTTAAAATGCATAAAACATCAACATGAGCCATCATGATATATGTATCATATGTTAAAGCACAGAAAACGGCCATGGAAATAGGTTACCTCTTGAAATCACAGTTTTTGCTAAAGCAATTTTTTAGACTATAGAGTTATGAATCTAATACCACAAAACCAAGGGTAACAGAATATGCCAATTCTTTATTACTTTAAAATGAATTGACTTACACTTGGAGTGAGAGAAAGAGGTTTTTACAATCTTTATAGACAAATGCATCTCAGGGGGCACAAATGCCAGGTCTCACATGCAATAATCCTACGGCCACCACTGAGACAGTGGTCGGCACGTCTTAGGAAAGGCTTAGTAAACATTTGTTGACTGAATGGATGATTTGAATGAATGGATAAGCAAATGAATGATTTCGAAGGCCCTCTGAATGAAAGGCACTTGGGAGGTTCCTTTTTACAAAGCAGAGTGATCAAGGGAGAGAGTGCTGTGCAACAAGGGTGGAGATGAGAACAAGGACCAGCACCCACGTAAAAGAGGTGGACTGTAGTCCTGGTAACACTGGGAAGCTTCGGATGGATTTGTCGCAGTACAGTGACTTGATTTGTGCTTGAACTCTGACTACCACAGTTAGAGTAGAGTTAGAACAGAATATAAAGGACAAGTAGAGAGATGAGGGTGGCTGAGACCAGGTGTGGTTGGTAACGGAAGAGAAAAGTAGATGGATCCCAGACGTCTTAGAGGGAGAGTCAAGGATGACCACCAGGTTCCTGCTCTAGGAACCAGGTGTATAAGGGAACCATGTGCCAGGATGGAGAAGACTGGAGAGAGTCAGGTTTGCAGGGGAAACTCAAGAGCTCAGTGTTGACGCTAAGTTTAGAATGCCTGTGAGACTTTCAAAGGAAGATGCCGAGAAGGCAGCTAGATATGAACCCCGAGCCCTGAAGAAATGTCCAAGCAAAGATAAAAAGTTTGGAGTCATCAGCATCGAGATGGTACTTAAAATCATGGAAAGGATCAGATCATCAAGGGAGAGAGTAAAGACATGAAGAGGATCTAGGATCCAGCCCTGAGGACCTCCAGTAGGGGTTGATTAGAGCAGAGAGGCCAGTTAGGAAGGCAGAAAATCAGGAAAGGGTGGTGGTGTCACAAAAACCAAGAAAGGAGAATTTTTAAGACGGAAGGAGCAAACAACTAGGTGGAGGGCAAGTAAGCAGAAGATGACAACATTTTTCATTGGCTTCAGCACAGTCACTATTGACTTTAGCAAGCAGCTCCAGCAGAAACCAGGTTGGAACACAAAGGGCAATGAGAAAGAGAAGATTGCACTGTAGACCACTCTTCCTAGACCCATAAATTTACCCCCATTATTTCTATACATTTTCTCACCTGTTTCACTTTTAAAAACAGATTAAAATTCTCACCTATGCTACCAAAATTTACAGACCACGTACCATGAAATAGTTTCAGCCATTAAAAAGAAGAATTAAATGACAAAACAGTGAGAGTTGAAAAAAAAGATAAAACAAAGAAAATAAACATATATGTTGAAAAACAAAGTATTAAAAGAATACATAATAGTAAGTTATGAAGGAATACACAGCAAACTGACAGTGGCGATTATCCTGAGGGGAGGATTGTGAAGTGCTTTCATTCCCCCACTATGCACTTGCGTAGCATAAATCTTACACAGGCATGAATTATTTTTATCATTCAAAAACAAATGTTTTGTTTGATATTGTTTTGTTTTTCAGTGACTACAGAGACCAAACAAAACACTATTTCCAAAAACGTGGCCATAATCTAGAGGGCTTTTTCCCTTGAACTATTATTTTTCTGGTTGGCATTTATTTTAATATTTTGTTTTATTTCACATGCCTTTGCATTTGCTTCCTTTACATGAAAAAAGAAACTCCTTTTTAAGGGCAGTTTGAAAAAGTATGGCAGTGTTGCCACACAGTAAGATGCTTTCTCCACGGCACTTTTTTTTATGTATTTTATTTTATTTTATTTTTTATTTATTTTATTATTTTTTTGGGGGTACACCAAGTTCAATCATCTGTTTTTATACACATATCCCTGTATTCCCTCCCTCAACTCCCCCCCACCCTCCCTCGAGTCCCCCCGACTCTCCCCATCCCAGTCCTATAAGGCATTCTCCATCGCACTTTAAATGCTGTCATTTTGCTTATCTCTAGTCACAGCCAATGATTTAAACTCAGTCTATCTTAGTGTCTCCAATCCAGATGAGCGCCAAGCTCACTCTCAACCCAATCATGACAGAAGCACAAATTTCAACGGATTGTGTGGCCTAAAAGGGCTTGGGAGGGTGGGAGGGAGGCTCGGGAGGGAGGGAACATGGGGATATGTGTATACATACAGCTGATGCACTTCGTTGTACAGCAGAAACTGGCACAACAGTGTAAAGCAATTATACTCCAATAAAGAGTTTTAAAAAAAAATGGGGCTCAAACATTCTAACAACTCTGCAGAGGGAAAGACCCTCCGTTTCACCAGAGAGCAGCAGGGTTTGGTTAGGCCTCAACAAAAAACATTCAATAAGGGAAATCCTCCAAACATCGGTCATCAACTTCCAAACTTACCACCAAAAAAGAACTATACCTCAGTGCAGAGTAGTATCTGACCTGATAACTGCCACCAGAGAGGGAAGGCTGTCTTCACACATATGTTTAAATTCTCTTCCTTCTGTGTCTGCTTTTATGGTGTTCAACTGACTTTCTTTATTCTAATAAATTACCAATAAGTAATTTGAGGAATGCAGTGTTTTCAAAGCAAGGGCAGGCAATTTGGGGTAGTCCTACAACTGATACATCAAAAGATCTGAAACTAGAGTATGTCAAAGCCATGTTTATACATCTAACGTGTGGATCTAGACAACTAGACAAAGCTGCACAGAGATTTCCTTTCTTAACCTTCTGGGTAACAGCTGGTTTCCAAGGAGGAAATTTCATCATTCTGGGGTATGTGTTCAACTATAGGTCCTGCTTGGCTTGTAAACTTGTCATTTTGAGTCTGAGTTCTATATTTGTTGCTGAAATAAATAAAGGGACAATAAATCTATGTGCTGAGAACCCAGAGCAGAAATAGATTTCCTTTCATTTGCTCTGACTCACCACACAATCAGCGCCACTGACCTACTGAACTGATGGGAGAGAACACAAAACGAAGAAAATGATCAATTATCTCCATGCCCTTCACAATCCTAAAGATGTCAGTCAGGCCACCCTCCAGTTCCCATCTCTTCCTAGACACATAATTTTTCTATTACAGAACACACTATCTTATTTTTATAATCCAAAATAAAATTAGCTGGGTTTTGTTCTATCAATTCGCAAACTATGTCTAATTCCACCTGCCTACCAAACATCTGTGCACCTTACATTTTTTTCCTCATTGTTCTGCTTTACATTTATATAATTTCCTGACACACTCAAAAAACAACTCCCCCCTCCCCAAGGAAAAAAAAAAAACCTCTGGGGAGTCATTCATTCAATTGTTCACACGCCAGGTTATTACCAGTCTGGGAGAAATATAAAATATTATTTTATTAATAATTAAGAGAGACTTAGAGCTCAAATAGTACAGCTTCCTCATTCTACAAATGAACAGATGACTAAGTCCAGCGATATGTGGTAACCCTATCAGATCACAGACAGGTGGCTCTAACCTAGAACTGCTCACTGGTAAAGCAATGGAGAGTTTTATTTACATACACTGCTCAACAATAACAGCTCTAAAGGACACATCACACTGGTTTTGTATTATAATTCTTTGGGACAAAGGCCTGGCTCTTCCTCTGCATCTCCTCTCCTAGAAGCAGACCCCTGTCATACCACATTGGCCACAGCCGGGTCACCTGAGCCCCTCTGGGCCAATCGCTGGCAAGAAGCATGAGGTCACCATGTCAGATTTGTGAACTCACCCACATCTGCATACCACACTGTGTAACAGCATGAAAGCTTGTTTGTGTAGGCACAGAAACAAAAATGCAAGCTGCCAGGTTCTGTGTAAATTATAATTCAGATTTATAAAAGTTGGCCCAAAAGAAGACCAGGAATATACACTAATTAAAATAGCTTTGTTTGGTGGGATAAAGGTTCTTTTTCCTTCTGTTGTCATTTTCTTCTTTAATACTGTGAGATTGTTTTGGGTTTTTTTAATCTGATAAACTTTAATATTCCCATATTAAAGTAGCCTAGTTCAACTCGATACAAAACTTGCAGCCTAGTTTAACTAGGTACCAAACTTGGACCTCTGATCTCACCCTTCAGGGCTGACTATGTGGGCACCTGGACGGCCCTTCCCAGCGCAGGTCTGTCCCAGGGGCAGCTGGAGGCAGGCTCCCCGGATGGCACGTGCTGACGGCAGCTTTACTTTCCTCGTGACTGTCCAACGACAGAGAACGGAGGGTCGCCGAGATAAGCGGGGACGGGTCACATCCCCATACTCGTGAAAAGTTGAGAAGGATGGCGGGGTCAGGGAGAGGTCTCGGTCACCCTTGCAACTTCCCTATAGTCCCTCAGATGCTGACTTCCACAGGAGAGTGGTGACACTCTGCCGGATGACACAGCCACCTCACACACCGTGTGGTGCGACGTGATGAGAAGAGCAGGAATCTGCACCCCCACGGAGCAGGTCAAATAAGCAGCTCGCGCCCGCTGGGACATACTCATAGCAGGCGAAGGAGCAAAGGAAAAGAGATCAAAGCCACCAAACTTGACAATATTGGCTGTTGGATGATTTTCAAGAGTGGGAGCTCATACTGTTTGTTTTATAAAACTGCCTTCTTATAAGTTGTGGCCAGGAAACTTATAAGTGAGAATATGGTGCCAGGCTACCAGGGCAGCTCAGCGTAGAAAGGTTCTAAGGCTCGTGGCTGGGGCTTACCCCCAAGTGAGCCCTCCCCAAACAGAGCTGCACATGGGCTTCTGAACAGCTCTACCCATTAAAGTCCTCCAACAGGTGCACAGTACTAAGACTGAATCCACGAACAAACATTGCTTTCTAAAGGTACAGAAGTTTTGATACTGCATATAAGGAAATAATAAATTATAAGCATGAAATAATCATTACAGGTGAAAATGAATTTTTTTTAAATATATATTCTACTGACCTAATAAGAAATACGAATTCATTGAACTTGGTGTACCTCAAAAAAGAAATAAAAAAATAAAGAAATACAAATTAAAACAACACCAATGTCTTTAACTGACTATATTAAAAAATATATTTAACAATATTAAATGCCAGAGAAGATGTGAAACTGTAGTTGATACTTTGGTGCTAGTAGCCATGTAAATTAGCATTGCTTTTATGGAGGGTAATTCAGCATAAGAACAAAATGATCCTTTTGGTGGAACAGGCAAGCCCATTGCAGAACTCTAATTCAAGAAATAATCCAAAATTCAGAAAAATCTGTATGCTCAAAGACATTTGTCATCACATTATTTACATTACCCTAAAATGCTTGGGAGTCATTAAACTTAATCATAAAATATAACATCAACGGACTATTGTGCCCCACCCACTGTTATAAACTGCAGTGACGAAGGCCATGCAGAACCACAGAAAAAAATATAATTTAAGCCACGCTTCAGTTTTGAAACACGGAGAAAATGCAATATCTTTATTTTGTCTATAATTAATTTGGTCATCCTCCAGAACTCCCACTCACTGAGTAAATGAGAAAAAAAATAACTGTTTCCTGTTCTGTCCAATCTGAGATTTTGCCCAATGTAATGATTCAATAATAATAATGATGATGATATTCCCTTCAGGTTTTATTCAGGCTTTCTTAGATAAAATTTCTTATTCTCTCAGCCAGCCTGTTTCTCTCTATAAGAGGATGAACTGAGCATATGGTGGTCCCCGAGCCTTGGCTGGACCCAAACTGCTGCCTTGCAGCCTCTGATCTCCCCGCTGCGCTGCTTGCGTTCAGGGATGGTCGGCCGCTGGTATAACATGTGGTCGGGTCTCTCCTATTTCAGCGCAGTAGGATTCCCTGAGTAATTCGGCCTCACCTTGGAGTGCGCTACTGAAAACTCTGAGCCTCAGCCAGGTCCCCACCCCGCCCACTGGCCCAGCATCCGTCCCAGCCTCCGCCCTACGTGTGCCTGTGGCAAGCCCACTGGCTCTTGTTTCAGCAGCTGTGCTGCATAGGAACGACTCCCCCAAAAGTTAATCTCAGCTCCCTGCCCTTTGCTTGAACATCTTGCACTACTTTTCTCTCTCCCCTTCTTTCTGTTCAGGATTACCCTGAAGAATAGATCCCCACTACTAAACTAGAAAAAGGAGCTCCGGATACTCATATCTGAATGCTTTGTCCTCTCATTCCATCTCTCTCTCTCTCTCTCCTGCTCATACCTCGGCAATCCCACAGTTCCCTGAGCCCAGAAATGTTAACCTTTGCCTTTACTGCCCCTACAATATACCTTCTTTCTCCTAATTCCCAGTTAGGGGTTGGCAGGAATATCTCCACTACACAGCTGGAGAACACTGTGAGCTAAATCTTCCAGATTCAGTTGTCAGTGTGCTGGCGGGGGGGACGGAGGTGGGAGGCGGACACACAGAGAGCGAGGGGAGCTAGAGAATGTACTAAATCTCCCAAGCAGATCTCTCACGGTTCTTGACCTATTGCATACTTCTATTTTGAATGCCTAACCAAAACATGACCTTCATCTTTCAGTTAGGATCCTTTATCCTTGAGTATAGCAAACACAATTCAAATGTGCTTCAACAGTGAAGAAGCCAGAGGTTGCAGAGTTCATTGATGAAGTGGCTCATCAACACCACCTTAGGTGTCTTTCATAACTTGGTTCTGCCACCCACAGGTACGACACTGGACGTGATACAAAAGGACCATCTCTCCTGGTATCTTCGTAAGAGCAAGAAAAGATTCCCCACCCTCTCACATCGTATGGGCCAGGCTAAGGGTTGACTCCTAAGCCACAGATTGGGTCACCCTCCCCTGAATCATGTAAGGGGAGACACTACCTGGACAAAATCAGGGTTCTGTGAGCAAAGAAGACTGGTGAAATAGACATGGAGTAATCAACCAACAAGTGTCTGGCCTCCTGGCTTGGGGCTTGGCATTTACTCTGCAGCCACCTCAGACTTTCACGTGCTTAGGGAAGTTAGGCACAAAAGTTGGGTACCTACTAAAGTAAAAAAAGAGAAAAGGATGTTGAATATTTTTAAGTTATAATCCTTGTTGCATGTTTATAATAGAATGTCTAGTGACGAAAGCCAGTTGACTACAACAAAAACTATGTTTAAAAATACATTTCAAATGAGAAATAAAATACATCAAAATAACAGTAGTGATTGTGGTTGAGGTCTTGGAACTGTTGGTGCCTTTTCTCCTAGTTTCCAAGTCTTCTATAATATGAACAAATTTCTTATATGAGATCCATGTTTTAATTATAAGAATTCCAAACTCCACTCATATAAATTCTTCTAAAATTCTCATCACCATTGTCCTCCAGCTCTCTTTATTTGAACATCCAAATAATCTGTATAGTCTCTCCATATTCATCTTACATGAGGCACAAATACTCTCCATGAACAGGATAATTAAACAAAATAGCCCTCTGTCATAAATGCGTGCTCCCTGCATCAACCTTGCCTTTTAATGTACTCCTTCATTAAACTGGGAACAGTTACTGCTACTATTTTTCCCACAACCACAATAAAAACTCTAATAGGCTTTGCAATTATTTCCTATTTTTCAAGGCACTTTCTAATTTGAACAATAGTGACACCAAAACATTTAAGCTACCATTTTTTAGATAATATCCACCTCTAAAACACCCGTAAAAGGGAACTCCCAATTCTCTATCTCCTGTTTTCCTCAAGCCCAAGAGTTAGCCTGGCTTCCAGAGTAGTTAATATTTTGTCTGAAATATGTAGATTTTACCATTATGCCAACTCCTATTTATGCAGAAGCTGATCCTAAATAAACTGTGTCCTCCTGCCCTGCAGCGCCCCTGCCACCCATCCTGCAGGGCTTCCCCACCACTGCTGCTATTGGCATGCCTTCCCCCGTTGGTTGTGGGTATTGCCAAATATCTGCAAGTCAACCTGTCATTAGCTTTCTTCTATCATCCCCGACCTGTATAATTTATTGGCATAAAAATTAGTGAACTGAATAGTGGCTACTGCACCTTCATCCATACTTTCCACAATTCTGGAGTAGAAGAGCCTTGGGAGAGGTGACATAGTTGCTTTCTCTCTACATAACACTTGCTCATTTCTCCATTAAGAGACAACCTCCTCAGAAACTAAAATCTCTAATTCTATTTTTTGTTTTCCTTCCAATTAACCTTCCAGCCTATATTTAGTCAGGGTTCTGCAGAGAAACCGAACCAGTAGGGTGTGTGAGTGTATGTGTGTGGGGGTGTGGGGGTGTGTTTAGTTTATTATAAGGAATTGGCTCTCGAAATTATGAAGACTGACAAGTCCCAAGATCAGCAGACAGCAAGCTGGAGAGCCCACGGTGTATTCCAGTCTGAAAGCCAGCAAGCTCGAGACCCCAAAAAGAGCCCAAATTTCAGTTAGAGTCTAAAGGCAGGAAAGAACTGGTGTCCCAGCTCAAGGCTGTCCGGCAGGAGGAGTTCCCTCCTACGAAGGGAAAGGTCAGCCTTTTTATTCTATTCCGGCCTTTAATTGATTAGGTAAGGCCCACCTACCTAAGGAAGGCAATCTGCTTTTCTCAGATAACTGATTCAAATGTTCATCTCATCCAAAAAAACACCTGCACAGACACACCCAGAACGCTTGACCAAATACCTGGAACCCTGTGGCCTGGTCAAGTTGACACATAACCATCACATAGCCCAAAACTGGTTTTTTAAATAACTCTTTTGGTTTACCACCTCCTCATCAGACTTTTTTTTTTTAACTGCTTGCTTATTGCTTTCCATTTCTCTCCTGCTGCTTCTTGTTTCCATTTAGATGTCACCACTACGAGTTTCTTCTCCTGCAGATTGTTAATGAGGCAGTCAATACAAAACTTAAAGATCTCAAGTTGTTTCGGTTTTTTAAGCACTAAGAGCTATCGTCGTTAATACCACAGAGCAGTCCATGTGAAAGCATCTTTAAAACTTTTTTTTGCTTCTTAGATGAGAAAAAAAGAAAAAAGATGTTTCACGTGAACTAAATATCATTAGCAATGTTTTCAAAGAATTGAAAGCCTACCCTTTGTGAGAAAGGAATATATAAAAATATGTGCAATCCCTCACAAATAAGATGTTTACAAAAACTGGGGAAAGAAACACTCTTTTAATCTCATAGTGTTTACTTCACCAACTGTACAGATAAGAAATTTCCCTTTATTGTTCATGAATATTGTAAAATTACATTGATTTGGGCAGTACTGAAAAATACAAACACAAAATATTATATGCTACTTCGTGGGAACTTCCTTCTGTGGAATGGAACAAATACTGAACCAAATTAAAATCCTAAAAGGCACACTGGCCACATCAAATGCAGGATTTTGTTTGAAAAAAAAAAAATGGCTGCAATAGTTCCTGTCCCTGTCTTTGCCCTTGGTGGTCACATCTTACACTGACTCTGGGCTTGGCCATTTGACTTGCTTTGACCAATAGGATAACAGCAACCATGATACAAGCAGAGACTGGAAAAGTGCTTGCCTTTTTCTGCTACTTTTAGTAAATTGCAACTACCACAATGTAAGAAGTGAAAGACACTCAGCCAAGTCATCACCCCACAGACATCTAGGCAAATGACAGCCTTGTGAGAGAGGCCATCCCAGACCTCCCAGCCAAACCTAACCAGCCCAAATCAGAGAAACCACCCAATTTACTCAGAGAGCATGAGAAACAATCAATGTTTCTTGTTTTAAACCATTAAGTTTGAAGGTGATTTATTACAAAGCAAAATCTGAGCGTGAAATCCAACTCCGAAATTAGAGTCCTAGTATAACAAACTCTAAAGCAGGCAGCACTGGTTTTAAGACTAGGTAGCAGACAGAACCTGGAAAAGTAGCAAATATAATTTTAGGCAATTCTGAAAAATGGCAAGCAAATTGTTAGCACAGGCTGACAGAGCAATGAAGAACGTGCTACAGCAGGCTGGAAAATGACACGTGTTAGGTAATAAAGAAACAATTGGCAAAACTATCACCTATGGTAACCTAGAGGATACAAAATGAGCCTAATGAAATTGTGGACCTTGGCAAGATGATTTCCAGGCAGACTGTTGTAAGTGTCCATTGGCTTCATTTAGCTGATTATGAGAAGGTGTAGGAAGAGAGATGAGCTAGAGGAAGAACTGCTCAGTTTTCGAGCAGAATTAGAAGCTACAGAGAGGAGCCAGAACTTGCAGAATTGGATGGTAACATTGTTTCACATTTCAGTCTCTCAAGGCAGTAAAGGCATCTCAAAGTAAGAAAAAACCTCAGAGCAAAGATCAAATCAAGGTGCCTGAAAGCCCATTTGTTAATACCTTTGAAAGATTTTCAGCAGTGACTAGTAGGCTCCCTCAGCTGTACAAAGTGCTTTCACCAAAGTTACTGTCCAGCTGAAGCCTGATACAGCTCCCATAGAAGAGAGAGGCCTAGCTCAGAATCACAGGTGAGACTTTTATTGAATGGAGTAGATCTGAATCAGAGTCGGGAAAAAGTCGGAGAGTTGTTTTCACGCAAGTAATGCCCTCTGGGACTAAAGTAGACTGAGACACAAATGAAGGAAAGCCTCAGGGCCGTCAGCTTTCTATGAGAAAAAAAAGCAGGCTCAGAAAGTGACTCAGTTGCAAACACTGGCCATTTCTTTTTTTTTTTTAAGAATTTTTATCGAGATACAGTTAACATACAATAAACTGCATATATTTAGAGTGTACAATTTGGTATCCCAATCTCCCAATTCATTCCCGCCCAACCCTCCCCGCTTTCCCCACTTGCAAACACCAGCCATTTCTTATGGAAATGAAAGACATCTTAAAGCGCGGAGCTAGGAGCTGTGAAGAAGGACAGCCTCAGGAGCCACACGGGGAGCAGAATCCAGCCCTAATTAAGGCCCATTCCATGATCCCAAGGAGAGTGTATTCCAGCAACACGTTTTCACTTGGATTTCAGAACTGCTGTGGACTACCATTAAGTTCTACGGGATTCCTGGTTTTTTGGCTGTTTGAACAGACATTTCCTTTTTTTCTTTTAAGAAACGTCAGAGTTTTATTTAAAAAATTGAAATATTTGAGATTTTGTGCTGTTACACATATCACATATGAAAACGATGGTGGAAATTAAAAGATACAGATTGGGCTTTTCTAGTAAACATTATTGTAATAAGTGCATGTGAAAAACGTAATAAGCTTTTTTAAATTTTTATTGGAGTATAGTTGCTTTACAATATTCTGTTAGTTTCTACTGTACAGCAAAGTGAATCAACAATATGTATACATACATCCCTATTTTTTGGATTTCCTTCCCATTTAGGTCACCACAGAGCATTGAGTGGAGTTCCCTGAGGTATATAGTAGGTTCTCATTAGTTATCTATTGTATACGTAGTATCAATAGTGTATCTATGTCAATCCCAATGTCTCAATTCATCCCACCACCCCTCTTCCCCCTTGGTGGCCATACATTTGTTCTCTCTGTGTCTCTAATTCTGCTTTGTAAATAAGATCATCTATACCAATTTTTTTAGATTCCACATATATGCATTAACATATGATATTTGTTTTTCTCCTTCTGACTTACTTCACGCTGTATGACAGTCTCCAGGTCCATCCACATCTCTACAAATGACCCAATTTCATTCCTTTTTATGGCTGAGTGATATTCCATTACATATATGTACCACATCTCTTTATCCATTCCTTTGTTGATGGACATTTATGTTGCCTTCTTGTCCTGGCTATTGTAAATAGTGCTGCAATGAACATTGCAGTGCATGTGTCTATTTGAATTATGGTTTTCACTGGGTATATGCCCTGGGTCATATGGTAATTCTGTTTTTTTAAGAAAGCTCCATACTTGAACAGACATTGCTATTGTGGCTATCCTGACCCTATCATACAAGGCGGCTGTATAACTTGTCTTTTTAGTTCATAGGTGCTTATACCAAGAGGCTCTCCATGCAAGGAGCCTCATCTGGACCTGATGTGGATCACAAGATCCTAGACTTCAGCTTGGTGACATAACTAACAAGAGAACTTTGGGGTCCTGAGTTGGGAATATTTTGCATGAGGAGAATGTGGATAACTGATAGCCAGAAGGCAGGCTGTGGGTTGACTGTAATAATGGCCACGAATTATTTCCACTTCAGTATTTTCCTTTGCAGTGTGACTGCGACTGAGCAGGACCCTGTGGGGCCCTCGCAGGTACAAATTCTTTCCATGTCCCCTATTTCTTGTTTGGAGGGCAAAGGGTTCATTCAGCCTCCTTGACCTTCCATGAGTTCTAAAGGGCAGATTCAAACAGTTGCTCATCAGGGAAGGGAGGGGATGCAGAGATGCGGAGCAGTCAATAAACAGCAGGGCAGCCATGGGACAGGGTCCTGGTTCCTCCTGCAGGAATGCACATGACATCTCTGAGCTCTTCTGCAGGAACTAAGGCCCCCACCCGGGTGGAGGATGGTAACTTCAGGCCGAGCGCAAGATTCCTGGAGGGCTACTTGCTACCTCACCACCAACCTAACAGAGGAGAGAATGCCCACAGTGGAAGATAACAAAGATTCTGACCCCTCCTCAGATGATCCTCCCCTTAAAAACTTTCATTTTTAGGAAGAATCTTGGGAGTTGGTTTTTGGACACGAGTCTGCCATCTCCCCAGGTTTCCAGCCTCCTGAATAAAGCAAACTTTCCTTTTCAACCAACGCTTGCCTCTTGAGTATTGGCTTTTGAGCAGTAAGCAGCCAAAGCTGAGTTCAGTAATATGACTATACCGTTACCCCCATTAAGAGGCAGACTCTACTTCACTCTTCAACCTGGGCCATTATCATTATTGCCGTAATGTGGCCATTATTACAATCACCCCATAGCCTGCCTTTTGGCTATCAGTTATTCACATTCCTCTCATGCAATCATATGATTGCTTTGGGAAACAGGATATTGGCAAATGTGACACAGCAGAGACAAAAATCATTGGGGCATTCCCTCTTCCTTGCTGTGCTTTAAATCCTGAGTCCACCATGTGAACAAACCAAGTGTGCCTTCTGGAGGACTAGGGGCCATGTGGCAAAGAAGTGCAGCCAGCTATACCCAGCTGATAAACTGCCAACCACCTGACATATGAGTGAAGCTATCTTAAAACACCCAGCTACCAGCCATTCCAGCTGACTGCAGAAAGACTGCTTGGCTGAACTCAGTCCATATGTCTAGCATCCACTGCATGTGAACTAATAAATGTGGATTTATAAACCACTGATTTGGGAGGGTTATTATTCAACAAAGACTAATTTATACACCAAATAATAAATACTTATTGAGCCTTTACTATGTGGAGGTCACTGTTTTAAGGAAAGGGCAAAGGAAAATATACAATCCCTATTCTCAAGAAGCTAGCAATTTATATTTAGGAAAAATATTTAAAAGAAAACTAATAATGCATGGCAGAAATAGAAAGGTCTTATAAGTTGAATAGGCTTTGGATGTTTTAAGAAAATAAAGGAGAATGCTGTCATTGTGGAGAGAAGGGAGGTCAAGGGAGACTTTTTAGAGGAAGGGAAGGTTCACTGTTTGAACCAGAAGGAATGGTGAAGTGTAGAAGTGAGATGACAAAGGAGGAATTACAAAGCTGCTGAGTGGAAGAATTTTAGGAGCTCGTTCGAGGACCTAGTTTCTGCTGCAATAGTCGGCAGAACTGAAACTGTGCAACTCATTGAATCTTGAACACACATGCTGGGACTCAAACCCAGCCAAAACCCAGACTGGGACTGGAACCCACGTTCTTTAAACTGAGGTCACATTTCTGTTCTCAGGACTTAATGAAGCTCGTGTTCTTGATGTCTCATCACAGAAAGAATTCAGTGAGAGACAAAGTGACATGTAAGAAGTAAATTTATTTAGATAGAAACACATTCTACAGACAGAGTGTGGGCCATCTCAGAAGGCAAGAGCAGCACCAGGGTATGAGGTTTTCAGTTTTTATAGGGGTGGGTAATTTCATAGGCTAGTGAGTGGGAGGAATATTCAAGCTATTCGGGGGAAGGGGTGGGGATTTCCAGGAACTGGGCCACCGCCTACTTTTCAACCTTTATGTTCAAACTTGGAACTGTCCTGGCACCTGTGGGTGTGTCACGTGGCTTGCTGATGTGTTACAATGAGCATATACTGAGACTCAAGGCCCAGTGGAAGGCAACTCGTCCGCCATCTTGGACCTGGTTGGTTCTAATCAGTTTGTGTCATGTCCTCGGGCCATGTCATTCTTTTAAAGGTTGTGCCCTGCTCCCTTCCCTCCTGCTTCAGAACACCTGCTTCCTTCTGGGGAGGAGTAAACACAGCCTGGCTTTATCCACCCACCCCTCTTCAAGCCACAGCTGAGGAACCCTGGGATTCAGTCCTGAGTTCCAGAGGCACACCCAGACGGCCCTCCTGGGTGAAACCACCTATCAACCTATCCCAGATCCAGAAACCCCTTCTCAGGCCTCTTCGCTGAACTCCACTTGTACCCATTTCCAGATGCCCGACTTCGACTCGGACACTTACTCCTGCCTGATCTTCCCCTCCCTTCATGGACATTCAGAGGCTGTTTTCTCAGCAGGTGCCCCAATGTGCTTTCGACTGCCAGCCTCTGAACCTACCCCAAGTTCCCCAATTTCACCTGATACTCAGACACTCAAATTTTGCCTTCCTGTGGGATTCCAGCTAATCTTACTCTACATATAAATTGAGATCAGCCAATGACTATCACACACCTGCTTTGTGAAAAGCCCTAGTCCCTGTGGTGCAGGATAATCAAGCAAAAGTTCCCACTCTCCAGAGCTTAGAGAAGAAGCCATGCACGTGTCATAGAAACTGTGGTAGGTCAACTGCAAAGATGGCAGCAACAATTCCTCCCATTCCTGCAGGCACGCCTCCTTTGGAATGAGACTGAGTAGGTCCTCTCATCAATCGGTGGGGTCTCTTATTCCACTCCTTGAGTTCTGGCTGAGCTTTGACTCACTTTGACCAATAGAATGCAACAGAACGGCACCATGTGATGTCTGAGCCACAGCGTGAAGAGACTGAGGTCTCGCCCTCTTGGAAGGCAACACTACCATGTAAGGAAGCTCAGGCTGGCCTTCTGGAACACAGGTCCACAGGCAGCAGAGAGAAGCCTGTTCAAGATCCCCAGAAAACTTCAGAGATATGCGTGACCCCGAGAGGGACCAGCAGGAAAACCCCTATCTAACACCAGCCCGAATCGCTGACATGCAGAATCATAAGCAAATAAAATGATTGTTGTTTTTAAACCACTAAACCCTGGGTGATTTGTTATACAGCAAGAGGTAAACTTATAGAATTAAGCTAACTTACAGAAAAACATAGAGGAGGAAGAGATTAGCTCTACCTGTGAGAACATTACTTATGCTTTCTGCAGATAAGTACATGTTTTTAACAGGTGTTTATTTACCCAAATGAGTATCTGACTGGTAGGATTTCAGGCTGAATTACAAAGTGAAATAATGGGGCTGAAGGATCAACATTAACTAGAACAGTCCTACCCAGGAGTTAGCCTGGGTTGGGGAAGGAGTGTTCACTTCCCCTAAGCTGCTCCTGATTTTCACAGCTTCTTCCCCATCTCACCACCAATTCTGAACTCAAAATTTATTTTCAAGCACTGGTGTATTGACAATGATGCCCGTGTCAGTAACAGCCAAGCAAGAAAGGACAGGACTAGAGTGGAGACTTCCTGTGTAGAAGAACATCCATCTGAGGTACATAAGAGATACGTATAGGTATTACTTGCATCAGGTAATAGTTTCCCAAAAAAGTTTTTTCAGTTCTCTGCTGAAACTTTGTTCTCTATCACAAGCACACAAAAGGGAGAGTACTTGCCATCTCCATCAAACAAATATGAAATAAATATTTAAAAGTTTACAAAGCAAGAAGAAGTCATTAGAGTCCATGCTTATACTCAGGTTTCAAACAATAAGACCATTCTCCCCCGAAGTGAAAGAAGACCTCCCATCGAAGATAATTAACACCAGAAATAGTCCATGGAGATTGTACAGAGTAAGATAAAAGCCCAAAATAGGAGCCACACCCTCAAAATCTAGTGCAGGACCAACACCACTTAATGACTAAAATTAATTGTAGTTGTGCCCCTGGGAAGTGCTAGTCAGCATCTGGCGACCATAAATATGAGATGAGCCCCCTATATCTTTCCTAAAGCAGGAAAGGATGGTATACCATGAGTAAATTCTAGGCAAAGGGAAAATAAATTACTAGCTATGGTCTCTAGGAAAAAGCAACATAGGTTCAAATCTACCTAAGAGTAGCATTTCAGACTTTCAGATTCAAGGTGGCAACTTGAGCTCACAGACTGACCACTCATCCCCCAAATCCCATTGAAAGGACCAAGTAAGTCTAAAAAGTAAGACCTCTGCAAGAAAGCAGGAATATACATGGAAGAGTGCCAACACAGAGTTAAAATGTAAGTCTGAAATATGCAGCAGAATATGATCAGATTGAAATTAAACTCCATCTGTGCAGAAGAGCTAATCCCTTACACAGGCAAAGGAGGCTCCCCTGAGGAGCCAATTTCTTCAACAAACTTTAATAGAGACTTAGGAATCAATTGGAACCCACAAATGTCAAGTTCTCTAACAGAACATTTTCTTCCACTCTCTTTTGTCTCTCTTCCCTTTCCCTTCAACTGCTGTTCTCCTTTGCTTATTTTTTTTATTCAACGAATATTTGTTGAGCACCTCTTCTAAGCCAGGCACTGTTATAAGCACTGAAGATCCAGTGATGGAAAAGGCAGACAAGGTTCAGGCTCTCTGGAGCAAATATTCTAAGGGAAAACAAACAATAAAAATACCAGAAAGCACTATATAATGAGAAATGCTCTGAAAAAAATAAAAGGGTGATTTGGTACAGATTTTCTGTGGAGACATCCTTAGATTAGCTGGTCAGGGAAGATGTGTCTGAGAAGGTGATCTTTAATCTGATTATCAAGGAGTCAGCTATACAGAGGATGGAAGAATGGCATTCCAGGCAGAGGAAACAGGTGGTGCAAAGGTCCTGTGGCACAAACCTGCTGGGCATGTTTACTGTCTCAGCTCAGACATAACATCCTCCAGTGCTTATTCCCAACCTGCCCACACAAAAGGGCAGATTCTATGTGGTCTCCAAGCAACCAGTTCTCCCTTACTACAGTATTATCACACTCGATTAAAACTGCTTGCCAACTTGCCCACACTCCCTAATGGTGGTAACCATACTGTATTCTCAGCACCCAGCAACGTCTAGATATGGAAGATACCTAATCAATATTAGTTAGTGAATTAACTAATCATTGTCTGATTCCCAGTTCAGTTCTCTTTCTACTGTAATATCAGAGAACTGGTGTTTTTTTCCTTTTTTTATGTTTACTCCTTCCATCTTAGATTTCCATCAGTTCATATCTGGATAATAATTAAATCTTTGTTCTCCAAATTAAGCTCTTATATTTTGTTGAGAACAATGGAGAGACAGATGTTGCCCAGTCTACTTCCAGTTTTAAATTATCAAAAATAATCTCCCTAGTTCTCATAATTTTCCCCTACCATCACCCCTGTAAACAGCAACTAAAAATACCTCTATATACTTCTTTCTACCAACTCAGTGACATCTTTCCCAAATGCCTCCTTCTGTTCTTTCCCTTCTTTTGATAAAACCCGATATCTGACTTTATTATTATGATTAGTCTGAGTTTTAAATCCCCACCACTTTCCTCAGATAATCACACCTTTATCATTTCACTCTGCTAGCAACTGCCTATATGTTGACTTTGCCCTTGGTACCTTAAATTCAAACTCATTCACTCTGTAGTCCCCAGACTAAGTAATGCCACATTCAGACATAGCAACCAGAGTGCTCCCAGATGCCTGCTGCAATAAACACTGCAATCAAGTCATTTGATTTTACTTTCCTAGGTTCCTAAGCTCATAACTTTTCTGCATGTATAAAAGTCTAATAAAAGAGGCTAATTTGCAATGCCTACAGCACAGACACTCAGAAATGAGAAAGGGCAGCTGTCACTCACAATCTCAGCGCTTGCACTGTCCAGTGCTCTCTGTGTTCCCACAGACCTCCACACACATGAGCCCATTCAACTTTCACAGCACTGTGTGGTGCATCTAAATGGTACTACTCAGGATCTCTACTCAAAAAATAAAATAAAAGAACCATGTAAAAGCAAGATCCTTTTTGAACCACCTCCTAGAATAATGGAAATAAAAACAAAAATAAACAAATGGGACCTAATGAAACTTAAAAGCTTTTGCACAGTGAAAGAAACCATAAACAAGATAAAAAGACAACCCTCAGAATGGGTGAAAATATTTGCCAATGAAGAAACTGACAAAGGATTAATCTCCAAAACATACAAGCAGCTCATGCACCTTAATATCAAAAAAAACAAACAACTCTATCCAAAAATGAGCAGAAGACCTAAATAGACATTTCTCCAAGGAAGACCTACGGATGGCTAACAAACACATGAAAAGATACTCAACATCACTAACCATTAGAGAAATGCAAGTCAAAGCCACAACGAGGTATCACCTCACTCCAGTCAGAATAGCCATCATCAAAAAATCTAGAAACAATAAATGTTGGAGAGGGTGTGGAGAAAAGGGAACTCTCCTGCACTGTCGGTAGGAATGTAAGTTGGAACAGCCACTATGGAAAACAGCATGGAGGTTCCTTAAAAAACTAAAAATAGAACTACCATATGACCCAGCAATCCCCATCCTTGGCATATACCCTGAGAAAACCATAATCCAAAAAGAAACACATACCACAGAGTTCACTGCAGCACTATTTACAATAGCCAGGACATGGAAGCAATCTAAATGCCCATCAACAGATGAATGGATAAAGAAGATGTGGCATATATATACAGTGGAATATTAGCCATAAAAAGGAATGAAATTGAGTTATTTGTAGTGAGGTGGATGGACCTAGAGTCTGCCATACAGAGTGAAGTCAGCCAGAAAGAGAAAAACAAACACCATAGGCTAACTCATATACAGGAATCTAAAGAAAAAAAAAATGGTACTGATGAACCCAGTGACAGGGCAAGAATAAAGATGCAGATGTAGAGAACAGACTTGGGGACACCAGGAAGGGGGGATGAAGTAAGAGAGTAGCACTGACATATATACACCACCAAATGTAAAATAAATGGCTAGTGGGAAGCTGCTACATAACACAGAGAGATCAACTCAATGACTGGTAATGACCTAGAGAGGTGGGATAGGGAGGGTGGGAGGGAGGCTCCAGAGGGAGGGGATATGGGGATATATGCATAAATACAGCTGATTCACTTTGTTGTACAGCAGAAACTGGCACAACAGTGTGAAGCAATTAAAAAAAAAAAAAACTATTAAGCTCAGCGAGGTTAAGAGAATGACCAAATATGGTTAGTATTTGGTGGTGTTTATTCATTTACTCAACAAACATTCATTACTACCTACTTTCTGCCAGGCCCTAGTCTAAGTGCTAGACATAACAGCATTGAACAAGGCAAACAGTTTCCCCACTCTCAAGAAACACATTCTAGTGGAGAGAGACCGATTATTAAAAAGTAGTCAATCAATAAGATATTTTCACAAAATTCTAAGTGCTATTCTAAATGTGAATCTCATAGATCCATTATCATAGCATTTACAAAGAAAAGACTCTGAAAGACAGGCTCAGAGAGAAAAAACACGAGGGCTGTCCTTTATATACATTAAGCCTGTGATGTCTGTTGGACATCTGAGCAGCAATCTCAGATCCTACTGTGGTGGATGCTATGGTATGTCCCAGGTCCCTCACCAAGATCAAAGTACTAATTCCCTCACCTGCCAGGAGTGATAACTGTTCATAGCTCATATCTGAACTCCTCCCTAGACATTGCTCTTAGACCGAGGGTATCGCCCCATGCATGGTTATTCCCTCTCCTTGAAGATGGTCCACATCCACGGATCGGTTGATGCAGGAGTGCAATGGCCTGGCTCCCTTGCCTCACTTTGGAATGACTTTGAAGCATCATCCCGTACCAGAACTCCCCATGGACCTGGCTGAGGCCTTTGCTGTGACTGTGTTGTAGCTTATCTTCTCCCTCTGCCAAACCTGCTTCCTTCACTTCCTCACAAGAACTGTTCCCACGATCTCTCCCAAAGGAACTTCCTGCACATAAATCTCTGTCTCACAATCTGTTTCCTAGGAAAACCCGACCTAAGACACACGGCACCAGGAGCAACTGAGAAAGCAGAATCTAAAATGGGATTTTATGGATAGAACTACAATCTGTCATACATAGTGAAGTAAGTCAGAAAGAGAAAGACAAATATTGTATGCTAACTCACATATACGGAATCTAAAAATGGTACTGATGAACTCAGTGACAAGAACAAGGATGCAGATACAGAGAATGGACTGGAGAACTCGAGGTATGGGAGGGGGCGGGGGGTGAAGGGGAAACTGAGACGAAGCGAGAGAGTAGCACAGACATATATATACTACCAACTGTAAAATAGTCAGTGGGAAGTTGTTGTATAACAAAGGGAGCCCAACTCGAGGATGGAAGATGCCTTAGAGGACTGGGGTGGGGAGGGTGCGGGGGACTCGAGGTGGGGGAGTCAAGGAAGGGAGGGAATACGGGGATATGTGTATAAAAACAGATGATTGAACCTGGTGTACCCCCAAAAAAATAAAAAAATAATAAAAATAAAAAAAATAAAAAAAATAAAAAATAAAAATAAATAAATAAATAAAATGGGATTTTAAAGCTTCTGTACCTGCTAATTGGGGGCAATAAAGACCTCATCACTGGTGGAAGGTGCAGGACTGAAGCCTCTGGCACTTGGTAGGAGTGCAAATGTTAAAATCTTCACTGGTTGTGAACCAGGATGGGATACAGACAGAAGGGGATGCACTGACAGGTGTAGAAGTAGCTATTATAATGGCAACGGAATCAGATGACAACTGCTGAGTTTTATCAACATATTGGAGAAAGACCATGAAAAGCTGAGGGTGATTAATCACTACTTTAAGGTGAATTATGACAATCAAAGGTCCTGGGTGATAGCATATAAAAACATTTTTTATCTCTTGCAACCAAAAGATGGAAAAAGCTCACAATTAGCTTCAGGACTTAGTTAGAAGCATAGCAGAGCTAAAGATAAGGTTGACTTCTCAACCCTGACAAATCTCCTGGGCCAAGGTCAGGGCTCTGGGGGGAAGATTCCTGAGAACTGACTTGTAGACATCTGGGCCGAAGCACTTTGAAACCTTGAAACCCCAGATCCTCCTGCATAAGTGTCCCATTCCCCTGTGTTGAAGGTTAGAACTCCCCACCCCTTGCAATTAATACAGAGGCCTCGACATTGCAGGACAATATGGGCACCCCTCCCTGATCTTCCTCCGGCACCTCCCTTCCTAGTTAGTAACTAAGACCAGTAATCAGAATCCAGTCAAAATATAACCCAGTCAGAAAGTACTGGGTCTGTTGGAAGGAAAAGCATCACACTCGGAAGGAACTGCAGGACCTAGTCAGCGTTTACCCGCAGGAGCCAGGAGTATATGCACAGGGCTGGAGCCAAAAGGACCTTGATTGCGAGACACTGGGGAATAGAACAGAAACGTGTAAAAGAAATACAGGCTTTAACACTCCTGCGAGGACCCCAGGAGATGGGACAAATAGGCTGCCGAGCTAGCTCTTGGATGCTTGGAAAAATTGATGGTCCATACTAAGTGACATGAAATGTCAGAATTACTACAGCAGATGCTAGGAAAGGGATCCAAAGACTCAGAGAAGTGAACATGCTAGAATGGATATACTATTATATACATATAATATATAATATGGGTCCTATGGTGTAGGGAAGCCATCAACCAGCTATGTTCCATAGGAGGACACTCTACTTAAAGCAATAAGGAAGCAGCAAAAAACGTTGATGAGAGAAGGACCAGCCTTGTTGAGAAGATCAATAAAGGCTGTCCTTCACAAGCCGGGGCTGACAGAAAGAGATACCACTACATCACCTAACCTGGCTCCCTAAGAGGGAAGAGGATGATGAAATCCCAAAATAACTGCAGCCAGTGGGCATACTGAACCATGAGAAGCGTGAGAAGCAAGATAAATTGCAGAGAGGGGCAGAGTCAAGATGGCGGCATGGGAAGACGCGGAGATCATGTCTCCCCACAAATAGATCAGTAGCCAGAAGCCGGCAGGAGACCTGAGGCCCGAGGAGATCGGAGGAACCCTGGAGCAACCAGGTAGGACCTGGGGGAAGGCAGGGGGGCGGGAAAGAGGAAGCCAGACAGGACTGGTGCCCCTTGGGGGGTGGCTGGGTGCCGGGGGAGCTTCCCCCCTGGAGAGACCCTTGGGGGCTGGGGAGATCGTGAAACTGCAGCTGGGTTTCTCCTGCCCAGGAGGCCAGGAGGCCTGATGAGCTCCTGGACCTGGGACCCTGCTGGGCTCCACAGTGGGGTCCTCCACCCGCCAAGGCCCCCTCTGGGCTGCCGGGTCCTGAGGGGCAGGAGCTTTGAGATCAGGGGAGAGGGAGACGAGAGGGCATTTCACCTGCCCTCTTGGCCAGGGAGGCCAACTGGGCTCCTGGGCCTGATCCTTCACTTTCTAGGCCCCCCCCCAGCACGTGGGTCCTGGGGGTGTGGGGGAGGGGACGGGGGAGGGAGAGAGACAGACAGTAGGGGTGGGAAGGGATTTCTCCAGCTCAGAAGAATAGGGGAGGCACCGCTGGGTATTTCTTCCAGGCAGGTCCTCCACCTTCCAAGGCCCCTTCCGGCCGTTGGTCCTAGAAGTATAGGAGGGAAATGTTGGGGGGAGAAGAAGAGAGGCGGAAGTGGGGAGGGGCCCTCTGGCATCAGAGGATCGGGGGAGGAGCGGAAGGCATTTCTACTGCCCACTGGCCCAGGAAGCCTGCTGGGCTCCCGGGCCTGGTCTCCAGCTCTCCAGGGTCCTCTCCCAGACACGTTGGTCCCAGGGGCATAGGAGCGTGGCAGGGGAAGAGGAAGAGAGGCAGATCAGTGGTGGGACGTTCCAGGAGCAGAGGACCAGGGAAGGTGTGGAGGACCTTTCCCCTGCCCACGTGGGCCCGACAGGCCTGCTGGGCTCCCGAGTCTGGTTCCTCGGTCTCTGGGGCCCTCTCTGGCTGAGTGGGTTGTACAGGCGTGGGAGGGAGCGGGGAGAGGGGAAGAGGAAGAGAGGCAGACAGTGGTGGGGGGACCTTGCAGGACTGGAGGATCAGGGGAGACACTGCAGGAAATCTCCCTACCCACTTGGCACGGGAAGGCCTGTTGCACCCCCAGGCCTGGTCTTCGGTCCTCCAGGGACCCCTCTAGGTCTCACTGGTCTAGGGTTATAGAAGGAAAGCAGGGGAGAAGAGGAGAGGCGGGCAGGGGAGGGGACCTTCTGAGACTGGAGGATCAAGGGAGGCGGGGAAGATATTTCCCCTGCCCACTAGCCCTGGGAAGCCTGCTAGGCTCATGGATCGGCTCTTTCACACTCTGGGGCCCCCTCCAGCTGCTTGGGACCTAGGAGAGTGGGGGGCAGGGGAGAGGAAGAGAGGCAGACAGGGACCCTATGAGACCGGGAGATCTGGGGAAGTGCCACAGGTGTTACCCTAGCCCAGTTGGCCCTGGGAAGCCTGTTGGGTATCAGAGTCTGTTTTCCTGCCTTCCAGTGTCCCCTGCAGCTGTGAGGGTCCTAGGGGATTAGGAGGGAGGGGGAGAAGAAGAAGAGAACCCAAGGGGGAGGGAACCTCCGAGATTGGAGGACTAGGGGAGGTGCCTAGCATTTCTCCCACCAACTCGGGCCCAGAGAGCCTGCTGGGTACCTGGACCTGGTCCTTTGCCCCCAGGACCAGAGGCATTCCTGGGCCCCTCTGCCTCATTGGGCCTAAGCCCCATTCCCCACCACCCCCAGGGCCTTTTCTAAGCATAGGCCCTGCCCATGGCCTAACCACCCCACTCACCCCCACCCTTGTCTAAGCCCTGCCCCCACAGCTAAGGCCTTTTCAGGCTTTTTTTTTTTCTTTTTCTTTTCTTTTCTTCCCACCTCCTCACTTCGGCTATTGCAGTAGTTTTATCTTCCAGTTATTGCTCCATCTATTTTTTTAAAAAAACTTTTATTGAGATACAGTTAACATACAATAAACTGCATATATTTAAAGTGTACAATTTGTTATTTTTTTCTTATTAGCAATGTATATATGGCAATCCCACTTTCCCAATTCATCCCCCCCCAACCCTCCCCACTTTTCCCACTTGGTGTCCATATGTTTGTTCTCTACATCTGTGTCTCTATTTCTGCCTTGCAAACTGGTTGATTTGTACCATTTTTCTAACTGGTAATTTTTCTAAAAAATTTTTTCTAACACATCTGTTAGTTTCCTATTCTTATCATATTATTTATCTTGCTATTGTTCTGCTGTTCTTCTACTTTTTTTTTTTTTTTTTTAATTTTTTTCATTTTCCTGCTCCACACGACTTGTAGGATCTTGATTCACAAGTCCGGGGTCAGGCCTGAGCTCCTGAGGTGGGAGCTCTGAGTGCAAAACACTGGACTAACAGGGAAACCCAGTTCCCAGGAAATATTCATCAGAGTGAGGCCTCCCAGAGGTTCTCACCTCAACACCAAGACCCAGCTATACTCAACAGCCTACAAACTCCAGTGCTTGAAACCTCAGGCCAAACACCCAGTGGGACAGGAACACAATCCCGCCCATCCAAAGAGGGGAAAATGAAATGACAAAAAAATATGTCACAGATAAAGGAACAAGGTAAAATACACAAGACCAAATAAATGAAGAGGAAATAGGAAAATTGCCTGAAAAAGTATTCAGAGTAATGATAGTAAAGATGATCCAAAATCTCGATAACAAAATACAGAAAATACAAGAAACTGTTAATAAGGACTCAGAAGAACTAAAGAGCAAATAAATAGTAATGGACAACAAAATAACCAAAATCAAAAATACTCTAGATGGTATAAACAGCGGAATAACTGAAGCAGAAGAACGAATAAGTGATTTGGAAGATAGAATGGGGGAAATAACTGCCACAGAGCAGGAAAGAGAAAAAAGAATAAAAAGAATGGGAGACAGTCTCAGAGACCTTGGGGACAACATTAAGCACACCAACATTCAAATCATAGGCATCTCAGAAGAAGAAGAAAAAAAGAAAGGGTCTGAGAAAATATTTGAAGAGGTTACAGTGGAAAACTTCCCCAACATGGGAAAGGAAATAATTAATCAAGTCCAAGAAGTGCAGAGAGTCCCATACAGAATAAACCCAAGGAGAAATACACTGAGGCACATATTAATCAAACTAACAACAATTAAACACGAAGAAAAAATATTAAAAGCAGCAAGAGAAAAGCAACAAATAACACATAAGGGAAAATCCATAAGGATAACAGCTGATCTTTCTGCAGAAACTCTGCAGGCCAGAAGGGAATGGCAGGATATACTGAAAGTCCTGAAAGAGGAAAACCTACAGCCAAGAATACTCTACCCAGCAAGAATCTCATTCAGATTCGACAGACAAATCACAAGCTTTACAGACAAACAAAAGTTAAGAGAATTCAGCACCACCAAACCAGCCTTACAATAATTGCTAAAGGAACTTTTCGAAGCAGGAAACACAAGAGAAGGAAAGCACCTACAAAAACAAACCCAAAACAATTAAGAAAATGGTCATAGGAACATACATGTCAATAATCACTTTAAATGTAAATGGATTAAATGCTCCAACCAAAAGACACAGACTGGCTGAATGGATACAAAAACAAGACCCTTACATATGCTGCCTACAAGAAACCCACTTCAGACCAAGGGACACATAAAGACTGAAAGTAAGGGGATGCAAAAAGATATTCCATGCAAATGGAAGTCAAAAGAAAGCTGGAGTAGCAACACTCATATCAGACAAATTAGACTTGAAAGTAAAGACTATTACAAGAGACAAGGAAGGACACTACATAATGATCAAGGGATCCATCCCAGAAGAACATATAACAATTCTAAATATCTATGAACCCAATATAGGAGCAACTCGATACATAAGGCAAACACTAACAGCCATAAAAGGGGACATTGACAGTAACACAATAATAGTAGGAGACTTGAACACCCCACTTACATCAATGGACAGGTCATCCAAACAGAAAATAAATAAGGACACACAAGCTTTAAATGACACAATAGACCATCTCGACTTCATTGATATTTATAGGACATTCCATCCAAAAACGACAGAATACACGTTCTTCTCAAGTGCACATGGAACATTCTCCAGGATAGATCACATCTTGGGTCACAAATCAAGCCTCAGTAAATTCAAGAAAATTGAAATCATATCAAGCATTTTCTCTGACCACAACACCATGAGACTAGATACCAATTACAGGAAAAAAACTTCAAAAAATACAAACATATGGAAACTAAACAATACACTCTTAAACAACCAAGAAATCACTGAAGAAATCAAAGAGGAAATCAGAAAATACCTAGAAACAAATGACAGTGAAAACACAACAACCCAAAACCTATGGGATATAGCAAAAGTAGTTCTAAGAGGGAAGTTTATAGCAATACAGTCCTACCTCAAGAAACAAGAAAAATATTGAATAAACAACCTAACTTTACACCTAAAACAATAGAGAAAGAAGAACAAAAAACCCCCAAAGTGAGCAGAAGAAAAGAAATCATAAAGATCAGATCAGAAATAAATGAAGGAAACAATAGCAAAGATCAATGAAACTAAAAGATGGTTCTTTGAGAAGATAAAATTGATAAACCATTAGCCAGACTCATCAAGAAAAAAAAGGGAGAAGATGCAAATCAACAGAATTAGAAATGAAAAAGGAGAAGTAACACCAGACACCACAGAAATACAAAAGATCATGAGAGACTACTACAAGCAACTATATGCCAACAAATTGGATAACCTGGAAGAAATGGATACATTCTTAGAAAAGTACAACCCTCCAAGACTAAATGAGGAAGAAATAGAATATATGAGCAGACCAATCTCAAATACAGAAATTGAGACTGTGATTAAAAATCTCCCAACAAACAAAAGCCCAGGGCCAGGTGGATTCACAAGCAAATTCTATCAAACATTTAGAGAAGAGCTAACACCTATCCTTCTCAAACTCTTCCAAAATATCTCAGAAGGAGAAACACTCCCAAACTCATTCTACGAGGCCACCATCACCCTGATACCAAAACCAGGCAAAGATGTCACAAAAAAAGAAAATTACAGGCCAATATCACTGACGAATACAGATGCAAAAATCCTCAACAAAATACTAGCTAACAGAATCCAACAGCACATTAAAAAGATCATACACCATGATCAAGTGGGGTTTATCCCTGGGATGCAAGGATTCTTCAATACATGCAAATCAATCAATGTGATACATCATATCAACAAATTGAAGGATGAAAACCATATGATCATCTCAATAGATGCAGAAAAAGCTTTTGACAAAATTCAACATCCACTTATGATAAAAACTGTCCAGAAAATGGGCATAGAAGGAAATTACCTCAACATAATAAAAGCTATATATGAGAAACCAAAAGCCAACATCATTCTAAATGGTGAAAAACTGAAAGCATTCCCTCTAAGAACAGGAACAAGACAAGGGTGCCCACTCTCACCATTATTATATTATATTATGTTATGTTATGTTATGTTATGTTATGTTATGTTATGTTATGTTATGTTATGTTATGTTATATTATTCCTTCATGTTTTCGTACTTTAATGTTACATTTAGATTATTTTCTCATTTTCTTTTGTGTATTTACTATAAGTTTTTTCCTTGAGATTCACATATAATATCCTATGCATGGAGGTGAGTCAAAAATTATCCACTCTCTGATTATATGAAAACTTCTGCACAGAGTGTGGATAATTTTTGACTCACTGTCATACATAGTAGCCTGTTTTAAGTTGGTAGCCCCTTAAATTTAATGTATTTCAACGTTTTCTTTTTAATCCCACCCACATTCTATACTCTTCATGACACATTTTACTTTTTTTATTTTATGTAACCTTTAACTAATTATTGTGATGTTAGTTAACTTTACTACTTTTGTCTTTTAACCTTTATGCTTGTTTTATAAGTGACTGATTCACTACCTTTATTATACATTTACCTTTTCCAGTGAGATTTTTACTTTCACATTTTCTTATTATTAATTAGTGCCATTTTTTTTCACCTGAAAAAAGTTCTTTTGACATTTCTTGTAGAAAGAGTTTGGTGGTGATGAACTCCCTTAGCTTTTGCCTATCTGGGAAATTCTCCATCTCTCCTTCAATTCTGAATGATGACTTTGCTGAATAGAGAATTCCTGGTGGATAGTTTTCTCCTTTCAGCACTTTGTAAATATCATGCCACTTCCTTCCCGCTAGTAAAGTTTCTGCTGAAAAATCTGCTGATAGGCTTATGGGATTTCCCTGTATGTAACAATTTTTTCTCTTGTTGCTTTTAGGATTCTCTCTGTCTCCTTAGATTTATCACTTTAACTACAATGTGTCTTGGTGTGTGTCTCTTTGAGTTCATCTTGTGTGGAACTCTCTAAGCTTTCTGGACCTGGATGTCTGCTTCTCCCCCCAGATTAAGGAAGTTTTCAGCTACCATTTCTTCAAATAATATTTCTGGCCCTTTCTCTCTTCTCCTTCTGGGATCCCACTCCTGGGCATATATCTGGCTGAGATACTTGAAAAGTCATCCTCAGTGTTTTCTCCTCCCTCTCCAGTTTTCCCACATATCCCTCAGTCACCAATGCTCAAGTTCAAGACCCTCATCACTCAGACTCACATTATCTTTCACCTGAACCTTTCCAGTGACTTCTAACTCTTCTCTCTTCCTCAGGCTTGCTCCCCTCAAGTCTCTTCTCCACAAGACTCTAGCTCACTCCCTTTTAGGCAGGTCACCTCCCTGCCTTCCTCTCCAACTTCACTCTCAACCCTCTCTAGGCACTAAACTGCTATGGCTCCACAGCAAAACAGGCTGTTTCCCCCAAATGTCTACGGTGAGTCTATTTATCAGTTTGTATTCTAATTTTTTTCTTTTTTATAAATTTATTTATTTTATTGGCTGTGTTAGGTCTTTTTTGCTGTGCGCGGGGTTTCTTTTTAGTTGTGGTGAGTGGGGGCTACTCTTTGTTGCGGTGCGCAGGCTCCTCATTGCAGTGGCTTCTCTTGTTGCGGAACACGGGCTCTAGGTGCGTGGGCTTCAGTAGTTGCAGCACATGGGCTCAATAGTTGTGGCTCACGGGCTTAGTTGCTCTGCAGCATGTGGGATCTTCCTGGAGCAGGGATCGAACCCGTGTCCCCTGCATTGGCAGGTGGATTCTCAACCACTGCACCATCTAGGAAGCCCTATCAGTTTGTATTCTAAAAAAAAAAAAAAAAAATTGATGGTGGCTACTTGTTTCTCCACACACGAGCAAAAGAAACAACCAATCAGAGGTGATAATGGCAGCACTGGCAAGAAAGAAGGAAGAGAGAAGGGGGTCAGAGGATGCTTGTAAGAGTGAGAATGGATGAGAACAGTCCCTGCCCTGAGAAGTTCGCAGGCTTTTTAAGAAAACTTTTTTTGGGGTAGGAATTCATAACATAATATACATAGACATTAAGTCTGGTTGACAGCTAAACAGAATTATAATGTAAACACAGCTTGTTTGAATGCCCACCACCTTTTAGCACTTTCTCACAACCACCAACTCAGGTTGAAATTTCTCAGACTCTCCTCTACAGAACATTAGCGTGTCCTGAGCTATTAGGAGATACGTGAGAAAAGAGTCCTGTGTTAAATTCACACCGCTAAGAAGACACATTAACTTATTAAGAGCTCTGAAGAGACTACTTCATTGTCAAGTATGTGAAAATACAGTTGAATATATTTAGCAATGAGCCTCAAAAGTCCTCAAAGTGTTTATATTCTTTGACTCAGTCACTCCAAGTATAGGACTTTATCCTAAAGAAACAATCCCGGACACATGCACAGATTTTCCCACAAGGATGTTTATCCCCCTGTGTTCTGTATTTAACAGATTAAACAAGGAATTACATCAAAACCCAACAGAGTAGGGGACTGGCTCTATAAAGCACAGTATAGCCATAGGGTAGAATGTTATGCAGATAAAAGCAATGATAGAGAACATTTAACAGCATGCGGAAATGTCTATAAAATATTAAGAGGAAAAAGTTTACACCCTAAAATGAAAGGATAAGGCCCTTTTTTTAAATTAAATGTTATCCAAGAGGGAAAAGTCCAGGAAGACTTATAACTGGGGTTTCAAACCAAAATATCTCAACATACAGGCAGATAAACTAGGACTGGGGGTTCTTTCCTAAAGACAGCAATTCCTACTCAGTTCTGAGCCCTGACATGCCAGAATGCAGGTCACCTGATGCCAATCTTCAATATTTCAGAAGAACCTAGAAGATATGTGTGTCTGTGAGAAATCATCCAATTTTTATGCTGACACCCTGATTCAAGAAAGTGTAAATATTACACAACCAAATAAAACACATCTGCAAACTACTGTTAGCAGCTCTGATTTACACAGAATGTCCACAGAGGTTATCTCCGGGTGTCAGGATTTCAGGTGATTTTTATTTCTTCCATATTGTTGTTTATACTTTTTCTGTATTTTCTACAATGGAAAATAAATCATTTTTAATTTTAAAAAAAATTTTTTGTTTGAATTTTTAAAGAGTTCAACTGTTATCCTTGCCACTGACAATAGAATAGTTTGAATTTAAGAATATTGGCTAGAAATAAATACAAAGTATTAACCAACCTATATAGTGGCAACCTGAAGCATAACATTTACACAAAGTGTTAGAAAATTAGTGTATGTCCTTCCAGGCCTTGGAGTTATCTGGAAAAAAAAAATTTCCTGACATTTCTATTGATTCTTTGCTTTTATTCAAAACAATGGCAATGCTACAAATATAAACAACTTAAGGTTATGGAAATTGTGTTATAGTAATTCTTCTGTAAAAGCCATAGGAAAAATAGATCCATCTATCCAGAATCCAAACTGGGTTCCTTGGAAGTTCCATGGTCAAATCCATTTGGAAAGTACTATATCTAGAATCCAGTGCATACAGACAAGACAAGGCTCTAAATGGTCCTGCAGTTTAAGCGCACATGCATACACAAACACACACACACACACACACACACACAAAACACCAGGTGGTTTTGTTTAGTCAACAAGTCGCAAACTGATTTGTTCACAGAACTCTTTTTTTGGAGCATCTGTTACCACCCCTTACATGCTCATATTTTTCAGGACACAGATCAGAAAACATAGAATGAGTCAGAAACAGGAAGGAAATCCCTTAGAAATCCATTCTGTATAACTGATCATCTGTAGTGAATTTCCATATTGCATAATCCACCTTTTTTGAAGAGGAAGACATATTTCTGGTATTTAGAAACCCAAGGGATGAAGAACTGGCTCTTACCACTCAGGAGATTAACCCAGCCATTCACAGTAAGGTGTATCTCAAAAATCCACACATTAAAGGGTCCTTTGAGGTCAGGTTTTAGAGTCTAATAACAAAATGATATTGAACAAAAAATCAGTGGGGTCAGCTATGGGGCCAAAAGGAAAGACTGCTTGAAAATGGTTTTCCTTTTTTAAACAATTTTATTTAGACTTCAGTTAACAGGACTTCTACTCAGTGCAAGAATGAAAAATAAACAGCATCATTTTATTTTAAAAGAAAACAACTATTAAAGCTCTAAGTCATTCCCAGGCATGCTAGCGCCACTTCAAAACCGTATACTGTGCCAGTTGTTTTAAAATACTCTATCTTCCAAAAACACCTGATATTTGATTATTAGTTTCTTTACCGACCGCAGCTGCATCAAGGGCACCTAGAGTGATTACAGAGTGATATTTCTTCATTTCTTTTCTCCCCTCCCCCTCACTCTCCCTCTCCCCCTTCTCCACTCCCTTCCCCTCTCTCTCTGTATCATTGGTTCCCATCATCACAGGAGACAGGGGAGCAAGGCAGACTAACCTCTTTGTGAGGTTTGTGCTTGCATGTGTCAAGCGGCATTACAGGATCTTAACATTGATAGCTATTTATTTTTACAGGTATTGTTGTGTCTGCAAAGGATAATATATCATGTTTCTGTCTGACAGCTTCCTTCTAACAGACCCCAGCAGCAGGGAATCCGCTCGCCCGGCTTTCCCTCCCAGCTAAGCTCCACATGTTATCTCCTCTCCCACTGAAAATGGGCAGCATCTTCCACACAGCTAAATTTTTTTTATTCTTTGGGATTTTATTTTTGGTTTTTCCTGATTTCGATTTGTCCAAGAGATACACTATTCCCAGCTGATTCAGCACTTGGCTTGCAAAGTCCAGAAAATGGCTTCTGGAGAAGAACTCTGCCTCTATGCTTTTGTTTGTTCACTCACTTGAAAGAAAACAAACTTCTGGTCAATAACCACCTGTTTCAGAAATGGCACAGCCACTAAAATACACCAAAAATCCAAAAGATATTTTTCAGGGCCAGGGAAAAAAAAAAAAAAACTACGTTTTTCAAGGATCCCAGAAAATACAAGGAAGAAGATAAAAACCCTATAGTCTTTGTGCCATAATAAGCTTAAGTGAATGCAATTTTCCAACCCAAAGCCCCCTTTATGGTTTACCTCACAAAAAAAGCCTGTGGGGGGATTTTTTTCCTTTTAGTCATTCATTCAGTCATTTTTTCCTTCCCTTCACATTCAGTTGATAAAAAGCCTTCTTTCGTAAGAGCCATTTAACGTTCAAAGGGCTTTTCAAAACGCATGTGAACAGCCTTTGGAGAATTCTTGGAACACCAATCTAAATGTCTGTCTTAATAACAGGAATGCTTCATTAACTGCAAACAAACTCCGATGCCAAATTTCAAGTAGCAGAAACTCATGCCATCGTCATCAGTCCCTGAAGTCAAGGGCAGGTTAGAGTTTGACCTTCTAAGCATTTCCATCCCTCATCATTTAAATGTCAGAAACAGCTACTACTGGACAAAGGATACTGGCAGGCTGTCACAGCTAAACTCAACTCCGCTGCTGTTGTCCCATCATAACACAAAAGGCGCAAAAATATTCATGATCCCCATGTTTCAAAAAATTCCTACCCCTAAGTCACAGCTCCACGTTCCCCAATGCACCTGAAGCTCCATGAAAGTCCAGGGGAAGATGTCAGCAAGGCTTGCATCCTTCCCCCCTACTCCCACTCCCATATGCATCTTTAAATTTTTTCCAGCAAAGAAACAGACCTTAAAGCCCTAGTAAAAGTAGGTAGGAACTGGGTCAAAGAGAACAGACCCATTGATGTGGTTTTCCATTTTTCACCACTTGGTATGAAAATAAACTTCTCGTTTGGGTTTTATTGGGGGGATTTTCTTTTCTTTTGCCCTTTCAGGGAGAGCCCAAATTCCACACTGAATGCAACATGATCTTACAAGAAAAAAAATGAACTCTAGAGAACTCTGTCTCTGTTTTCTGTTTGTTTGTTTGTTTGTTTGCTGATTCTAAGGAAAATGTGTTTCTGTTAAATAACCCCTGTCCTGGGTTGTCACAGCCTCTGGAACACAATGAAAATTAGTTTTATAGTAACGGTCATCCGTTGACCATTTGATTCTCATGTTCTGACTTACATTAGCTTCTTGCCAGCCATAATAACAGAACTAACCAAATGTATTGGGCATTTACTAGGTGTATCTTCCTATTTCACAACATTCCATGTAATCCATACAGATTCACCCTCAACTAGGGGTGTGGAGGGGCAATGCTAGCTTCACCTAAACAGAAGTTGTGCAATCAGTGAGCCAGAACAGAAGGCGCTGCTAGCTCCATATGTCCACCACTCCCAAACCTACCTTCCAATCCAGATTTCCTCTGGGTCACAGACCCATACATCCAACTCAACTTGGATGTGTCCAAGCACCACGAACTCAGTTTCTCCAAAACTTAATTTGTCTTTTTTACCAAACTTCTATTCCTCCTCTGTTCTCTATGATAGTAAATGGCATCAACAAATCCAAGACCACAGCCAGAAACCAAAGAATCATCTGATTTCCCTTCCCCTCAACCTCCACATCCAAGTCCACTGACCGAGATGGCCTTAACCTTCTCCTCCGCTGGACGTAACCTTAGGCAGTGTTCTTCCTCACTCTATGCCCTCACCTCCCTTTTCTTAGAACATTTCCTTTAGAAAACCTGTAAGTATAAATTCTCTTTCTGCCCATTTGAGATGCATGTAAATCTTTTTAAAACGCTCGGGCCAGTTTTACAACCCAGGAGCGTCTTTCTCCAGGACCTGGGAACCATCTCTTTGAACTGTAATCATCAAGAAAAGTGCACCCATCTCCTGGTCTCTGTGGGAGGACAGAACCCTAACTTCGGCTAGCCCCCAACTTCACATTATAGAACTACATCCCAGGCTTCCTAGGTGGCACAGTGGTTAAGAATCCACCTGCCAACGCAGGGGACACGGGTTTGATCCCTGCTCCAGGAAGATCCCACATGCCGCGGAGCAACGAAGCCCATGCACCACAACTATTGAGCCTGTGCTTTAGAGCCCATGAGCCACAATGATTGAGTCCATGCGCCACAACTACTGAAGCCCATGCTCCTAGAGCCCATGCTCCACAACAAGAGAAGCCACCACATTGAGAAGCCCACACACCACGGCAGAGTAGCCCCCATTCGCTGCAACTAGAGAAAGCCCGCATGCAGCAACGAAGACCCAACACAGCCAATAAATAAATAAATAAATAAATTTATTCTTAAAAAAAAGCTACATCCTGTAACAAAGATACAAGAAAGCTTACTTTGGGGGGAGGGTGAAACTGATTAGTAAACACAGATGACCCGTGATGTCTCGTAAAAATCCTCCCATTGCAAGGAGCTTGGCAAGATCGTGGAGTAGGAAGAGCCTGAGCTCACCTCCTCCCATGGGCACACCAACGTTATAACTATTTACAGAGCAACTATTGATGAGAAGGACCAGAATCTACAAGAAAACATCTTCTACAACTAAAGATGTAAAGAAGGAAGCACAGTGAGACCAGTAGGAGGGGCAGAATTGAAGTATAGTTAATATCCATATACCTGGGTGGGCGGCCCAGAAAAGGGAAAATAATTACAATTGCAGAGATTCACCCCAAGGAGTGAGGGGTCCTAGCCCCACGTTGGGCTCCCCAGCCTGGGAGTCCTGCACTGGGCAGACAAGCCCTCAGAACTTTTGGCTTTGTAAGCCAGCAGGGCTCACTTTCAGGAGAGCCTGAGGACTGTGGGAAATAGACAATCCACTCTTAAAGGGCACACACAAAATCTCACACACTCTGAGACCCAGGGCAGAAACAGCAATTTGAAAGGAGCCTGGGTCCGACCCACCTGCTGATCTTAAAGAGCCTCCCAGAGAGGCAGGAGAAAACTACAGCTCACCCTGGGGATACAGACACTGGTAGCAACCATTTTTGAAAGTTCATTCCACCACATGGACACTGGTGCTGGTAAGCACCAATTTGGAATCCTCCCTCTAGCTTATTAGCCTCGGGACCCGGCCCCGCCCTTGCCAGCGAGCCTATAGGCACCTCTACTGAGATGCCTCAGGCCAAGCAACTAGCTGGGGGAGGGGAGGGGCAGCTATACGCACCAGCAGGCAAGCTGTCTTAAGACCACCCCCCAAGCCCACAGCCATCCGTGGATACAGCCCTGTCCACCAGAGGGCCCAGAATGTGGCCCCACACACCAGTGTGCAGGCACTAGACCTGAAACACCCAGGGCCCTGCAGCCAGAATCCGTGGGACCCAGCTCTGCCCACCAGTGGGCAGACACCTGTCCCAGGACCACCTGGGCCCTGCCCACCCACCAGTGAGCTGGCCCTAGCCTTGGGACCAGCCTCACACACCAGTGGGCAGGCATCAGCCCCAGGACCCACTGAGGCCCAGCCCCTCTCACCAGGAGGCAGATACCAGCCCCAGGATTATCACAGCCCCGCAGCCTGCCTTGGAAGGGCCTAGTCCACCCATCAGCAGTGCAACACCAGCTCTGAAACACCTTGGGTCCCTCAGTCGGCCACCCCAGGATCCAGCCCCACTCACCAGCAGACTGACACAAGATTTGGGATACCCTGGGCCCCGCAGCCAGCTGTGTCATGAACTAGTCCCACCTACCAGCAGCTCCACACCAGCTCTGGGACCCTTGTGTCCTGCAGCCGGTGACCCCAGGACCTAGCTATGCCCAGCTATGGGACACCTTGGACCCCTTGGCCAATGGCCCTGAGATACAACCCCACCCATCAGAGGGATGCAACCAGCTTCAAGACTCCCAGGGCCCTACATCCAGAGATCCTGGGACCCAGCTCTGCTCACCAGTGAGTCAGCAGTAGTGCTGAGACCCCTCTGGGCCCCATTCCCACCCACCGTCAGGCCAACATCAGCTCCAGGAGCCCCCAGACCCGGCCCCTCCCACCACCTCTGAGATACATGGGACTCCTCAACCAACTTCCCTGGGAACAAGGCTGACTCACCAGCAGACCAGAACCAGCTTTGGGACATCCTGTAACCCACAGCAGCCATGTCAGGAAACAGCCTCATCCACCAGTAGGCTGACACCCCAGAACCTGGCTCTGCTCACCGGTGAGCCAACACTAGCCCCAGGTCCCCCAGGGTCCCTCAGCCAGCTGCCTCCTGACCCAGACCTGTCAACCAGTGGCTGGCAGTCTCTGCACAAACCAGACCTTGGCAACCAACTGGACAGAGGCCAGCAATGCTTACCAGACTGCCCACAGTAGTCAGCCCACCACAGCAGAAGGACCCATGCACCCCTAGAAAATATAGCTCCAGCGACCAGAGCAGGGTGCACTACTGGGATACACAGGCCACTACTACAAAGCTGGAAAACATAACTAACCTACCAGACACATAGAAATAAAAATAGCAAATTAGGCAAAATAAGGTGATAGAGGAATCTCATTTTGTTCTTCTATCTTGTTCCAAATGAAGGAACAAAATAAAACCCCAAGAGAAGAACTAAGTGAAGTGGAGACAGGCACTCTACCTGATAAAGAGTTCAGGTAGTGACCATAAAGATAATCAAAGAACTCAGGAGAAGAATGGATAAATAGCATCAGAAGTTAGAAGTTTTTAGCAAAAAGTTAGAAAAGAGAGACTAGATATAAAGAACACAATAACTGAAATGAAGAACAGACAAGAAGGAATCAATAGTAGGTTAAATGATACAGAGGAACAGACCAGCAAGCCAGAAGACAGGGTGATGGAAATCACTGAAGCTGAACACAAAAGAGAAAAAAGAACAAAAAGAAATGAAGACAGTTTAAGAGACCTCTGGGACAACACCAAGCATGCTAACATTCACATCAATAAAAGAGTCCCAGAAAGAGAAGAGAGAGAGAGAGAAAGGGGCTTGAGGACATACTTGAAGACACAGCAGCTGAAAACTTCCCTAACCTGGAAAAGGAAACAGATATCCAAGTCCAGGAAGCAAAGACAGTCCCAAACAGGATCAACCCATACCAAAGAGGCCCATACCAAAATACGTTGTAATTAAAATGGCAAAGATTAAAGATAAAGAGAGAATGTTAAGAGCAACTAGTCAGACAGAGAAAGAAAAATACTGTTTGTTATCATTCATATGTGGGAACTAAAAAATAAAATGAATGAGTGAATATAGCAAAATGAAACAGACTTATGGGTATAGAGAACAAACTAGAGCTTACCAGTGGGGAGAAGCAAGGGGAGAGGGGCAAGATAGGTGCAGGGGATTAAGAGGTACAAACTACTACGTACAAAATAAATAAGCTACAAGGATGTATTGTACAGCACAGGGAATATAGCTAATAGTTCATAATAACTTTAAATGGGGCATAATCTTTAAAATTTTTGAATCACTATGTTGTACACCTAAAACTAATATAATATTGTAAATCAACTATACCTGAATTTAAAAATAAATTTTTTTTAATCCTCCCAACCTTTATTTTAGGGAAGCTGAGCCGAGCTTAAGTTCTGCTCTCTCTCCCCTATTGCAATAGCTTTGAATAAAGTCTTCCTTGCCTGTTTAACTTAGCCCAGTACAACTTTTGCTATTATACCTGCCAACCTAACTCCTTAACACCTCTCTCCTTTCTCTCATTCCATAGCCAAATCTTTAATTAGGGCTGTGGTCTCACTCATCTGGATGATTACAGTCATTTCTCAACCAGTATCCCTGATTGCAGTCTTCCTCCTTTACGATTCCTTCCCTACATGGTTGTAGCCAAAACAGTTCCAAAAATGAAGTTTAATCATACACTAACCCTACTTAGAAGCCTTCAAAGTTTTCCCATAGCTTATATGATGGTGTGAATATACATCCACATTTACCCAAAACAGTCTTGGTTTTAACCTATTATCCCAGATAAATTATTATTAACAGCTTTCTTTTACTCCAGAAATGTCCTTTTTTTTTTTTTTTTTTTTTTTTTTTTTTTTTTTGCACTGTGGTAGCCTTTATTTAAAAATTGTGAGCTAACTACAGTTGTAGTGTTCTCATTTACCATTCTGATGGCATAATAAACTGGGAGAACATTAACACAACTTCAAGAAGGCATCAAAAAACCTGTAAACAAACATACACACCAT